>NW_006207959.1:910244-914087 GCF_000334495.1 Tupaia belangeri chinensis
AGATAACTGTAAGGAAGACGCAGCAGGAAATGGACCGGCATTGTCACGCTGGAGAGCTAATGTTACATGTCTTTACCTGTAGTGTAAAAAAGCAACATTAACATTTTCAGTAATAAAACAAACATGGGTCTCATTGAGAAAAGAGAGAAGAGAGCAAGGGTACAGATCTCTGCTACATTGCAGACAGCTGGTTTTAAGTCTGCCAGATGGTAACAGCTGTCAAAGGTGATGTAGTGTATCCACAGCACTGAGCAAGTAACTTGCTGTGAAACAGTCCTCCCCAGAAAGCAAGTCTGGGAAATTATTTTTCTGGTTGGCTAAATTTGTATATATTTAATGATCATGAGTTTATTTCCATATTGTAACAAGATATTTATTTATATATTTATTTTTACTGTTTCATAAACCAATAGGTCTTAAACCCCTTTGGTTTAACTGAAGCGTGAGAAAAACTAAGATTCAGAGAATCATTTAACATCTTAAAGCAGCAACTTTCATTTCTGGCAGTGAACTGGGGGCCTGTATGAGGAAGGAAGAGAACATAGTTCATACTCACAGACCATAATTCCCTATTATTCCTAACCTGAGTCATTATTTTCTCAATAAGAAACAAGTACATTGAGGGGACTTTTGGAAGGTTAGTTTAATTTCCTTCTTGCTAATACTCCTATCACTGTGTGGACAGAGCTAACATGGCAATCCCTGAATATTCAAGTCATTCTAAAGCATTTCCTTCTGTTCTCTGTCTTCCTCCTCTGACTCCAATCTTGCACAAATGCACATTTTGTGTACTACTCACCACTGGAAATGCTTAGCTGAGCTTACCATAATCTGACACTGATGATCTTAAACTGATTGACTCCATCAACTAGTCAATAATCACCAAATCCATGTATCTAATTACGTTTCTCTCCTATTAATCGACTTTCTGTAAAAACAAATCATGATGTCTCAATATTTAGGAATTGCTAGTGCACTCACACAGGGTGAAAATCTCTTGATCAATGATCAATTCTAACAAAGCCTCAAGCCTTCTCAGAAGTGTGTTTGTTGTTCTAAGGAGAAGAAATGTGTTATGCTTGTGTAAGTAAATTATTCCCAACAACAACAACAGCAACAACAAAATACAGTATCTATCATACAACCTGGCCTCAGAATTTCAGGCATTTTTTCTAAACTAAAAGAAAAACACTTTTGAAAGACTTTATCATTTGTCCTAGGTCACCAATTAATTTTTCACTTCTTTTGAAGATACTCAGAGCTCTTCTCTGTTTCATTCCTATTTTCTAAGGGAGCTTGAACTAGAGTTTTTGCCACTCAAGGCAATATCTTTTTATCATGGTAAAAGGCAAAGTTGAGAGCCGAGTTTATAAAGGTTGACCCTTCAAGACCATAAACATGTAGGTTCTTGTGTGAAAGAGGACATGCCTTTATGTCAGGCTTAATCACATGATAGAAAATGTGTACTGGTGAAGAAAATGGAAGGGTCATTTCCCAAAGTATATTCTGCAATGAGCACTCATTTGTCTACGTAACAGATCTAAACCATGCAACTAACTTTCACTGTCCTGGACAAAATCAGTACTGGTACAGACCTAATGGAAGAACTCTCATTTATTCCACAATAGGAACAATTCCCAACCATCACCTTGTTCCGTTCTCCAAACACACTCATGGGTCAATCCCTGTGGAACTCTTTTTTTACTTCAGGTTTAGCTCAGTCTTCCCAATGATCCAACCCACAGTAGCTCAAAGACCACTGCCTCAAAACCTGAAAATATATCTTATATGGGGCGAAAAGAGGTCCTTCAAAAAAGTTCATGGAACACATGTATTATGAAAAAGCTAGGCTTGGAAATAAAAAAAATTAATACCAAAATTAAATTGTACTTTAATTCTATTTTCTATGAACTTTTTGAATTACTATGCTTTGTTCAAAATTATCAATTCCATACAAATGAGCAGTTTATTATACTAGCATTACATGGTAGCTAAAAGAATGAGTTTCACTGGCACATGGTCTTGGCTTGAATCCAGATGCATCTACTTTTTATCTCTGTAACTCATCAGGTAACATCATTTCTTCTAATCTCATCATATATAAAATCAGAATTATAATAGTACCTAGGGTAATGTGAGAATTAAATGAGACCAGTGATAAAGTACTTTCACATTACTAGAGTTCCTTAATTGTTAATTGAAACAATTATATAACTACTATTATTATACTGTCCCATTAAGCAAATGTTTCATTATTCAATATGTACTATCATTTAACTTTCATATGGGTCAGGTCTCAGTCCACGTAGATGATTAATACCCAAAGTACTAGCTTATAAGTACTTGAATCTCTTATCTTAGTACCTAGCATAGTATCTTTCATTGATAAATAATTTAATTATATTTGCTGAATACATTTCATAATAATAGAATAGCACTAAGATCTTGGGAGGATTGAAATGTTCCTTTCTTCTTAAATAACTACTATATAATAACCAGCTTTTATTTGGGACCTACTATCTGCTTGGCCCTGTGTTAGATAGTTTACACATATTATCAGTAAACTTTAAACAAACTCACATGATTGAACTGCAGTATGTGTAACAGAAATCTCTCATAATTTTGGATAAACAGATTTGGATAAGGCAGTGGAAGTTGATTACCTGGTGCATGAGGTGAAAACATTCGTTCATTCACTCATGTAACAAGTATTTCTTGATCTCCTATTCTGGTGGCTCTTTTAGGTAAGACAATTAATAAGACTTGTCCTTGTAAGGGGGAAGCAGACTATTAATGCACCAATAAAGTAATTTCAAGGGGTGTTAAGTTCTGTAAGAAAATAATACAGGCCCAGTTGTGATGGTGCAGGTGGTGGGGCACTGCTGCCTGATACTGGAGCTGTGTCTGAGGCTGATCCCAGATCAATCTAAACACATTGGGTACACCTGTGAGTGCCAGTGACCCTGGCTAGCTGGACAGTGGGGGAGGGATTGCAGCATAGTCAGACTCTGAACAGGTAATCGTCTCTCTCTCTTAAAAAATAAATATTAAATAAACTTAAAAAGAGAAAAGAAAAGAAGACGGTAATTGTGTACAGAGAAATTAGGGTACAGGGTGAGAAATAGATTGGTTAGCCATAGGCAATCTGTGTAAGAGTCCTGTGTTAAAACCCAATGTTGCATAATTTAAATGCATGTTATGAAAGAGTACTCCTTACAAAAGGCAGGAGTCTGGAAGGACGCACATCGTACTCTGCTCTGAAGGGAAGAGACATGAGACAGCAGAAGAAGTAAGGATCAGAAAGGGCTTAAAAGAATAAGAGAAAACTGATACATGACAATCAGGTGTCATACTTCAGCACACCGGGGCGTTGAGTGCCTCCTAGTTCCCCACATCAGACACATCAGGCGCTGTTGCTGGAATTCACTGGAGTCCCCCTTCGTGCCCTAGCTCTGTTCTTGGGTCCATTTAGAGCGTTTTACTCATGTCTCAGCCTTGAGAACAGCATGTTGCGTATAATCAATATTCAATAATTGTTTGCAAAGTTGCTGTTCTCAAGCACTTTACTAAAATTAAAAAAAAGAAAAAAAAACATGTTTTCAGGGAACAAAGACTTATTAGTCCTTTCAAGTGGTAGGGTTTAATTAATACTCTGTCTGACAGTTAGGTGATGTTGAGTTAATCACTTAACCTCTTGGGACCTCGGTTTTCTCATCTGTGAAATGCAGATGATAATAACTCATCCCTGTGCTGCCCTTGGACTAGATGAGAGGAGGTGTGAGAAAGCTCTTAGTCACCTCTAATCTACCACACCCTGCCTGAGGGTCTGTATTCCATCACAGG
>NW_006207959.1:914356-921618 GCF_000334495.1 Tupaia belangeri chinensis
GGTAGGCCAAGGAAAAGGTGAGGAGACCAGGACAGGAAAGAAGGACAGAAAGACTCAGCACTTTGGTGTCACCATCTCTCTCATTTGCCTCCATCACAGAACAGGTGTGGGGGATGAGGAAAGGATGGAAAAGAGAACCCAAAGCCTTCGCAATGTCATGGTTGTTTATTGTTTTTCACCCAGGTGGTAATAAATCAATGCAAAGTTTGTCATTTTAATTAGTCTTCCTTCAGTTAGGGAAGTCAAGGCTGTTAAATGCTGATAGGGAGCTGAAAAATTACCTGAGAACGAGTGTCTGTAATGAGTCTCAGAGTCCTGGCTTCAGAGTGCTGCAGGTCACTGGGATGGAGGGGGTGCCCAATGAGGAGCCCTTCATTTTAGAAAGTGAGGCTCAAGGTTAGATGTGAGACTGTCAGGAGAGTGGTAGGGGAAGAGCTGAATTAGTCCTTTATTCAGATCCATGGAGGGCTGTAAAAAGGAAAGGGAGAAGGAAAGGAGACTAAGGGGATAAATCTTTGCATTTCTACACAGTCTAAAATGAAACAGCAGCAATAAATTACATGAAAGAATTGGAATACTACTGTCCTCGACAGTGAGAGCAGAAGAAAACTAGGGAAAGCCAGCCCAAGTTCATCTTTCAAATTTGTCAAATAATATATTGCCCCATGGATTTCTGCGCCTTAAATCATGTTGCATCACAAGGAAGCCCATTTCTTGGAATGTTTCAGGAAGATTCAAAGCAAAGTCCTTGTAAAGAGAGGGGTTGTACAAGAACAGTTTGCTGGCTTGTTGGGGTGTCTGACTTGTTGCTATTTTCCTGCTAGGTAAAGGGAGAAATGACCCTGAGTCCTTCACGTACACAGCCCTGGCTGACCTTACTGAAATCTGCTATCCGCTATTTCTTCCTCAAGCAATGTCCGAAGGTCTGTTGCTATATTCCTGCTAGGTAAAGGGAGAAATGACCCTTGAGTCCTCCACATACACAGCCCTGGCTGACCTTACTGAAATCTGCTATCCGCTATTTCTTCCTCAAGCAATGTCCGAAGGTCTTTAACATTCTCCTCATGGCTAGGTTTGGCAGTTAAAGGGTCATGTACAGGCACTTTTTGATTGTTCATTTTAATGACTGTGTGTGACTCTCTTAACTCTCTGAGTTTCATTCATTCCTTGTACACAAAGGAAACAACATTTCTATTCCACCTGCCTCACAGCATTGTTTTGATGATAAGATGACAAGTTTCAAACTACAGAACATAATAGAATAGGCATTATTATTATTCTATTTATAATAATTTTTTTGATATTACAGAATTTTAATACAATCTCTTTGGCCATTTTGTTTTTGAAGTAATTGTCCATGCTTTCCTTGAAACTTTAGTACTATTTATTGCCTTCCAAGAAAATCTGAGCCATATTGGGCAGTGCTAATATTTCATGCACTAATGACCTTTAGTACTAATTCTGCTTCTCAGGTCCTAGTTCCTTTTGCCACATGGTAGCCCTTTGTAAGTTTGCCTTGCTCCTAAATCTTTTCTTTTCCTAACTGAAGAACCTCAGTGTATTAAGACATTCTTCAAGTGACATGAATTTGTGTCTCACCATTCTAATATGTCTGTTCTTAATATTTGTTTCTCTGAAAAGTGTCTCGCTCAGCTGATATCCAAGTCTGGTAAGACCAGCGTGTCCAAAAACACAATCTGCTACACCATTTTCCTGCTTTTCCCTAACTCTGCATCTAGCTTTTTAGCATAAGTGAAATGACTTCTTAGCCTTTAAAATATAGATAGATAGATAGATATAGATAGATACTTTTTGGCAACTTGACTTCTTTCTAAAATCTGCTCCTTCATTAAAGTCTTCTCTGAATATTTTTATCTAGGTCTGTTTGTCCCTCCATTTCTGCAATCTCTGGACACTCCACACAAGAGTACTCTAGGACATGGGGTTGGAAAGGTGAGCCAGAAAGTGGGTCTACTTGGCTTCAGGGAAAGAAGACAGGGGAGGTGATTCCAAAACTATGAAAGATGGACTTCTTAAAAATGGGCTAAATATGTTCTTTGTTGATATAAAAAACAAAACGAGACCAATCAGAACCGCTGTCTAGGGGAGATTCCAGATCTTAGTAGTCACAGTGATAAAGAGCATAGAGTTTGGTACAGAAGAGACCTAAGTTTGAATCCGATGCTACAATTTCCTGGTTCAGTGATCTCAAGTCATTTTCTGCATCTCTTCCTGGATTTAGCCCCTTTCTTCTACAAAACTAGGTAGATATCACCAACTTCATAAAGTCATTTTCAGGGCTAAATGAAATAAGACACTCATTCACTGGGTTAGGTATTCAGTTGGCCAAGAATGAGACTCTGTGTCCTGTTCTTTTTCCACTACACACATTAACTTGTCCTCCCTATTATTACCTTTCAAGAAAGCTTCTGTGCGGTATATAAGATTTGTGCTCAGAAATAGTTACACACAGGAAGAATAGAATTTCCTACTCCATTGATGGTAAACTTTGGCATGGGAGTTGTTTTGGGTATTGAGATTTTCGCATCCATGATACAACAGTCTTGGGTTCTTTTAGCCACTATAGCCAAGTGGCTAAAAGAACCAAATCTCACATGGCTGACCATGTTCTGAATCTCATCTCAGCAGCTCGAAAAACACACCAGGAGCATGTGTGTGCATGCCCAAATTCCGACAGGGTGTAGAAGTGGACAAGGGATTCTGGTGTGGCCATGCCTTTTGTGTGTGTGTGGTGGGGAGTAGAATGCCTTCTTCCTCTTTCTCTCTTTCTGTCTTTCTCTGGCAAACCCATATGCCTTCTAGCAATTAGAAATAGAAAAAAATATAAGAAAAGTGTTTTTGAACTTGAACATGCACTCTTGAACTTCCACCATTGCCATGAGCATACTCTTTATGCCCAGAATAGATACTTCATCCCAGGAGAAGGATGAAAGTCATAGGCAGTGGAGCTGAACCTCTACAGCAGAGGCCACCCTAGACCAGCAGCCCCCAGCTGACTCCAGCCCGCTACAGATGCATTAGTGAACCCAGCTGAGATCAAAGGTACCGCATAGCCAAGCAACACACTCACAAGCTAAATATAGGCATTTTTATATGCTCCTGAGATTTTGTGGCTGTTTTTTTATGCAGCATTATGTGGCCATAGTCATCTGAAATAACCAGTAAACCAAATTGTAAGTGCCTAACGAGACTTAAAATTCCCTCCCCCAAAAAGGCATGGAAAGCCAATACTTTCATTTGTTTGATAAATGTTCAAGTGAGTATCATGCAGCAGGTCCCCAAATGTAGATCATTTTCCACAGTAGAGGAGCCTCTACTCTGAGGAAGTTCACTTAAAGCAGCATAAAGTTATTCTTGAGCCCCTGTTCCCTCATCTTAATCACAGAGCCCTGTGTGATCTGCTGTAGGTACAGGGTTTGTGCCAGGTGTCTCCCGTTTGATCTTTGTGCATCTCTGCATTGCGGACTCTGTGTATCACTTCGTTCCTCTGGTTTCCAGGACTTGTTTACCTGAGCAACATGGAATGTCCTAATTTGGGTAATGGGGTAAAATTTTACTGTGTGAAAAACTCTTGCCTTCTCCTATTCAGAAAGTATCCCAAATGCTGCTTCCGTGTTTTTTCTACTTTCTTACGCAATTCCAGGTGAAAAACTCTTGCCTTCTATTCAGAAAGTATCCCAAATGCTGCTCCCGTGTTTTTTCTACTTTCTTACGCAATTCCAGAGAATTCCTGACTTACAATGACCCTCAGAAAAGTGAAGACAAAAAAAGGAAACTTGTGAAAACTGTCTTTTGCTGAGCTGTGATTCCCTCAGGATGGGGATCAGGCAGGACTGCACGAGGCTGCTGCTCCTGGCTCCTGCTCTCTGCAGGCTGGGGCTGCAGCTGCACAGAAGAGGGTGCTCTTGTGTCGAGCTGCAACTGGCTTCCTGGGAGGAGATGAAGCCCCTGTGCTCCTCGCTGAGAAGATGATTCATTGCTCATGATATTTGGTGAATGTCGTCTGCATTAGTGCACAGGTATTCTGCACCAACAGATAAAACCTCAAATTGCATAAATGTCAGGAAACACATTCAAATGGCGGCTGCGCATCTGTCATCCTCTGCTGTTTGGATGTGACACAACCAACTTTCATCAGTAGCTTCCTCTTTTATCCTATTTGCCTTGAATAAGGCACAGATAGTAGTGGTATCCTTCTTAGAGTTTTCAAATGGCTTTCAGCATTTGAGAAATAACTACCCATGAACTCATTTGTCACACAAATATTTATTGTGGCCCAGTTATTCAGCTTTTTAGTGCTTGTAGGTAAATAATTCAAGCGTCTTTCTTATCAATTAGGCCAAGTGACTTGGTTCCTGCTTCCCTCTCTGATCTAATCTCACGTTAACTGCCTTCTTTCTGGCTCTTTGTGGCCTCGGGCCTTTGCTCTCCTATTTCATTTTACTGAAATTACTTTTTTCTGTCTCTTTTTGTGTTTATTTTGTTATCTCGTGCTCCAGAGTTTAGCACAAGTGTTATGTTATCAGAGTGACTTTTTCTAAGCCTCTGTATTAGTTAGGGTTGTCGAGAGAAATAGGGTATATATGTGTGTATATATATATATAATGGAAGCAAAGAAATTCTAAGATTTGTAATTGTTAAGCAGGAGAACTGATGGTCTAAGTTCTAGTTTGAGTCTAAGTCTGAAGGCATTAAAAAGTCAATGCCATAGATTGAAGACAGACACAGAGAGATTTCCCTTATTTATCTATTTTGTTCTATTCAGTCCTTAACTACATTGGATAGGACCCGTTCATATCATTGAGGAAAGCAATTTTCTTTACTTAGTCTATTGATTCAAATGTTAATCTTATCTAGAAGCACTCTCATAGACACACCCAGAATAATGTTTAACTATTTATATATATATATATATCTGGGTACTGCATGGCTCAGTCAAGATGACATATGACATTAAACATCAAAACCTGCATCTTAATTGTTCTTCCCCAATACTATTGTCTTGTTCTATTTTTCTTTTCCTTGGTGTTTGTCACAATTTGCACATGCCATGTTTATTTATCTGTCCTTTGCTTACTGTCTTTCTTTTCTAGAATGTGAGCTCCATAAAGCATGAACAGGGTCCGTTGTGTTTTTTTCTCTGTCCCCTGAGCTCAGGAGAACACCAGACTCCCAGTAAACATTCACCATGTATTTTTCAAAGAAATAAATAGACATTAAAAAAAATGTACAACTAAATAAGTATCAAAGAACAATATTAACAGAATGCTATGAACATATTCAAGGTCTAAAGATTGATTCTTTCTGGAAGAGTCAGGAAAGGCTTTAAAATGAAGAGATAGTTGAACTGGGTCTTGAAGCATGATGAGAAACCAACGAGACAGTGAAGAAGTAAAGTAGAAGTAGGCTAGTCCAGTCTGTGCTAAGGTGGGAGCCTTTAAGAAATAAACATATTCCAGATACAGTAAGAATGTCAAGAATTAAGGATCAAGCCTTTAAACTGTCTTAAAAACTTCAACATGTTCTCAGTACTTGTGGATAGAAGATACAAGCAGATGCAAATCATTTTTCATTACAATCAGAGTCAATTGCTTTTCCCTGAGCAATTATCCTGATTCCTGTTTTACTTCAAATATCTTTTCCTGGTGTCTCATCTGATCATCCCTCCAACCAACCTCACCATTACTTAACACTTGGTCAGATTGTTCTTGTTAGAGGTCTTTCTTAATTTCAAGAAGAAGGTAAATTTCAGGACACTTCTGTGGAATTAACTTATAAGAGCTGGTGACAAATTGAATACAGAATGAGAGGAGTGACAAACAAGCAAGCTGAAATGACTTCATTGGGATTTGAAAGGAGGAGCTGGAGAGGTTATCGCCTCTAAGCGACATTATTCAACCTGCCACCTCACCTGGACTTCCTGTGGTCAGCCCTTCAATATTAATGGTGGGACTTTTCAGCAAATAGCTCTACAGGGAGAAGCTATCTACTTAGTTATAAACATTTTTCACATTCTAGAAAATTCTCTCTCTCTACTTTTTATTTTTTTTTTCTTTTCAAACAGGCACCAGAGAACTCAGTCCATCATTCGCATTCCAGAACAACTCTCTCTTTTTTATATCAGGCACCAGAAAATGCACCCTATCATGGTCATCATCCTTGTCATCTTTGTCTTCACCCAGAGTAGCAGTGGCTCTTACTTACTGAGTGTTTATCATAACAATAACCACAATCACCATTTACTGAGCACTTCTTCTAGTCAGGAATTCTTTAGGTTGTCTACACATGGTAACTCAATTAAACCCCATACACACCTACATGAATAAGCACATCAATCTCCACTTGTTACAGGGCCAAGAACTGAGAGACAGTGACTTGCCACACAGGTGAAGTCAGACACTCTGGAAGTACTTCATGTGTGTTAGTGCTTTTGGTCCTTCAAACATGTCTGGAGTCCCATGGTTATTCCCTATTTACAGAAAGAAGAAGCACAAGGTGTGAGAAGGAGGTGATCTCCTTTTCCTCAAGCCATCCAGCCTGCAAGTGCTAGAGCTGATATTTGAAAACACTATTTCTAAGCAAGGCCACAGAGAAGAAATCATCTCTAGAGCACTTTTGCTTGGCTATACCCAAAAACAGACACATGAGAAAACATAATATTTTTAAAGTTGCAAATAATAGTAGTAAATATTGTCATACACACACAGTGTGAAGTGCTTTACGTTGCTGTCTCCTGTGAAGCATATTCTACCCTGATGTCACAGCAAATGAGGGTTTAAGGACGGAACAATTTGCTCAAGATCACATAGCAAGTGACAAAGCTAGGATACAATTGAAGGCCTGACTCCTGGGTATTATGCAAATATGGAAAAGAATCACATCCTGGAAGTGTGGGCCTCATCTGAATCAACTGCTCAGCATACTTTCACTTTTATTCTCAGCTTTTAGTTCTGAGGGCAAGGGTTACAGATTCTTCTCTATTCTACCCTTGGCATGCCACCCAGTTTTCATTCCATCTAAGATATAAACTTTTCTTCTAATATCTCTCTGTCAAGTCTACAGGTATGATCAGGGCCAAAGATGTCACATGGGGATGAAAACAGTCACCTCATACAGCTGAGAATCTTCATATGGAGTGAGGCCAAGGTACTAGGCACTTTCCCCAAAGCCACCAGGAATCATTGTTCCTAGGCGTTTATTTATCATATCTAGACATAGAAATTGAGAAGAGATTTAAGACT
>NW_006207959.1:922102-988120 GCF_000334495.1 Tupaia belangeri chinensis
GCAGTTAGCGTAATGGCTATGTCGCTGGACTGCCACGTAGTCAACCGCAGTCCGTGTCCTGGACCTGGTGTCTTAAAACTCACGCCAGGCACATGTGCGTATGTGCCCAAGATCTCGAGAGGAGAATGGAGGAGAAGGAATTGCGGTGCGGCCATCCCCCCTGGGGGGTGATTTCTCGCTTTCTGTCTCTCTGTCTGTCTCTGTCTGTCTGGCGAGCGCACACGCCCTATAGCAAAAACCTCTAAAAAAAAAAGAGAGAGAGAGAGAGAAAGGGAGAGTCCATTTTCCCTCATTTCTTCATCCCATCAGGATATGGGGGCACACCCACACACAAACACTCCTGGTGTGTTTTTCAAACTGCCAGGGCTGGGATGTGAACCATGTGGGACTGGCCACGTAAGATCAGGCTCCTTATGCATAGCACTTATTTATGATGCTATGGGCAGGACCTACCTGTTAACCGTATAGTTTGCCTTACCTGCATACTCACCTTCTCTACATGTAAAAATGCCATGGGAATTTTCACTGATGGACCAACTATCCTCTGGTTCCTCATCACTTATCCTAGTGATTCCCAAGAGCATTTCATTCATTCCATTAGTGCTGCTGTCTGACCAATTGACTGGAATGGAATGGCTGATTGTACAGGAGTTACTTTCTGAGCTCAGGCCCTAAAGACTTACTTAAGAACAAATGGCTGTCCCCTTGTTCTCCTAACCTCAGAGCTTTCCTTTAGGTGAACTCGTTATATTTGGATTAAAAGAACTGGAACGCTGGGCAGCAGACTGGAGCTTTATGAAATGGGAGGGAGAAACCACTAGCTTCCTAGTGAATTCTGCCGTATGTCCACTCCGGTTTGCTGTGGAGTAAGCAGTGGGCAGAACCACTGTCACTCTTCTGGTTCTATAGTTTTTCGTCTTCATTTTAGACGAGTAAGTGAACAAGCTACTAAGTGTCCAGGACTTAATTTATATGTACCTGATTCTTAACTTAGGAATGAGGCTGAGTGACAAGATGAAGAGTCTAATGCCGTTAGGAGAAGCATTTATTACTCACAGTTCTTAAAAGAAAGGGGCATGCCATGCCTTGCAGGGCCCCATGGAGAAGCACTAGGTTTGATCAGGAAGCAGAAGCAGGAGTGAGGGGAAGACACGGGCTATAGATTTTACTGGGATTTCTGTAGCAAGGGGGACGTAGGGCAGGGGAAACAGCTTAAGTTTGTATAGTTTGAGTAATTCCAACAGGCTTTGGGGTACAGGAACTGCCCCAGTAGTTTGGTACCTAGCTCTGCCTGGGTGGATTTAGAGCAGGGGAAATATTGGCTTGTTGTGTGAGAGTTACATAAAGGAAGTGGTCAGGAATATGGATTCAGGATTAGTTGGAGCGTTTGTAATATTTTTGTGCAATCGTGAAAGCTAGATCACAGGGGAGGTATAAATACGTTTGGCCATTAATGTAGCCCAGTGATTAATGAATGCCAAATAGACAAATACGAAACCTAAAAAAACAGCTGGAACCTTCCAGAAGAGCACTCTAAAGTGTACTTCTCACACTCCTTCCATTCCATCTCTCTTATCCCTCACTGCCACAGGTCAGCGTGATGGATGGATGAGGAGTTCGTAGGCTAGTGGCTTTCCTTGCACTCACCTCAAGCTGTGACTATAAAAATCCAGGGCTTTAGGGGCTGCATTTTCATGGCCAGTCTAGGGTTTTTCCCCCTAGTCCACAGCTGGGGCCTGTCCCAGGCACTGCCAATGACTGGCTTCTATGGTGGTCAGAAGATAGACGATGTGAGCTGAACACTCAGTGTTTGCAGAGAGGGTAGTATGAAGACCAAGAAACAGTCCTGATGTCACTGCTCAAAGATGTGGTAATCTGATTTGGAAGAGAGATGTGTAAGCAGATTTTTAGCATCAATTTCCAAAACAGCAATGATTATAAAAGTGTGCAGGGCAAGAGATCGTCTGCGATTTGGAGGATATTCAGAATTCAGGGATGAACCTAGAGTAGCCCGTACTTACCTCTCCAGTTTTCTCTTTAGTAGGATACCAAAGACATTCACTATGATTGTTTGAAAGAGAGCCAATTTGTCTAGGTTATATTTCTTCAGTAAAGCTGAATATCTCTAGCCAAAGATGCAAGAATGCTTAAGATAAAATTCTACAGGAATGGCTCTTGTGGTAAAATAAATAAATTCAAATGTAAATGAGTAAATAAAGTAAATGTGTTTGTGAGAAAAAAACACATTGTCTTATGGGTTTGTAACCCATTCTTTGGAAAAGAATGATTAGAAATACTTATAGAATAACCAAATGAAAAGAAATTCACATTCTTTTTTATTTGTTTATTTGTGATTTTATTTGGTTTATTCATTTAGTTTTTCTTTTGTGTTTTCTAGCACCAGAAGAATAAAAGATGCCTGAATAGACAGCTTCTTTATCTATCCTTTGTATTTAATGTGATTGCATTGCATCATTTTTCAACTCTTACTGCTGCAGAAAATTTTCAAACTTTTGTATTAAGATATGTCTCTCAAAAGAAAATGTTAGTATATTCAGTCTATCATGATATGTTATATTGGATGAGGCTAGAAGAGGAGCTAAACAACTATAAAGGTTTTTAAAAAGACCCACATAGAGGGATAGATTGTAAAAATTTGACTTTTTATTTAATGTCTTTCTTTTTGTTTCATTTTGTTTGTTTGTTTGTTTTCCTATAGGGCATGTGCACTCACCAGAGAGGCAGAAGGAAAATGAAAAGTCAACCCCTGAGAGGATGGCCATGCTGCAATCCTTTCTCCTCCATTTTCCTCTAGAGACTTTGGTCATGCACTCACATGTGCCTGGTGTGTTTTCCAAGCTGCCGAGTTTAGGACTATGAACTGCACAGTAGGCCATGTGGGATCCAGCCACCTTAACTACCACACCACCTAACTGGCCTCATGTCCAGCATATTCAGGAAGGTCTCCAGATGCGAACCCAGGACCTGTCACAGGTCATTATGTTTTATTGTTGTGCCACCATCTAGCCCCTGATAATATCTTTCTTTAATGTGAAATTTTCCAACTATGTCTGTGTGTTTCTTTACGGGAGAAAGGAAAAAACAGGGTTATGGGGAGAGGGAGAGAATAGAGTTAGCAACTAGAAGGTTAGAATTGGTGAAATGGGTACTGCTAATGAAATAAGGCAACAACACAAGCATGGCTTGTGATCCCAGGTATCTAGATCCATGGCCTGATCTCAGGATGGGTATTTAACTTCTGTGAACACGTTTTTTGTCAGCTCTAAGATGAAAACATAAACACCATTTTCATTCCACATTTGGTCTCAAGCTGCATGCTAAAATAAGTCTAAAAATACCGTGTATGATCATTACAGAAAATGACTAGTACAACAATGTATAAAATTCGAAGTAACAAGGTGAAGTCTAGCTTAGTAAAATGCATTTTAGCTTCTTATCTTTAAGACTTTCTACTAAAAGTCCTTTGACTAAATGAACCTGCCATAGCCATTTCTGATGCCAGAGCTTTATGAATGAGAATACAGTTTGCCTTTTTAACTGGAGAGCACACTTTCTACAATTCATGAATTATATTACAATATATGACACTTTCTCCTTTGAAAGGAGTTTCATAGCATTTTTTAGGAGTTTAGAAAACAGGGATTCTGGGAGTTAGCAGGTGGCATGGTGGTTAAGGCCCTGGACACTCCCACATGGCTGACAACAGTTTGAGTCCTGGACCTGGTGGCTTGCTTTCTCACTTTTCTTCTCTCTGTGTGTCTGTCTTTCTCTGGTCAAATGAAAATGATTGAATGAATAAATAAAATTAAATAATTCTTAAAAAAGAAAGAAAAACAGGAATTGTGCTAAGTTTTGGATGGAATGTCTATCATAATCATATAGAGAGATCAATTTCACTTCTACCAAATAGTCATTCATATTATTGAATAACATTTTCACACAACAGATAAATCCAGAGAAGAGATAGAAACATTTTGAGTTCTCTAGGGAAGTAAGTATCTGACTTGTTAGGTCCTCAAGCTGTGGTCTCACCTTAAAATTACTGCAAAGTAGGAGCCAGCAGAGAGTTTAGTTGTTACATAACTGGACTTTCACATGGCTGACCACTGTTTAAGTCCCAGACCCTGTAGCTTGAAAATAATGTTGGGCACGTTGTATGTGCAATGCTCAAGCTCCCGGGAGGAGAATGAAGGAGAAGGGATTGCGGAGTGGCCATTCTGGGGAGGTGATTTTTCACTTTCCTTCTCACTGTCTCTGTCAGTCTCTCTGGCAAACACACACATTCTAAGGAAAAAACCTCTTAAAAAATATTATCGCCAAGTAAAATAATGAGTAGTTTAGTGTCAGGGTCAAGAGTAAAGGCTTTGGGACCAGCAGTTAGCGTAATGGCTATGTCGCTGAGCTCCCATGTAGTCGACCGCGGTTCGCGTCCCAGACCCAGTGACTTAAAACTCAAGCTGGGCGAGTGTGCATGCGTGCCCAAGATCCCGAGAGGAGAATGGAGGAGAAGAGATTGCGGCATGGCCATCCCCCCTGGGGGGTGATTTCTCGCTTTCTGTCTCTCTGTCTCTGTTTGTCTGGCGAGCGCACACGCCCTATAGCAAAAAGCCTCTTAAAAAAAAAGTAAAGGCTTTCATATCAGCTTGAACGTGAGTATCAACCTCCATTAATCAGCTGTGTGACTTTGAGCAAGTTACCTAAATGCACTGACCTGTTTTCTAACCAGTGAAAGGAGACAAAAATACCAACCTGTTAAGATTGCTGTAAGGGAGTATGCTAGACCATTTGTGTGAAAGTCACATGGCAGGTGAGTGACGAGGGCTAGCTATTGCTACTGGGTAGAGATGGTGATATGATTTCATCAGTTTATGCTTACTTTAAAATGTCACTGACAGCCTCTTATCCCTGTGAATTTGAGTAAAGTAGATGGGTCTTTCTTGATTAAAAGCAAGAAAAAAAAAAATCTCATTGCCATCTTCCCTACTACCTCTCCCACCTCCAGTCTCCCAAGTCCAGTTCTTTATCTGGCTAATTTTTATAAACCTTCTCCTAGGCATTAGCTCCTGTAGAATATTCATCAACCCTGTCAGTTGGGCTGGTGCTCTTTCTTGATGATTCCATTATGCCCTGAGCATCTTCTTCATTACCTGAACTAGCTGTAATTGTTTATATGAGAACATTTTGACCAGGACCTTGATTCATTCATCTTTATATCTTTGTTTCTGGTAGAGTGTCTGTAATGTTCTAAGTACTCAAAAAATACTTAGCTCAATGAACAACAACAAAATGCCTCAATTATTTCTCTTTTTAGAAATAATTATTTAATGTATAATTATTATTTGAATTTGCTATTGGGCACTTATGAGAGAGAGAAAGGAAAATGAGAAAGCAAGCCTCCAGGTCCAGGACTCAAACTGTTGGCAGTCATGTGGGAGTCCAGCACCTTAACTCCCACACCACCTGCTTATCCTGCCTCAACTATTTCTAATCAACAGAGTATCTTTCTGAAACTAGTTTAGAACTTTAAGGTTGCTTTTTTTTTTTTTGGAGAGGTTTTCAAGGTTTTCGCTATAGGGCGCATGCACTCCCCAGACAGAGAGAAATATAGAGACAGAAAGCGAGAAATCACCCTTCAGGGGGGATGGTCATGCCACAATCCCTTCTCCTCCATTCTCCGCTCGGGATCTTGGGCACACATGCACACGTGCCTCGCGTGAGTTCTAAGCCACCGGGTCCAGGATGTGAACCACGGTCAACTACGTGGGAGTCCAACGACATAGCCATTACACTAACTGCTGGTTCCCTGAACTTTAAGGTTGCTTTTACCTCGTAGTTAGTGGAGTCTAACCCTTTAATTAAAGAAGTAATCCACTGAACCTGCATTTTTAAAAAAATTCATCTCCGAGGGATATATTTCTGACTTTCAACATGGGTTATTTAGTCACCCTCCCGCTCCTTCTGCCCTGAATGATTTTCACCATCTCTATACAATTTCTGAATGCAATGTCCCGGTAAGCCCATTCGCACACTTGACATAAACAAAACGAAACAAAACAAAACAAAACAACGTTGTGTTTGTTTATACAACTGGCTCAGTGAACAAGGATGAGAAATTGAGTTACTTATTCGATGACTCAGGCCTTGATTACTAAATTGGAATTTGCTTCTATCCCTCGAGGGAGTGGAGAAAAGAAATCAAATAGATTAAATGAGACTGTTATGTCTCTCTGTGCTTCTGCCGGGAGCACTATGTATGGAATAATTAAGTCTCAGGAACAGGAAAACTGGCCATAAAATAAAAATATACATACAGACTTATCATCCGTAGGAATCAGCCAGGTTCTGGGCTCACCCAAATACTCAGTGTGAACCAATGTATTCTTTTGTTTGTTTGTTTTTCAGATCTAGAAATTTTCAGCCACAAATGTTCACCCCTCCTTGGGATGATTCAGTCCTGCGATGATTTTGTGGAGCACATCAATCACCAGACATCATCGTGATATGAATGCTCATTTCCTACACGAACGCTCTGTGATGGGAGATCCGTGAGACCTCGCAACGGAGAGTGTAAAGGAGTTTCCATCTTTCCGGAGAATGCTGTCAGAAACAATGCATACACTGGGAATGTGGCTGACAGACAACAAACACACATCTCGCCATTCTAAATCCTGTCACTTCTATTTGAGGAGTACTTGAAGTATGTCAGGAAGAGGGCAATCAACTCCTGCTCCTGTCCCTCTGTCTTACATGTATTTCTGTCTCCTTGCCTAGTGCATGCCCAGTTTCTCCAAAGGCATTAGCATGTATGCAATGTCACCGAAGGAGTATTTATTAACTTAGCTTCTGTTAATGCAATTAGTTAGCAAGGAAGAACAGGACCGTGAAACCCCCAGTGCAATGACACCCATAACAGCCAGGATATCTCATACCCACATCTTTCTTAGGAAAGGTTGAAGAAGATTGCCCAACGCTGTACTGCATTTAGTTCTGGCATAGCAACTCCTGTGGGCACTCTCCCTCGCTCTCCAGTCCCTACCTATTATCTGCACACTGATTAAGCATGTGTCAGTGCATGTTATTGTATATTCTTGTCTTTTTGTACTGCCCTGTATTTCTCTTTGTTCTGTAATTATTAAAAAAAAAGAAATTCCCATCTTACTGAACCTGTATGTACACATATACATTTCTTCCTGACAGAGGGGTGCTATCAAGTACCAAGAAGATTTATTTGTTCCTTGTTTTTCTTAAAGAATAACAATATTTATTGTATGAGTCAAGCAAGATAGATACACCATAAACCATGATTTTTAAAACAGAGCAAAATATTTCAAGGCTAGTCCTTCCTGGATAGTGTCCTCCTCTTTTTTCTGCTGCCCTTGCCCCTGCCACTACCCTTTGATATGCAGAGAGAAAAACAGAGTCCCCAAACACAATCCCCTTAGCTGCAGACCCTTAGAAAGACACAAAGAAAGAAGTAAATTGGAATTTGCTTCTATCCCTCGAGGGAGTGGAGAAAAGAAATCAAATAGATTAAATGAGACTGTTATGTCTCTCTGTGCTTCTGCCGGGAGCACTATGTATGGAATAATTAAGTCTCAGGAACAGGAAAACTGGCAAAAGAAAGAAGTAGTCTGGCACTAGCAGTTAGTGTAATGGCCATGTCGCTGGACTCCCAGGTAGCCGACTGTGGTTCGAGTTCCGGGCCCGGTGGCTCAAACTCACGCTGGGCGCGTGTGCGTGCGTGCCCCAAATCCCGAGATGAGAATGGAGGAGAAGGGATTGTGGCGTGGCCATCCCCCCAGGGTGTGGTTTCTTGCTTTCTGTCTCTCTGTCTCTCTCTGTCTTTCTAGTGAGTGCACGCGCCCTATAGCAATAAACCTCTCCAAAAAAAAAAAAAAAATGAAAGAGGAAGTCAGAGAGCAGTGCTGTCCTCTGAGGTTATTTGCCTCTGTTTATAGACCTGGGCTGCAGGACATAGGGTTTGTGGTCACCCCACAACAAACAGCCCTGCATCAACTTTATGTTCTGTCTTCCAGCCCTCCTTGCAGAGCCCAAGTCGTAGCTCTATCACATTTATGCTTTGAGAGACAATGATGTTGTTTCTCATTTTCTTCCAGATAGGCTTGGAAAGATCTCATTTTCCTCTCCTTTAACTTATAACACCCTCTCCCCCAAAATACAAATGAAACATCTGTCAGTCAGAAGAAACAGCCCAAGCATGCATTCTTTGCTTTTATATCAACAAACACTGTGCTTTTCAATCTAGTTCAATTGATTTAAAATTGCTTTTAGACTGTCTCTTGAACTTTTTTGTTTTTCAACTATAACAGCCATTTATACTAGGAGTTGATGTAGTAAATAAAGTCATATAATAAAAATAAAGACATGGTGTTCAATTTGGTTTATCTTTCTATACTTACTTTTCTGAATCTCATGCCAATATGCACCTATAGCCACAATCTTACACACATAAACATTTTCTTATTAAAAAAATTTAAACCACAAGCTTTTTCCAGAAAAAAAAACAATACTGTAATAAATATTTCTGCGTTTTTTTTACATTTAAATAAGAGTTAAGGAGGTATAGAAACAAAAATGAATTCCTAGTATGTGCAAAAAACGTTCTTCACTCACATTATTTCAAATAATTTACCTAACACTAAAATTTTCCTATAGAGTATATTCTATTGACCTCAATTTACAGATAGAGATACAGAGACTAAGATGAAGACAAGAAGCCCTGTGACTTCTTTAGTATTTTCAGAGGTTTCTTTGGACCCAGTGGCTTAAACTCACGCATGTGCGTGCTTGCCCAAGATCCCGAGAGGAGAATGGAGGAGAAGGGACTGTGGCGTGGCCATCCCCCCTGGGGGGTGATTTCTCGCTTTCTATCTCTGTCGCTCTCTGTCTGTCTGGCGAGCTCATGCGCCCTATAGCAAAAACCTCTCAAAAAAAAAAAAAAAGAAGGAAATTATATTGCTAAAATCAGATATTAAAGAGACAGACTACAGAGACCAGCAGATGGTGGAATGGTTACATCACTGGACTCCCAAATGGTCAACTGCAGTTCATGTCCCACATCAGACAGCCTGAAATTTACCCGCTGGGTGCCTGCACATGACCAAAATCCTGAGAGGAGAGTGGAGGAGAAAGAATTGTGTCGTGGCCATCCCCATGGGAGATGATTTCTTGCTTTTTAACTGTCTCTCTCAGTCTCTCTGGAAAGCATATGCACCTTATAGCAAAATCTCCCTCTTAAAAAAAAAAAAAGAGCTGTACTACAAATACTAATACAAAAATTAAGATGCATTTAAATCATTGTGAAGATTAATAAAATGTTTTAGATATGCTAGCTATAAGCAAATTTTGACAACACCAATAAGTGTAGAGAGAAAACACAAATTTTTTAAAAAATAAGAAAATTAAAGAAGCATATAACTAGAGATAATATGTAACACTGTTTTAAAAGTGCATTATGACTAATTTTATGACATGTATTTCAAATATTAGAAAAAATCGTTTTCTATTTTTGAAAACATATTCAAGAAAAACTATGAAATCTTAAAAATATTATAATCATTAAATAAAATAATCAACATCATAAAATCAATTTTCTAAAAAGAAAACAATTAACATGTTTGTTTAATAAGCAAGTTTAGAAAACAGGAAAAAAATGTATCATTTACATTGTTTCAGAATGTAAAAAAAAGTATTACAATATATTTTATAAACTTGGTGTATCACTAATGATAAAATTAGTCAAGATCAGTTCAAAAAAACAATTTTAGTCATTCTCACTTAAGAAAATAGATTCAAAGCAGTAAATTTTAGTAAACAAATCTATAATTTTGAAAAGAGAATAATAATGGATAATTACTGCTTATTTTATTTTAGAAAAAAATTTGTTAAGCAATTGAAGTATTAATCAATGTAATTAACCACATTAACACATTAAAGAACAAAAATAATGACCTGAATATATTAAAATAATTTATAAGATCCAGTAGATGGCTTAGCAATTACATCACTGGATTCTCACATAGCCAGTCATGGTTTGAGTCCCAGATCTGATGACTTGAAACTCACTCCAGGCATGTGTGCATGAGCACCCAAGATCCTGGGAGGAGAGTGGAGGAGAAGGGATTATGAGGTGGCCCCAGCCCCTGGGGATGATTTCTCACTTTCCCTCTCACTGTCTTTGTCTCCCTCGCTCTTTCCCCACATGAGTGCACATGCCCTAAGGCAAAAACCTCTACAAATTAATTAATTAATTATATAACTTATATAATCAAACACCTGTCATCATCCTTATCAACTTAATTTGCTTAATTAAATGTAACTATAAATTTCCGTTTACATATCAGATATGTTTTCTTTAAAATCAAAGAATGATAAATGCTTTTATTGATGTTTCTATATAGCACTGTAGTTGAGATTCTAGCCAGTGCAACTATAGAAAAAAAAAAAATGAAGCTATGAGAATATACAAAAAAAGGTACACAAACTTTTTTACATGGAAGATTTTTTTGTAGCAGTTAAACATATACATATATAAGAACTAATGAATAAAATTTCTGGATATTTGTTTAAACAATTAAAGCATTCCTATATATTAGCAATAAAAATTGTTTAATGTATAAGTAAAATAAAGTACTCATGGGACTAGCAGTTAGCATAATGGCTATGTTGCTGGACTCCCATGTAATCGACCGTGGTTCAAGTCCCAGACCTGGTGGCTTAAACTCACACCGGGTGCGTGTGCGTGCGTGCCCAAGATCCTGAGAGGAGAATGGAAGAGAAGGGATTGCGGCATGACCATCCCCCACTGGGGGGTGATTTCTCGCTTTCTGTCTTTCTGTCTCTCTCTGTCTTTCTGGCGAGTGCATGTGACCTATAGCAAAAAAACAAAAGAAAACAAAACAAAAAACCTCTCCAACCTCTCCTCCCCGCCCCCCCAAAAAAGAAGGAAAAATAGTATACTCCCAATACAGCTTACATTATCAACAAAGCAATAATAGACTTATGGATAAAGCTAACAAAATATGCTGTAGTGAAGAGTAAACTCTACTAGGTCATTGGAAAAGTCAAGTTGTAAGAAGCCATGTGGCCAAGTGGAATTTTTTTTTTTTTGGAGAGGTTTTTGCTATAGGACATGTGCACTCACCAGAAAGACAGAGAGAGACAGAGAGACAAAAAGCGAGACATCACCACCCGGGGGGATGGCTTCACCACAATCCTTTCTACTCCATTCTCCTTCTGTGATCTTGGGAATGCACACACACATACCCAGTGTGAGTTTAAGCTACCAGGTCTGAGACTTGAACCGCGGTTGACTAAATGGAAGCCCAGCGACATAGCCAGTATGCCAACTGCTGGTCCCAGCCACATGGATTTTGTGCAAGGGAAAATACACCCTCTGACACACACACACGCATGCATGCCCATTGTCTGTTAAAGAAATTAAAAGGTCCTGCAGTGATTATTTGCCTAATGAAAATAAAAATACTGTCTTTGGGCCAGCAGGTGGCGTGTGGTTAAGGTGCTGGACACTCCCACATGGCCAACCAAGGTTTGAGTCTCAGACCTGATGGCTTGCTTTCTCACTTTCCTTCTATCTCTCTCTATGTCTCTCTGGTCAAGTTAAAGTACATGAATGAATAAACCAAATTAAATAAATAATTCTTTAAAACAACACACACTGTCTTTAATATCGCACCAACACACACACATATAACTCAGCATTCTCTAGAAAGAAACAGAGTCAACAATATGTGTGTGAGTGTGTATGTGTGTATCTATCTATTGATCTATCTATGGATATATGAAGAGAATTATTATGAGAAATGGCTCACATAATTATGGAAACTGGGTCCTTATTATCTACTATCTGCAAGCTCACTGGCTTTAATATCGCACCAACACACACACATATAACTCAGCATTCTCTAGAAAGAAACAGAGTCAACAATATGTGTGTGAGTGTGTATGTGTGTATCTATCTATTGATCTATCTATGGATATATGAAGAGAATTATTATGAGAAATGGCTCACATAATTATGGAAACTGGGTCCTTATTATCTACTATCTGCAAGCTGGTTATCCAGGAAAGCCAGTGGTGTAATTCAGTCAGAGTCCCAAAGCTGAAGACCAGGGGAGCCAATTAGATACCTCCCAGTCAACGTGGGAAGGCTAAGAACTGGGGAGATGGTGGTGGTGCTGCTGTTGATGTAAGGCCTGGGATCTGAAGGCCTGAGAACCAGGAACTCTGATATTTGAGGGCAAGAGAAGATGGTTGTCCTGGCTGGAGCTGAAACTGTAAACTTTCCTTTCAGGAACACAAAAGATTACATAATGCCCACTCATATTGGTAAAGACAATATTCTTTACTCATTCTATCAACTCAAATGATAATCTTTACTGGAAATACCCTCACAGTCACACCTTGAAATAAAGCTTTAACAGCAATCTGGGCAGCCCTCAGCCAAGTCAGGTTGATACATGAATTAACAAACACATACATATACCCATAATACACACATACACACACACAGATGTAAATACATACACATACATATACACAAATATATGTATAATATATATGTGTGTATATACACATACATATGTGTATGTATTTATATAATAAAGAGTACTTCAAAAATAAAATTAAATATTCATTTTCTATAAATTATTGAAGACCTCATTGTACAGTGAGTTAACCAAGATACATTGGTGGATACATTTATGCATACAATGGAATCTTCAAAAAGTTTATGAAAAATATATATTATGAAAAAAAACCTCTGCATTGATTTCAAAAACCTTTTGAACCAAAGTAAAGTAGTACTTTTTTTCAGAAAGATTTTTGCTATAGAGTGCATGTGCTTGCTGGAGAGACAGAGAGATAGAGAGAAAGAAAGTAAGAAATCACCCCTCCCGGGGTTGGCCATAGCACAATCACTTTTCTTTCACTCTTCTCTTGGGATTTTGGATATGCACGCACATGCACCTGGTTTGAGTTTTAAGCCACCAATCCAGGACTCGAACCGTGGTCAACTATGTCAGAGTCCAGTGACATAACTAATATGCCAGCTGCTGGTTCCAATAAACTAGTACTTTAATTCTATACTTCTATGAACATTTTGAAATATATATATATATATACGTATATACATACATACACATATATAAAATAAAAACTTAAGCATTTAATAAAAATATTAGAAAAGTATCTTGATTTCAGTATTGGTAGTAATTTTTTAAACAATACACTAACAATACAAATCTTAAAGAAAAAATATATATACTTTAAAAATTACAACTTTTAATTTTGAGGGCCGACAATGAACCACCCAACAAACTACAAATAAGGAGATGTTTGTAATGCATATAACTAACTTTACATGACTTTTGACATACCAACTATTAAAAAACATGTAATGGACATGAAAAAGCAATTTACAAGTAAAAAAAAAAAACAAATTATCAACAAACATATGAAAAAGTACTTTGTGAGTTACAAAAAAGTATATTAAAACAAAAAAGGGAAACTATTTTACTCCCTTAAAACTGGCCAAAAAACTTTAAGTCTGATAATAGCAAATGAAAGGCAAAGTGCAGAGAAATGATATATTCATTCAGTGCTGGTGAGAAGATAATTCGGTACAACCACTTTGAAGAGCAGTTTGGAAAATCTAGTAAAGCTGAATACATATTCTTTGGCTTTTTTTATGAATAACTTTTGCATATGCACATGGGGTACAAGAAGAAATGTTCAAAGCAGTGGAAAGAGAAACTGGGAACATATTGTGTTATGTTCACAGCATTTAAAATGAATCAAAACTTTAAACATATCGTTGAGTGGAAACAGCAAGTTGTAAAGAGATAAGCATGGTGATAATATGTTATTATAAATATTGTAAATATAAATATAAATATTATAAGTATAAAAATTTATGAATCTAGTCCTATGTAGAAAAAATTTTTTTAAAAATTGCCAGAGAGCGTGTGCACTAGCCAGAGAGAAAGAGACAGAGAGAGAGAGAGAAGAAAGCACCCTCTATGTGGCATGTCATGCTGCAATCCCTTCTCCTCTTTCTCTCCCCACTTTCGAACTCTCGGCATGCTCTCACATGCTACCAGCGTGTTTCTCAAAGTGCCAGGTAGGGGGCTACCAGCAGTTAGTGTAATGGCTATGTCGCTGGACTCTCACATAGTCAACCACGGTTCAAGTCCCAGACCTGGTGGCTTAAACTCACGTCAGACGCGTGTGCATGTGTGCCTAAGATTCCAAGAGGATAATGGAGGAAGAGGGATTGCGGCATGGCCATCCCACCTAGGGGGTGATTTCTCGCTTTCTGTCTCTCTCTGTCTGTCTGGCTAGCACACATGCCCTATAGCAAAAACCTCTTCAAAAAAAGAAAAAAAAAAAGCCAGGTCTGGGACTTGAATTACATGATTGGCCATGCAGGGTCCAGCCACTTCAATGACCAGGCAATGGGTTGGTTCCAAAATTATTTTTTGAAAAACATTCATGGGAGTGATACCAACCTCAGGATAGGGATTTTCCCTCGGGCTGGAGGAGAAAAAATACAGTGAAAACAAAAGTTTTAAACTGTATTTGACATTTTATTTCACTTATTAAAAAAACAGGAGAAGAAAAACAAGAAGTAGAAGACAAAGACAATGTAACAAAATTTTAATGTCTATTAAAATTTCATATAGTTTCTAAGTGTACATTCTGGTATTTTCTGATGTGTAAAATAAGTCATATCTAAAATAAAACAACAATAAAAAATTATATTGGTGACTGGGGCAGGAAGATCACCACATAACAAGATCTCATGTAAAAACACAAAAAACAAAAATAACAACAAAAAAAGAAGAATTCTTCCTGAAGACCAACTTCACCTGTTTCACAATTTCTCTAAAGTTACATGTGCCAACAAAACATCATAGGCGTTCTCTCAGCTGCAGGAAGCCTGCTAAGAATTATCTCAAAGCTTATCTGCCTAAGTAGCACCTACCAAGCCTCAATAGGTGGAGAAGATTGCCCTCTAATTTGCTTCATAGCTTTGATATTTAAAAATTTGGCTATTTGGGTCGGGTACAAAATTCTTGGCTCAGGTTTGTAGCTTTTGTTGTGATTTGGAAACAAAAGGAAAAACAGCAAAGTATTTTCCTATAGATCAGAGAAGACTCTGTATTGTCCAGGTTATGTGTTGAAATTGATAGAATTTTTAAAGTGTAAACTTGTGTCTGTTTTACTTGTTCTGGTTGAAGTTCTGCAGTTTTTTTATGTAAAAATTCAACTGCTATTAAAGAAACCAAGTTGAGATGAAATTATATATTGCCCCGTTTTTATAGATAAAATTTATTTTAATAAAAGTTGCAAATCAGTGGCTTAATTTTTAAAAAAATTAGATCATTCTTTCAATGCTTGACATATTCGGCTATTTATTAACCTCTTTCATATTTTAAAATTAATGTTCTCCTTATGGATATTTACCATAGTTTATTAAGAACTATGATAAATTGTGCCAAGGATAAAAAGGGAAGACAGATGGATTTGTTTTTAAATATTTATGTGAGCTAATAAATGCGTTTGAAAAAAAAATAAAAACAGCTCTCATTAACTATGCATATATTATTTAATGAGTACTAGCTCCTTTTCTTTTCAGATCACCTTTTGAGGCAGGTACTTTTGTTATCTCTTTTTTAAAAATTAACTTATTATTTCTATTTGTTATTATTATTATTTTTTTATTTTTATTTTTTAATTTGACCAGAGAGAGACAGAGAAAGAGAGAAAAGGAAAGTGAGAAAGCAAACTGCCAGGTCTGGCCCTCAAACCATGGTCAGCCATGTGAGAATCCAGTGCCCCCAACCTCCAGGTCACCTGCCAGCCACTTATTACCTCTTGATAAATGAGGAAACTAAAAATTGTAAATTATAAATTTCAATAGTATGCTATTGACAGATTTTTACCTACCTGATTACAGTGCAGGCTTATTACCACTAGTGGATACTGCTACGGTGTGGATGTGACTCTCCCCAACCTCTGAAAGACTGTTCCAATAGAGGGAAGGACTTCTTAGTGGCTCTTTAACCTGTCTTGTCTTTTCATTCCTTGTTCTAGTACTGCTTGTAGGGTTACAAAGAGAAATATGAAGGACATTCACTTTTTACTAGAATATTAACAATGGAGAACCTTCTCTGTCCTTCTCTGTGGGCCTTGTTTATGCTCCCAAGCTCCTGCCCCACTACCTCTACAGCTACTCAACATACATATAGCCAGCTTCCCTGTATGTATGGAGAAAATGAGCTGGATGGTATATGGTGTTTGCATCTAGCACAAAACAATCAAGACAAAGGAATGCAGCTAAAAGCTGTGGTACAAAATAAAACAAAACAACAACAGCAAAAAACACTCCTCCCCCCCCCCAAAAAAAAAAAAAAAAAAAACTACTCTGTTCTTCGATGATGGACCAGAAACATGGAATAGCTGCAAAAACAAGTTTCTCCAGAAAGCATTCAAGCCCAGTACTGCATTTCACTCCCAAGGAGGAGCATGACCTCAGAGTTGCAGAATTTGGATTGTGGCAAACAAAGATCAAATGGGTAGGATGCTACAGGGATTGACTGACCACAGGTGAGACTAGTCATCTTGCAGGGGTGAGAGAAGGCAGAAGGGAGCTGCACTTTGCTCAGATCCTGAGGGACTAAGATCTGATCTGGATCCTGTGTGAGTGAACATGACAAAGATGAGCAGGGAAGGGTGTGGCCTTGAGAGATACCAATGACCAATTGTTAATGAAAGAGAAAGAGAAAGGATCTCAGAGCCTTAGCCAGCCCTGGAATCCTGGCTGTGTGGAGGACTTTGGTTGTCCTGGGCTGTGCCATTAGTGAGGACTCTCTACCCAAGGACACAGTTACTCCTGACTCCACGTCTTCAACAGCACTGGTTTCTTTCTCTTTCAGTATAGGAGGCAGGGATTATTCAGCCTATATGTATTTTTTACACACTGCTTATTTGTCTGAGTCCTAGCGTTGTATTCTCCACTGTCAGATATTTCCAAATGTCTTATTGACCCCTCAAACAGAAGTATCAAAATGAAACTGATCTCTTTTTTACTATGTCCTTAATCTGTTCTGGAGATGAGGGTGATGGAGGCTTCATAAAATGAATTTGGGAGGGTTCCTTCCTCTTGGTGTTTTAGAAATATTTGAGCATAATGGGTGTTAGTTTTTCTTTAAAAGTTTTGTAGTATTCAGAAGTGAAGCTATTGGGACCCGGGCTTTTATTTGTTGGGAAGTTACTTATTATTGATTCAATTTCATTATTGGTCTATTCAGGCTTTCTATGTTTTTCTGGTTCAATCTTGGTAGATTATAAGTGTCCAAAAAGTTGTCTATCTGATCCAGGTTTTCTTGTTTGTTAGTGTATAGTTGCTCACAGTATTCTCTAATATCTTTTGTATTTCTGTTGCATATGTTGTAATATTGCCAGTTTTATTGTGAGTTTGACTTAACTTATTCCTTTCTCTGTTCTTAATTAGTCTAGATAATGGTGTGTCAATTTTGCTTATCTTCCCAAAAAATCAGCTTTTGGTTTTATTTATTTTCTATACAGTTCATTTTTTCTCCATTTCATTTACTTCTGCTTGAATCCTTTTTATTTCTTTTCTCCCTTCTGCTCGAATCCTTTTTATTTCTTTCCTCCTGGCACTTTTTTTTTTAAACTGTAGACCAATATTTCTAATGAATATAGATGTAAAAATTCTCAACAAGATACTAGTAAATCCTATGCCATGACACATTAAAAAATTATACACCATGACCAGGAAGGTTTTGTTCCAGGCATGCAAAGATTGCTCAATATATGCAAAACCATAAGTAATACATCATACCAATAGAAAGAAAGATAAAAATCACATGATGATATCAATAAATGCAGAAAAAGTGTTTGATAAAAACAACATCCCTTCATGATTAAGACACAGCAAAATTGGCATAGAAGGGACATTTTTCAACACAATAAAAGTCATATATGACAAATCCATAACTAACATCATACTTAATGCATAAAGGCTGAAAGCTTTTCCACCAAAAACTGGAATAAGACAAGGCTGCCTACTTTCTCCACTCCTTTTCAATATAGTACTAGAAGTCCTAGGCAACACAACCAGACAAGAGAATAAAATAACAGGCATTCAGATGAGGATAGAAGAAGTTAAATTATCTGTATTTGCAGATGACATGATCTTATACATACAAAACTCAAAAGAATCCACACACACACAAAAACTCCTGAAAGTGATAAATGAATACAGTAAAGTGGCCATATTAAAAGTCAACATACACAAATCTATAGCATTTCTAAACGCCAACAGACCAAGATAGAACTGAAAAAAGAAATCCCATTTACAATAGCCGCAAAATGTATAAGATACCTAGGAATAAACCTAACCAAAGAAGTCAAAGACCTCTATAAGGAAAACTATGAAAAAACAAAAACAAAAACAAAATGGAAAATGACACAACAGAGTGGAAAGACATCCCATGTTCCTGGATTGGAAGAATTAATATAATCAAAATGTCAATTCTATCCAAATTTGTCTACAAATTTAATGCAACCTTAATAAAATTACCCAAGACATTATTCACAGATTTAGAAAAAAATATCATGGAATTAATTGGACATCATAAAAAAACTCCATATTGCCAAAGCAATTATGCACAAGAAGAGCGGAAGGAGTAAGAAGAATCTCCCCTGTTGATCCCAAAATATATTACAAAGCTTTAATAATCAAAACAGCATGGTATCAGCACAAAAGCCAGAATGTGGACCAATGGAACAAAATAGAGACTCCAGAAATAAACACCAAAACATACAGCCAGCTGATTTTTAGCAAAGTGAACCAGTCAATCCAGTGGGGAATAGAAAATCTCTATAGTAAATGGTGCTAGAAAAACTGGGTATCCATTTTTAGAAAGATGAAAGTGGACCCCTATCTCTCATCATTTAAAAAAAGGAACACAAAATGGACCAAAGATCTAAACCAAAGACCTCAAACTATAAAACTACTGATTACAAATGCAGAGGAAACTCTTGGAGACATTGCAGTTAGGCAATGACTTCTTAAATAGACACCAAAGAACAGGCAGTAAATTCAAAAATAGACAAGTGGGATTACATCAGGTTAAGAAACTTCTGCACAACAAAAGAAACAATAATTAGAGTGAACTGTCAACCCTCAGAATGGGAGAATATATCTGCAAAATAAGTCTCAGATAAGGGGCTGATAACCAGAAAAGACAGGAAACACAAGCAGCTTATTTGGAAAAAAAAAAAAAATCAACCCAATTAAAAGATGGGCAAAGAGCTGAAAAGAGAACTCTCTAAGAAAGACATTAAAAACAGGTAAAAAGCATCTGAAAAAATGCTCAACATCACTAAAAATAGGTAAAAAGCATCTGAAAAAATGCTCAGCATCACTTATCATAAGAGACATGTGAATTAAAACTGTAAGGAGATATCATCTAACCCCAGTCAGAATAGTTAAGATAAAAAAAAAAAATAAAGAATGATAAGTGCTGACAAGGCTGTGATGTAAAGGTATCTCTCCTACATTGTTGGTGGGAATATAAATTAGTACAACCACTATGGAGAACAATATGGAGGTTCCTAAACAATTCCACTCCTGGGTATCTATCTAAATCTACCTAAAATTATATATATTACTATATACTCAGTCAAAAAACTACTTGCACCTCTATGTTACTGCAGCATTATTCACAATTGCTAAGACATGGAACCAACTCAAATAGCCATGAACAGATGAATAGCTTGAGAAAGTGTGGCACATACACTGTGGAATACTACTCGGCTATAAAACAAAACAAAACAAAACAAACAAACAAACAAAAAACAGTGAGACCCTGGAATTTGATAGAAAGTGGACAAATATGGAAGATTTACTGTTAAGAGCAGTAAGTCAGATTATGAAAAAGCAGCATTGTATGTCCCCACTCAATATATATTGCATGTCTGCATTCTGTGGCAAAAACTGAAAGATTGGAAGATGTAAAAGCATGGAGAACAATTATGGACACTAGAGATAGTGTGTGAGGAAGGTGGAAAATGGGGAATGGTGAGAGAAAAGGAATCAAGGGGGAAAAGAAATAAGCAAAACATTTTTTTAAAGATTTATTTATTTAATTATATTTGTTATTATTAATATTTTCAATTTGACCAGAAAGAGACAGAGAGAGAGAAAGAGAAAGCAAGAAATCAAGCCACCAGGTCCAGGACTCTAACCATTGTCAGCTATGTGGGAATCCAGCATCTTTAACCACCACTCCACCTGCCGGCCCCAGAAGCAAAACACTCAAGGGACACAAAAATAGAAAATTATCTGTTGATGATGACGTGTATGATGTCTTTGACTGAACTAATATACAACATATTCATGCTGGGAAAATTCATTTTGCATGTTGTAATAATATATAGTGATTGAATGTATAATAGAATAATAAAATAAAATAAATGGAAAGAAAAATAGAAAAAAAATACAATAATCATCTTTCATCTCAAACATCTCTCCCTAGTTCTGTGATAGGTACGTACCATCATCACAGGCTTGATAATACCCCATCAATTTCATTCCTCCACATCCTTGTCTCCCACACCTGCTCAGATGCAAATCTGACAGGACTGGTAATGAAATATTTTGAATTTTCCTTCTCCCTGTCTCCATTATCCCTGAGCCAACTCACATTCTCATTATCTCTTATCTAGACCTTGCTGCCTCCTAATTGATCTTCCTACAGCTTGTATCTTCTGCCTCTAGCACATCTGATCCACTGTAGGCAAACAAATCGTCCTAAAACAGGGCCCTGATGGTGTCATTCCCCTGTTCAAATGCCTTTAAAGACTCCCGATGGCTTATAAAGCTCCTCAGCTCCTGAGTGAGTCTCTTGCAATCTAACCTCTCAGTTTAAGAACGTTTCCCTTCAGGCATTTTCACTCTGTACTTGAGTATGGCAGTTCTTCACATAAGTGTTCGTTTACCTAAAATACTGCCCCACCCACAGAAAGCTTTTAAACCTTACTTATCATTTCAAACCATCATACGTGATCCTTTGCAATGAATCTTTCCCTGAACTCCTTAAGCTAAAATTGAACACTTCCCCTTTCCCTTTTCAACTCCTGTACTAGTTTATCCTGTGGCGTTTATTGATGTTTGTGTTTGTTTATTTATTTTACTATTGTATTCATTCATTCAAGTAGTGGGTGCATTGATGGAAAAAACAAAACCCGAAAACCTCAATGAACAGTTTTTGAATGAAAGTAAGCTTCCATTTCTTTTTTTTTTACTATCTCCTTATCTTACTTATGAAGATGTCATAAGTTGCTTGACCTATGTGGTATAATGTCTTTTCCTGAAAAATCAGTTAGTGAATTAAACTCTTTTTTAATGAAGATGTCATAAGTTGCTTGACCTATGTGGTATAATGTCTTTTCCTGAAAAATCAGTTAGTGAATTAAACTCTGGATCAAGACTCAAACATACTTTGTTTTTAATCTTCAAGAGAAATTTCCAGTTCCATTATTGTTCTACTTCTTTGTGCTAATCATAGAGAAAAATGAGCATCTCGAATGCTACTAACACGTCATTCTTCCATGACAATCTTCTCATCCATTTGTACCTACTTTTTTTTTTTGTCTTGCAGATTATATCTGTAGATGGAGTGTGAAGGAGAAGTAGTTCTTACCATTCCAAGAATTCATGCTAGTGTAATTTGGACAGGCATCACTTCAAAGCCTACACATGCTTCATCATTCTCAAACGCTTCTGAAAACATAACAGAGGTCACAACTTTCCCGAAGCCATTTTTTAAGGTTGGCTTTGATCCTTCCGGCAGGCATCGGGTAACACTTCTAATCTTATTGTAACAGGAAAGATGTAATAGTATTTGTGATCTCCAAAGCTGGAAAGTTGAGTATTCTAGTCATTAAAGATTTGCTTCCTTTGCAGTTTTCTATGATATTTTCTGCAATGACAGTTGGTCTTTACTTAAATCTGAAAGCTAGTCTAGAACAACTAGCATCTGTTAAGTATTTTATGCATGTTGCCACAATTCATATTAGCACTATGAAAACATTCAGTAAATAGATTAATTTCATGGATGAGTTTCATAAAGTCACCATCTTTCCTTACAATGTCATTATTTTTTAAATAAAGTATCAGCTTTAAAATGTTTTTGCCTTCTCATTACTTGGAAGTAGTTAAACCTGACTTCTGAATGTGACACAATTTATTCCACTGTAAATATTTACCTTTCTATTTAGCCAAAATGAAAAGTATGCCCTAAGCATTTTTATCATTAATTAATTAATTTTTTGTTTGCTATAGGGCACATGTGCTCACCAAGGAGAGAGAGAGAGAGAGATAAATACATATAGAAAGAAAGTGAGAAACCATCTACCAGGAGGATGGCCACACTGCAATCTCTTCTCCTCTGCTCTCCTCTCAGGACTTTGGTCATGCACACACATGCCCTGTGTGTTTTTGAAGCAGCTGGTCTAGGACTCGAACCACACAGTCACCATGTGGGATCTAGCTGCCAAAACCTCCATGCCACCTGCTGGCCCCATAAGCTATTTTGTAGAAGTGCAAGCATAAATAAGCTCCATGCAATGGGACCAGCAGTTGGCATTGTAATGGCTATGTCACTGGACTCCCATGTAGTCGACCGTGGTTTGCGTCCCGGACCCGGTGGCTTAAAACTCACGCCAGGCGTGTATACGTGTGTGCCAAAGATCCTGAGAGGAGAACGGAGGAGAAGGGATTGCAGCGTGGCCATGCCCCCTGGGGGGTGATTTCTCGCTTTCTGTCTCTCTGTCTCTCTCTGTCTGTCTGGCAAGTGCAAGCGCCCTATAGCAAAAAACTCTCAAAAAAAGGAAAAAAAATAAATAAAAAACTCCATGCGATATAGGGCAATATAATATTGACGAGTTTTTACTTGACTTCAAATTTGACTAGCTCTCTTTGTAAGCTGGGTAGATGATTTTTTGTAATTTTTTTTCTCTGCTTGCTATTTTCCTACGTACACAGGATTTTTTAAAAATATATTTTAAAGTTAGCATAAACTTTTTATATTTGCTCATTCTCTTTGACAAAAAAAGAACACAACATAAATCCAAATACAACATAAAAAAAATAACTTAAGCCTAGAATTAATTTGCTGCATGCATGAAACAACCATAATACTTTTCTTCTGGTGCTAATTTCACTCAAGGACAGCATAGGAAGAATTGCATGAACGTTTCATAGCCAATTCAAGTCTACTGTTTGTGTGTCTATCATGTAGCACCATCTGAATATAGTGATGTCTTTAGGAGTATAAAATATGTAAAGTTTACATTTTACCTTCACAGATGATTACAAAGTATTTTTTTAAATTTGAGTATTCTTAGAGAAGCAGGATAATTTATTTAAAAAGCAATTGAGATATGAAATGTGAACTGATACCTTTGCCACATTAATCAATTATAATTGAGATTCAAACATAAATACACTGTAAGTAATAAATAACCTGTAAAACACAAAATTATGTTAATAAAAAAGTTATAATTAGTTGAGAGCAATTAAATTGATCAAGTGCTTAAGGATCAAGAAAATGCCACATAATTATTGTGGCCTGACATAGTTCATAACTCATGAAGAAGGGAACTAGAAATAAATTTGATGAGAAGTAGAATTTTGGAGAACATAAAATATATTCCCAGTGTTGGGCATTAGTTGAACAACGGGTAAGGGATAAGCATAAAACAATCTGATTCAAAGAATGGTTGATTTAATGGCCCCATGGCTCTCTTGTTTGATTTTGAGCTTAAAATGTCAATGATACTCACTACCACACATTTCCTCTCCACCTTCCTGAAAGATCGTCTCTCCACTCACAGCCTAGAAGGAACAACCTACATATAACTTGACAATCTACCCTCTACCTAGTCCCTGATCATTGGCAAAAGGTCGTTTGACACTCAACTAAGCCAATTAGATTTCTGTCCCAAAACTTGAAAGTAGAGGCTCAGAAATAGAGTCAATCAGAGTTGGGCACCTGAGGTTAAAGGTCATGTGGGTTTAGGCACTAGGACTACAGGACAAGAAGTATCAAGCAAATGTTTGGGAAGGAGTTGACATAATAGACTCACCAAGAGAGACTTAAAAAGCGAAGAGTTGCCTAATGACTTTTAAATTCCTGTGAAGTCCCAGTGTAGTCCCTGAACTCTATTTCCTTAATCTAGTCCAAGCTTAAGTGTTCTTCTTTTTTTTTTTTTTCCTTTTGGGCTATATAACCCTTAAGACAATTCATGTATATGTATTTATTGTATACTTTATTAGTTTCTCTCATGAGGGAGAGAGACAGAGACAGAGGGACGGAAATATATGTAGAGAGAAAGCCAGCACCCCCAACAGGGTCTTCACACCACAACTAACCTCCAGCTTCAGTAAGTCCCAGACCATGGGCACAACTACCTAGCATGTTCAGGGAGATCTCCAGATCTCCTTCCCATGTGGATCAGCCTTGCAGAGTGATGTGTTACCTCTGTGTGATAAAGGTCTAACCCCAAACAATTTATTTTTTAGCATGTTTTAGTAGTCACCTCTTATTTTTCATTGGCCTCTCTCATTATACCTAATCTCTATCATCTTTTCTGTTGTAACTTCTGCTATTTATAGATCTCTTTTGTCTTTTACTATCATTTTCCTTTTCTTCTTATTGCTTTTCTTTCTGACCTGTTACTTCACCAGTACTTGTCACCACTGTCACCAACAAGGGTTAGCCATCTAATGAGTATGAGTTTACTTGTGTTTTGTTAATTTGTTAACTAACCACATCATCATCTTGGTAATTTTTTTTTTATCTTTGGCACTTGATTAGTTTATCATTCTCTAATATTTACTTTTAAAAATAAAGTTGGATTAAGAATTTTTCAGGGAGCCGAGCAGATGACATTGTGGTTAAGGCACTGGACACTCCCACATGGCTGACACGGTTTGAGTCTTGAGCCTGGTGGCTTGCTTTCTCACTTTCCCTCTCTTTTTGGTCAAATTAAAATAAATGAATGAATAAGTAAAATTAAATAATTCTTTAAAAAATAAAAGAATTGTTCCAAAGTGTTAAAATGACTAGTCATTTACTGACCACTGACAATTCTCATGAAAGAAAGCAATGACTTTCTTTGTTTTTTTTTTTTAAAAAAGAATCAAAAAAATATCATAGTTCTCCAAATACAGGTAGCATGGATAGAAAGAATTTGGTTTACTTCTGCATTGAAAGAAGTGACATACAATGATTTCACTACTTATGAAAGCTTTTTGGGGACCAGCAGTTAGCGTAATGACTAGGGCGCTGGACTCCCACATGGTCGACTGCGGTTCGAGTCCTGGACCTGGTGGTTTAAACTCATGCCAGGTGCATGTGCATGTGCACCCAAGATCCTGAGAGGAGAATGGAGGAGAAGGGATTGCAGCATGGCCATCTCCCCTGGGGGGTGATTTCTTGCTTTCTGTCTCTCTGTCTCTGTCTGTCTGGTGAGCACACGCGCCCTATAGCAAAAACCTCTCCAAAAAAAAAAAAAGCTTTTTGAATCACTAAGTCATTCATTTACATCACTGGACATCATGCTGTTGATGAGAGAAGAAGATGGAAAACAAAGAGAAGATAAAAGTTTTAGAAATCCATTTAGGAAAGAAAAAAAAAGAATGCATTCAAAAGCTTCTTTTGATTGCTACTGTATTTATTAAGTCATTCTTTTCTTCACTTAATAAATGCATATTACATGCTTCAGAGGTCATGAACAAGGCTTTGAGAAGATAGAAATGTACAAAACAGAGAAGTCCCTGCTCTCCTACCAGCTTACATGCTAACAAGTACAGAAAGAAAGTTAATGAATGGATATAAAAATATAGCTGGTAAAAATGGATACTATAAAGAAAAATAAAGTAGGGTCAGCACTGGAGAGTGCTGAGGCTAACAAGTGCAGAAAGAAAGTAAGTTAATGAATGGATATTAAAATATAGCTGGTAAAAATGGATACTATAAAGAAAAATAAAGTAGGGTCAGCACTGGAGAGTGCTGAGGATATGGTGGTTATTTTTTCAGTAGAGCAGTCAGGAAAGACTTCTCAGATATACTAATTTTTGAACTGGGGTCTGAATAAGTAAGGGAGGACCCATGATACTCTCTGAGGCATTGTCTATATTATCCACAAGTACCTGTTGGCCATTTGAGGAATCATTGTCCTCTACGTTTTATGTTTGGCCTTATGGAAAGGGTTTCATCATGTCATACTGTGTGGTAGACTACAGTAAGTTAAATTAAGTATCCCCAAAAGGTACGCTCAAGTTCTAACCCTTGGTGTTTGGGAATGTGACTTTATTTGGAAATAAGATCTTTGAAGATGGAATCCACTTAAGATGGGTTATACTGGAACAGAGGTCCCTAATCCAATGACAGGTGTATAGTCAGCCTTATGTAACTATGGGGTCTATATTTGCAGTTTTAATCAACAATGGGTAGGTATATCTAAGCCATGCCCATTGTTATTAAATGGGAGAAGAGAAAACTCCCTAAAAGAGAGATGTTAAATAAGGTTATCTACATATTTTTCTTTTTACTTACATATCATGCTGAAACTACTTATAAGTAATCTGGAGATGACTTAAAGTATATGGAAGAATATGCTTAGTTTATATGCAACTACTATATCATTTTATATAAGAAATTACTTACCTAAGAACCTACTAGGTTTTTGTGTCTGGGGAGGTTCTGGAACTAATCCCCCATGAATACCAAAGAATGAATATATATACGTAACTATTTTTAATGAATTATTTATTTAATTCTATTTATGTTTTCTAATTTGACTAGAGAAAGACAGAGAGAGGGAAAGTGAGAAAGCAAGCCGCTAGGTCTAGGATTTGAATTGTGGTCAGCTATGTGGGGGTCCAGCACCTTAACCACCATGCCACCTGCTGGACCCCAGATGACTGTGTTTATAAGAGAAAGGAGAGGGAGAATTAAACACAGAGGAGACACATCGGGAAGTCCATGTGATAATCAAGGCAAAGATGCAATGACATAGCCAAGCTAAGAAATGCCAAAGATTACCAGAACCATAAAAGCTAGGAAGTGGCAAGGAAATATTCTTCTCTAAAACCTTTAGAGAGAACATGGCCTTGCTGACACACTTTGATTTCAGACTTGTGGCTTCAAGAATTGTAAGGCAATAATTTCTGTTGTTTTACCCATTTCATGAACCAGAGAAAAGGATTGAATGCACTGTGCTAGATATTTTTGAAAGATATATGTACATGCAAACCACCACCAACACACCAGGAACAACTGACTTTTAAAAAGTGAGTAATTAAGGGTACAGGAAAATGCAAAGATTTAGGTGAGGACCACTGGAAAATATAAAGTCACTTTTTCCATGTGCTCTCTTAGCATCCGCTGGGGGCCACATAGGACCTTTCCTAGTTTGCCTTCCATTACTACACCCCAAGGGATATCAGAATATTCCACTGATACTGAAACATTATTTCCATCCTTCCTTCACTAAATTTACACTTTCCATTTATCCAAGGAGTTGAGTGTTTATTCTTCTTGAAGTTCTTCTACTCAGAAGAAATGTGCCTCAGTATTGCTTCGAATAATGATTCATATCAGGACCTAAGTGATGGTGCTTCTGCCAGAATGATAAAGTTTGCATTACCCTACAGCAACAAAGGAAATGGCCTTTACATCCTTGCAACATCCAGGTGAGCAGGGTGGGAACAATGCACGAGGCAGAGAGAGAGCCAGCGGACCCAAGCACATGTTCATTCATACAGTTAGCTTCTCTATGCAAAACCTGATGCTTGTCAAGTTCTTTTTCCTGGTAAATATATCCCTTTCTAGGGCAAAGGATTTTGTATGTTGGTGTCACAGTCGATCCATTATGTGGTTCAACTCAATAATTGCCTGGGGACTTGAATGATTTTTTTCTTCACCTTGACCAAGGACAGTAATCTTTATGAAAGTTCATGCTCTTTTTGGGCAATGTAGTAGTTTGCACCCTTGCTTGCCATCCACATCCTTTATCATGTTACCTTGTATTTCCTCTCACTAGAAGTACATTAAAGTCCCCACTCCATTGATGCTGTATTTGACCGTTGGCCTGCCTTGACTAATACAGTGTGGACAGGCATGAGAGAATTCCTATTTTAAGCTTAGGCTTTAGAGGACCTTACATGATTCAGCTCACCACTCTTATGTTTCTGCCATCACCACGAGAAAGACATGCCAAAGCTAATGAGCCCAAAGAGGATCAAACACATCTGAACTCAAACAGCAAATCAGAGTCAAATTCAAAAGAAACTAGGGTGGGGTACTTGACCTGTAGTTGATTCAAAAGTACATGAGCTAGGACAAAAGATGATTTGTTTTAAGCCATTGAATTTTAGGGTGCTCATTACGCAGCATTATTGTGGCAATAACTAACTGATGCAGGTCAGTTCTGATGAAGAGTAAGATATTACATAGAAAACAGAGAGATTTATCCTAGCAGTACCCATTGACAATTTGATCATAGGTCTGAAAAGGGAGTATGGTGTTCTACAAGGAAACAGAAACAAAGCAAAATCACTATTCTGTTGGTGTTGACCTTAGATATATAGAAGGCACCCATCCTCTCTAAGCTTCATTTCATTGACCCATTGAATACCACTCCCTCATCCCTGAGTACTTAGGAGAATGACATGTAAAAAATTACTAGAAAATACTTCAGTGTTATATAAACATATAGTAATTGTTATTATCAACTATTAATATTGTTTGATCATCAGCATCATCTTTTACAAGTTATTTATTTATTGAGCGGAACCAATACCTTCAACAGGGTTTACCATGCTGTGAATCCTGCAGTAGCTGGGATCATGGGTGCACATGAGGGTATGACTAGCATGTTCAGATTGATCTAGATCTGAATCTTGGGCCTCCACTTCTGACTCCAGTACTACAAGCTGTGCTCTACTATCTGCACCACCCATTGTTACCATTTTATTGTATATATTATGTGTTGCATTTATATTGTGAAAGGGAAGATCAGGATTGTGATAAACATTAAAGGAGAATATTTGGTTTAGGTAACACTCGCGTACAGTAACATGAAAGATTAATGGTAGCATGTAGTCTTACATTCTCTTTAAATTTCTTATTTGCTGTCCTTAATCTCAGTTTAATATCTTCCTTTCAAATTCAGTTAATGCTACATGTGGGAAGATGTGACAACCTGATAAAAAGGATGAGTTCACTAAAAAGAGAAAAGCATAGTTTAGTCCTTATCTGCAAAGCACCATGATCATGTGATAATATTTCAAGGACCCAAGTTTATTTCTAAAGCAGATGTTTATATTTCAGGCAGACTGCTTCAAACCATGATTAGGTTTGGGATGATAATCTCTCAATTGCCTTCATGGCTTTGAAGTCCATAATTTTCATATGTGGTCTTTCAGAAGGATCTTGGATTCTGGCTACACTGGAAACCTGGAAGAGCTACTGCCCAGGTAGCTTACTGGAGCTAAGGGGTTTTAGTGCCTGGTGCACTGAAGAACTTACTAAGCTTATCTCATGGTGTCGTGGAGGCATTTCATTTACTTATTTGCCCAACAAAATCTTATTAAGCCCCAAGTTTGTAGACATTTCTGTGCTAAGCTCTGAGATAACTGTTGCTCTGAATCATTTCTGATAGTTCTGTGTCTTGCCCATGTAAAATTTAGTCATCTCCCTCTCTCAAGGGGAGAACTCTGGTGAGAAGAATCTGATTTGCATTTTCCTCCTTGCTAATCTCAACCTGGGAACTTTACTGTTCTTCAGTGGCAGGAAAGGGTTAATGGATATTGTAAGCATGTATCATAATTGCAGAAACTCAGGCTGTTATAAGAGAATATCTTAGTGAATATGGGCAGAAGTGTGGCATTTTAAACATACTTGTAGACTGCTCTTTTATTCTCTTTCCTTCTCCCAACCCTGGCCTGTGTATGTGAGTGGTGACTTAAATGAACCATAAAACATCTCTGGAAAAATCTGCAGTGTGCTGACGGAGGCAGCAGAGCATGGAAATGAATGGACTTGGGAGCATTCTGAGCAGGCAGGAGATAGCACCTAATATTTATGGGACTGTTATACTCCCATGTGCTCTGGACCCATGAATCTGGAGAAGTGTCACCCAATCATCAACCTGGGACTCTTCACTGGCATTTATCAAAGTCATGCTCCCTTCCAAATGCGAATGATGGGACAGAGCCAGACAGTTCATCCTGAACTACGTCGTCATAATTCTTGCTGCTTCCTAAGTGATAGCATGAGTTGCATCTGCTTGGATGGACAGTTCCTTTCTTCCTTCTTTCCTCCTTTCTTCCACCATTCCTTCTTCCACCCCTTTCTTCCTTCTTTCCTTTCCTCTTCCTTCTTTTCCACCTCTCTCTCTCAAATAATACTGTTGCATTTACCCATAACCTAAGTAGCTTCTACAGGACATAAGATCTCAGAGACTAGAGGATCTCAACATAGATTTACAACAGAACAGCCACAGAAGTAGCTGTTACCTCCCTGAGCATTGCTAACTGCAACAGGAAGAGCTGTAGGACAAACAACAAGACCTGTTACTATCAGAAGTCTAGAATCTGAACTGAGGCTTGTTATCCAGCAACTCTTTGGCTTTGGACTGGTTGTTAATCTCTCTGGGCCATGCTGTTCTCATTCTCCTCATCTATGCATTAGCACATGAATGCCTGTTCTGGTTATTCAGTCCACAGAGTCTGCTTTCCTTCCATGTGCTCTGTGCTCTGCTTCTCTCTGTGGATACAACACTGGGTCAAGCACTCCTTGGTCCTGGCCTCATGGATTTGCAAGATTTAGTGGGGAAGAGCAATAGTGAACCTGTGTTATAGATGTGGTGAGGGTTGGGAAAGGAAAGTACAGCACCTGGCAGTCACAGGAAATAGGGAGTTCTTACTTATTCTGGAGAGGCTGAGGAGACTCCTGAGCAAATACTGTTTGAGTCAAGATAAGAAGAACTAAAAGGTGATTATTAGGTATTGGAATGTCATATGTCAAAAGGCATGGAGGCAAAGAGAATAGTGCATGTTAATGTTGTGGGGAAATTAAAATAAAAATTGCATTTGACAAAGTTTTATTAAAACTACCACTGGACATCTGCCAAGGACTACTAGGTCTTCAATAGAGCCATGAAAGAAACCCTTTACGAGACCCACTCACCCAAATACATGTGTATCCTCTAAGCTTACACCACTGAATGTTTATGAGGTTCATTTCTGGGTTAAGGGGCAATTGAAGCCTGGATAACAATCATAGAAAAATAAAATTCTGGTACTTTCCTAATGCTGATATCCTGGCCTGTACCAGGGTACAGGTATCCTGGGGTACCATAGAGGGCATGAACCAAGGGATCAATTATCTTAATGTGTTAATGCTTTTTCCTTCTTCCAACCACTAATCAGTGTTCTATACTAGACACAATCTTCACTTAGGGAGCTTCCTGTAGCTCAGGCATACCCAGAAAGTTAGGGTGTGATCTTTGTCCTCCATTTCTGAGAGTAATTATTCCTGAGCCCAAACTTAGTCTCCTGTGCATCTCTCTGGAACCTGAGTGTTCTATATATATATATTTTTAATTGTGAAAGTTTAATGATTAATTTAGGAGAGAGCCAGAACCCATCCAATAGTCTTCATGCTATGATCTGCCCCTGCCCAAGCCAGCTGGAATCACAGGCACAATCTTGTGCACAGGACATACAAGGAAGTCTCAGATCAGTATCTTCCCATGTGGGTCCAATAGTGTTACCACTGAACCACCATCTGGCCCTAAGTCCTGTGGATTCTTATAAATGAACTCCTGAGCATCATTCTTGACACAGGTAGAAATGAGCTCACCTTTGCTCAGAGAGCCATGATTAAATTACATAACATACTTTCTAGAAATTACATAAGAAACTTTTTTCCCTCTGGATCTATGTCTCCAAAGAAAGGCTGAAAGCATCTAAAGCAAGGATTGTTCTTTTTTTCCTAACACTTAAAACAGTGAATATTTTATGTTTTATAAACCATATGTGTTCACTACTGCCTATTCTTTTTTTGTTTGTTATAACTCTTTAAAAATGCAAAAGCCAGGAACCAGCAGTTAGCGTAAGGGCTATGTCGCTGGATTCCCACGTAGTCGACCGCAGTTCGTGTCCCGGACCTGGTGGCTTAAAACTCACGCCGGGCGCGTGTGCATGCGTGCCCAAGATCCCGAGAGGAGAATGGAGGAGAAGGGATTGCGGCGTGACCATCCCCCTTGGGGGGTGATTTCTCGCTTTCTGTCTCTATGTCTCTCTCTGTCTGTCTGGCAAGCGCACGCGCCCTACAGTGAAAATCTCTCCAAAAAAAAAAAAAAAAAAGAATAACTTAAAAAAAAAAGCAAAAGCCTTTCTTAGCTTAGCCATAAAGAAACTGACCACAGGCTGAATTAGGTCTGTGGGTTGTAGTTCCCTTTCTCTAACCTAAAGTAAAGCTGGGCCAGGGCTAGGTAGACTGGCCTGATGAGTTGCTTCTTCTCTTACTCCCTTCAACATTAATAACTGCCAAATAGATGCCATACACCTAACAGGGTCCATTTATTTTGCAGTTTACATAGGGTAATGGGGGCCTGTCTGAGACTCTTTTCTTTTACCCTACTTGCAAGCTAATAATTTAGCTTGCCACAGTTCTATGAATAATGGTAGAATTCACAAGATTCCTGGCTCAGAGAGGAAGGACAGTTTGTTATTCACTGTAACAGCAGTAGCCAGAGTATTAGCACATTTCTCAAGCACCAGTTCCCACAAAGTGACAAGAGATGATGCTTACATATGTAGTGAATTATATTACAGATGAACCCTAAATTCATGGAACAGAATCTTTTATAACGAGCAACAAGGATACTTACCTTCTGTTCCAAAGGGAGTCACTATCTCTGTCATCCCAAGTTGTAAGCAACTCTGCTCTTCCTTCTGAAAAAAGATACTTTTATCTTCTAAGATCATTTATAAATATCCCAGAAAAGACAGTACAGAAAAAGGATTTCGAGTCTTACTTGTATAGCATATAAAAACAAGAGATTCATGGAAAATTATCTTTCTTAAAATTTATATTTGTTTTGGGAAGCAGCAGTTAGCATAATCGCTATATTGCTGGACTCCCATGTAGTCAACCGCAGTTCGAGTCCCAGACCCGGCAGCTTAAACTCATGCCAGTTGCGTGTGCGTGCGTGCTCCAGATCCCGAGAGGAGAATGGAGGAGAAGGGATTGGGGCGTGGCCATCATCCCTGGGGGGTGATTTTTCGCTTTTTGTCTCTCTGTCTCTCTCTTTCTGGCATGCGCACGTGCCCTATAGCAAAAACCTCTCCAAAAAAATTATATTTGCTTTATTTACTTATTTATTTATTTAATTTATTATTTATTTATGTTTATTATTAATACATTCAATTACTTTACATCATTTAGATTGTGAAGAGACTTTACTCAGCATGATATACACCTCAGTCCAGCCCAGTTGAGAATACTATGGCCATCCTCATCAACAGATAATAAACCCGGACCCGGTGGCTTAAACTCATGCCGGGCACATGTGCGTGTGTGCCCATGATCCCAAGAGGAGAATGGAGGAGAAGGGATTGTGGTGTGGCCATCCCCCCTTGGGGGTGTTTTCTTACTTTCTGTCTCTGTCGTTCTGGTGAGCACATGCACCCTCCAGCAAAAACATCTCTGAAAAATAAAAAAAAAATCTCTCTGGAAAAAAGAAAAAAAAAAGAAGAAAGATTATATAGTTCTTTGATAACCAAATATTTTGATATAGGGATTTTGTTTTCAAGAGCAAAGGAAAGGAATTAAAAAAGAGAGTGACTCTTTGGAAATTTCCCAGGAAAATTGGAATTTAAAGTGGAATAAAAAATATTCTTTAGGGTCAGCAGGTAGTATGGTGGTTAAGGTGCTAGACTCCTACATGGCTGACTGTGGTTTGAGTCCCAGAGTCAGGGACTTGAAAATCAAACTGGGTATGCATGGATGCATGCCCCAAATTCCAGGAAGAGAATGGAAGAGAAGGGGTTGCAGTGTGGTTGCAGTGTGGCTATCTCCCCGGCAGGGTGATTTCTCACTTTCCCTCCCACTGTCTCTCTCACTCTTCAGCAAGTGCACATGCCTTACGGGGAAAAAAAAAATCAAGTAGAACAGTAAAGTATTCTCTAAAGAGAAATAAATAACTACCTCCTTCAATAAGGCAGCACATTTTGCCTTTCATTGTGTATGCTCCCAGTAATATTTAATTGGCAGGACTCAAAGTAGAAATCAGTGGGAAAGGCTTGAATGCGGTCCATACACTATGGGCAGGACTCTAGGGGACAGCCAGGCTTGAACACAAGTGGTATCTGCTGGCAGTCTTAGAACCAGTACCCTGGACATATTGGGGGACAGAAGTATTTAACTGTATGCAGCAAAAGTCATGATATAATGTCAAATTGAAAAGCAGAAATTAAAGGAGCTACAGATCAATTGCCCCTATGCTTCAACTTATAGTAACTGGATGATGTAATCTTCCAGAGAGAAGTCTTACTACCTTCTGGCAGGCAGCTAGTCAGATTATCTCATTGCAATTAGAAATTGAGCTGATTTGGATCTCAGTTACAGACTTTTAAAAGTCATTCTACTGCTGGTTTACCTTACCCTTTAGATAGAGACCTCCAAATTCCTGAGGGCCAGATGTGTTTATAGGGCCAATCTTCCATGGCGTATCATGAACTCTTACTTTTTTGTCCTGTTAAGCATTGCTGTTCAATTGCTTCTTAGCTTGACTTTTTTAGCCTCTGGCCCTGACGGCTTAAATGTCTTGGACTTTCCAGTTGACACTTAAATAAATAAATAACACCAGATGTCCTGGAGATTGTCCCATTCTCTATTGATTTTCTTAAGGGAGAGGTTCAGTTTGGTCTGGGAAACAGTACTGACCTTGGACTCCTCTAGAGGGTAACTATGTCTGGGATCTTAGCAAATTTTCACTTCCAGTGCTGTCCAATAAAACTGTGCAAATATCACTGGGTGCATGTGCATGTGTGCCAAAAATCTCGGCAGGAGAATGGATAAGGATTATGGTGTCGCCATCCTCTTGAGGGGTGATTTCTCACTTTCCCTCTCACTGTCTCTCTCTGCAATAAAACGGTACAAATATCACTGGGTACATGTGCATGTGCATGTGTGTCAAAAATCTCGGCAGGAGAATGGAGAAGGATTATGGTGTCGCCATCCTCTTGAGGGGGCTGTCCAATAAAACTGTGCAAATATCACTGGGTGCATGTGCATGTGTGCCAAAAATCTCGGCAGGAGAATGGATAAGGATTATGGTGTCGCCATCCTCTTGAGGGGTGATTTCTCACTTTCCCTCTCACTGTCTCTCTCTGGCAAGCACATGTACCATATGGCAAATAAATAAATAAATACAAAATATTCAAGGTCCATACTATCCAAGCAGGTAGCCACTGACCACATATGGCTATTGAGTATTTGAAAGGTGGTTGGACAGCTGAGGAAATGAACTAATTTTATTTAGTTCTAATTATTTTAAAGATAAATAGCTACACATGGTAAGTGGCTGCCCAGTTGGACAGCATGACTCTACCATGTAATATTAGGTACAGCATATGACAAGTTCCATCTAATTGTAAAAATATGATATGAAAAGATTAGGTCATGGAGAGTTGAGTCTAGCTTGTCAAGGCTGCCTCTACATGCCAACTCTCCTTTCCTTTGAAGGGGCTTTAAAGGCAACAACATCCTTATCAAAATCAGGAAAATACATGGCCTATGATAGTAAAAGAGGCAAATATATTGAAGATGTATTTTCTGCCTTTTCAGAGCCTTCTCTTCTCCCATCTACCTACTAGTTGATGTCTTACAAAGAGCTTTTAGAAATCAGTATCTAATGTTTCAGACCTCATTGCTACTGTTGTTTTAGCAGCAGACTTTCTGTGACACTAAGAATTCATGAAGTCTCAATATACTAAACAAGTGAGACCAGGGATACAGGTCTCATAGTCACACCTAATTGCATGTCTCCTTTTTTCAACTACTCACTTGGGATTCTGTAGGATGGGTTGACACCCTGATTCTAACCAGCTTCATACATGAGCAAACTGAAGCCCAGAGATATAGCAGTGGCTCTCAGGCACTTGGTTACTAAAACAAACGAGACCAGCATTCAGACTTCTTGTCCCCCAGGGCAGTGTTCTTCATAATGTTGTTTCTCCATGAAGTTTTCCTAACTTCATTAGTTCTTTTAACATCTCCAAAAATAGGAGTAGGCTGGTCCCTTCTAACAGAGCAGGTCATCTACATATTGTCAGGAGCTGTTCATTGTTGTCTTTTAGGCTTTTCCCATTTTTTTCTTCTCCAGGCTGCAAGTTCCTTAAAAGCAAGAACTGTGTCATCTATTCTTGTTCTATCCATGGTACTCTTGGCAGAAGGTAAGTAAGTCTGTAGTCCATATGCACTTGAATGATGATTCTTATTACACGTCACTTTACAGAAAGTTCACTGAATGCCCAGCTATGCCCTGGTCCCTTGGGAAAATATAAAGGATGGAAAACAGTTTCTCTCCTTAAGAGGCTTTGGGCTTGAAGAAACAAGACAGCACAGAGATATACCAACAGTGATGTCTCTCTATGTGAGAGACATAGATCACCTGCATCTGAACTCTTTCAAGAACATATTAAGAATTTAGATACGTAGATATCATATACAGAAATTCAGATTAAGACAGACCGAGAAACTTGGGACCAATAGATGGTGTAGTGGTTACATCACTGAACACCCACATGGTCAACTGCAGTTCAAGTCCTGAACCTAGTGGCTTAAAACTCATGCCAGGTACGTGTGTGGCGTGTGTGTGTGTGTGTGTGTGTGTGTATGTGTGTGTGTGTTTGTGTGTGTGTCCAAAATCCTGAGAGGAGAATGGAGGAGATGGATTTCCCCCCTGAAGGGTGATTTCTCACTTCCTATCTCTCTGTCTCTCTCTGTCTCTCCGGCAAGTGCATGTGCCCTATAACAAAAACCTCTCTTAAAAATAATAAAGCCCCAGAAACTATCATTTATTATAAATCCTGACTTTGTCCATGTAGAATTTTGATTAATATGTTATGTTAATGATTATTTGTAATAGTAATTATTTATAATCGTCTTGAATGCAATACTAGAAAACTTTGAGGGTCTAAGGAGAGTCCTAGTGTAGCATGGTGTTGAATAGAGGAACTGAGGGCTAGAGTAGAACAGAGGACCCAATCCTGTTGACTCTCCCACACTAACCACTGTACATTGCTGCCATTGGTCCCAGTAGTAGAGCACCCCCTCCACACCGGATGATGGTGTGTGGTACTTTTGTACTCCTGATCAGCTTGCACTCCAAAGAAACTGGCTACAAGCTCAGGAAGGCAGAGTTGCAGGGGCAACACATGTGGAGGAAAGCAGAGGATATAATTAGAGTAGGAGAGGATTTGCCAGTCACCATGTTTTACATAACAAAGTACTCCCCAAATTAGCAGCCTAAAACAACAAACAGTCTATTAATTCACAAAGACTCTGAGGGCAGTAGTTCTCTGGCTTATGAGACTAGTCAAGATGGCCCTGGCAACAGTCATCTGAAGGCTTGATTAGAATTGAAAGACTTCCATGCTCATGACATGGCTGTTGGCTGGAGGTCCCATTTTCTCACCATGTGGGCCTTTTTACACGATTGTTTGTGACATGGCATCTAGCTTTTACAGAGAAGTGACGAGAGAGAGGTGGGGAGAGAGCAAGAAAGAAAGAGAGGGAGAAATAAAGAGAAGACTCAAGAGAGAGAGTGACAAAGATATCAAGTAGAAGCTACAGTATCTTTTATACTCTAACATCAAAAATGCTGTAAACTGTCCCATCATCTATTGTCTATTATCTGTCACGTCTCCTCCCTTCGGAGCTTCTGTCAAGCCTTCACCTCCTTGGTCAAAAAGCCTCCTCAAGTTTTTCTAACTGCCCACTTTTTTTTTTTTATTATCATCATCATAATCTTCTTTATATTACATTGGATTACATATAACTTTACAGTGTATTACATTGTTTTTTCAAAAGGGAATGCCATGCATGTCCGTCAGTACAGAGACATTAATCTCCCCATTTCAACATTCAATATCTTTTCTATGTTTTCCCCAATCATTATTTTTATTATTCTAATTATTTTTTAAAACAGTCAATTGCTATTTCTCATTTTGCTTGTAAAAATACTTTGCCCATCATGAAATACTTCTCAGACCAATCCAGTTGAGAATACTATACATGTCATCATCAACAGTTAATAAGCCCTATCTGTTTCTCACTAACGTCCTGTCTCTCTATTGTTCACTTGCTATCTTTCTCTATCCTCTTCTCTTCACTTACCCCATTCCACACTGTCCTATTCTCATTAAGTACCTTCACTGTGTTTATGTCCTCCGAATTTTTGCTCTCTATTATAGAGTGCGGATAGTCGGTATATATTGAGTGGATACATACAATATCTTTCTTTCATAGCCTGGCTTACTTCACTCAGCAATAGATCCTCCGTATCTGACCATTTTCTATCAAATTCCAGGGTCTTGTTATTTTTTATGGCTGAGTAGTATTCCATAGAGTATATATACCACACTTTTCCAATCCATTCATCAGTTTGTGGACATTTAGGTTGGTTCCATGTCTTGGCAATTGTGAATAATGCTGCAATAAACATGGATGTGCAAGCACTTTTCTGACTGAGCGTTCTCCTGTCTTTTGGGTAAATACCCAGAAGTGGGATTGCTGGATCAAATGGTAGTTCTATTTGTAGATCTTTGAGGAACCTCCATATTGTTCTCCACAGTGGTTGAACTAGTTTACATTCCCACCAACAGTGTAGGCTTATGATGAGGGATGTCGAGCATTTCCTCATATGCCTTTTGACTGTTCGTATGTCTTCCTTAGAGAGACTTTGGTTCAGCTCACTTTCCCATCTTTTAATCGGGTTAATATTTTTTTTTCGCATAAGGCACTTGAGTTCCCTATGTATTCTGGTTGTCAATCCCTTGTCTGAGGCATATTTAACAAAAATATTTTCCCATTCTGAGGGTTGTCGGTTCACACTTGTTACTGTGTCCTTTGCTGTGCAGAAACTTCTTAGTCTAATATAGTCCCACTTGTCTATTTTAGGGATTATTGCCTGTGCTTTGGGAGTCTTATTTAAGAAGTCTTTGCCTACTCCAATGTCTCCCAGAGTTTCCCCAGCATTTTCCACCAGTAGTTTTACTGTTTGAGGTCTTAGGTTCAGATCTTTGATCCACTTTGAGTTGACTGTTGTTAATGGTGAAAGATGGGGGTCTAACTGCCCACTTTTAAAATACATGTTGTCCTCAGTCTGCTGTTCTTTCACTCAGCACACTTTGCTTAAGTGACTCCATCTATGTCAGGGCTTCATCCTCTGCTCCTCTGCAGAGTGATGCTGAAGCCCCAGGCTTTATCACTTGCCAGCAATGTTTGCTGGAGCACCAGACTTGCATGGCCATCTGAAGGCCTAACAAAGACTCTTAGGTGGGCATCCACAGGCATATGCTGTGTATCAAAAAATAAATTAATAATTTTCCTTGCACTTTGTTCTAATGTGTGTTCTTCAATTTCCCAATAGAAACTTTAAAGACATGATTGCATCAATGACAAACATTTCTTTAATGTAAACTATAGGCCAGACACTGGGCACTATTCCAGGGAGGGTCTATCTATATCTATCTATCTATAGGTAGATATTTATATAGATATCTCTACATCTATCTAACTATATCTATATATCTTCACATCTATCTATCTACCTACCCATCCATCTATATCTATATATTTTAATCCCTAAAATAATATTTAAACCCCATTTTGCAGATGTGCAACTCAAGCCAAGAGAGGTAAGTAACTTGACCAAAATTTAAGTGGTAAAATTAGGATTAGAACCAAGAAAATCTGGGTAGGAAATTGTACATATAATCACTATGCTATGTATCTGCAAAATAATTTTGCAGAATTAAATTATTTAATTTGTCAGAGGGTTCATGTACTTACTGAAGAGAGAAAGAACACCACCTCCTATGGAGAATGTTTATGATTCTTTCTCCTCCATTTCTCCATACCTTCAATATTTTCGGCATGCACCTGGTGTGTTTTTGTAAGCTATCAAGTATGTGATTTGCCATGTGAAAACTAGCTGTGGGACCAGCAGTTAGTATAATGGCTATGTCACTGGACTCCCATGTAGTTGACTGCAGTTCGAGTCCCGAACCTGGTGGCTTAAAACTCACCCCGGGCACATGTGAGTGCGTGCCCAAAATCCCGAGAGGAGAAGGGATTGCGGTGTGGCCATCCCCCCTAGGGGGTGATTTCTCGCTTTCTGTCTCTCTCTGTCTGTCTGGAGAGTGCACGCACCCTATAGCGAAAACCTCTCCAAAAAAAAAAAAAAAAACTAGCTGTGTAAACCACCAGGCCATGGGCTGGCCTGCATTAGGTATTTTAGTATTGTTTTCTTCACTAATGAACACTACTATTGATCATGATTATTTCTAACCTGATAAACTTTTGTTTCTACCACCTAGTTATGTGCCTGACTGCCACACAGCAGTTTTTACTGAATATAGGAAAGAATGAAGGTGTGTTGGAGAGACCAGGGAGGTAGCTACGAGGCTAACCGCAGGTCTAATAAAATCCACTCTAAAAAGGGGTCCCCTGCTTCCGCCCATTTCCTCTACCTTGCCCCTCCTACTCAGGTGTTTGTAGGATCTTCAGAACCCCAGAAAGAAGTTCACAAACTATGGCACAATAAGACCAGGTATGGGGGAGTAGGGAGAAGAAGAAACATGAAACATAGAAAAATCTCCTTGTTCTCTCTCCTACCATGTCTCTAGACTTTTATTTGTCACATTAAAGCAGAGTCTTGTATTTTTGTTGTAGTTATAAAATTATGATTATTTGTTAATCTCAAGAGGAATGAAATAGCACCATATGCTTTGATTTTCCCAGTAGAGAACCTAATAATTATATTAATAACTAATTCTTACTAAGCTATTATCAGGTTTAAGGTTTTGTTATTGGGCACTCTAGAAGCCTCTGGATATCGAGCCCAGCAGTTGGTGTAATGGCTATGTCACTTGACCACGGTTTGCATCCCGGACCCGGTGGCTTAAAACTCACGCCAGGCGTGTGTGCGTGCATGCCCAAGATCCCACAAGGAGAATGGAGGAAAAGGGATTAAGGCATGGCCATCCCCCCGGGAGGTGATTTCTCATTTTATGCCTCTCTGTGTTTTTCTGGCGAGTTCATGCGCCCTATAGCAAAAACCTCTCAAAAATAAAATTAAATAAAATAAAAGAAAAGAAAAGAAGAAGAAGCCTATGGATATCAGTTCCAATATACATACAAGTGAAGAAACTGAGGCAAAAAACATTGTTGAGGCCCTTGCTCAGGATGACAAAACTAGTGAACAGATGATAAAGATTTGAATCCAGGCTACCCACCTGCAGAGCTTCTACCTTTAGTCCCAGCACTGACAGTAGCTGCTTGTGGAAATGGGTTTCTCAAAAATCTGAACAATTGGGCCAGCTAGTGGCATGGTGGCTAAGGCAGCTGTATTCCACATGGCCATCTGTATGGTTTGAGTCCCAGACCCAGCTGCTGGAGACTCACTCCAAGCACATGTGCATGTGTGCACAAAATTCCAAGAGGGGAATGGAGAAGGGACTGTGGCGTGGCCATCTCTCCCTGAGGGTGATGCTTTCTCACTTTTCCATCACTCCCTCTCTCTCTCTATCTCTTGGTATACATGTATATATGTGTGTATACACACACACAAACATACACACACACACACACACACACACATTTTTGACAATATTTTTCTGGTCTGTGAAGGGAGGTAAAAACACATTATTTCTCAATTCCATGGCAGAGTTTTCTCCATTCGTTTTGCTCATAGCTTCATCAGCATGCACCATGGAAAGGCAGGAAAATGGAAAACAGCCATAAAAAAATAAAAGCAAAACCTAAAGCAAAGCCTGTTCAATCAGCTGCAGCTGCCATTAATTTCAATAAATATCCAATTAAATTCATTGACAGGCAGCTCATGAATCTTGGAGAGAAATGGATCGCTTCAAAGAATCTGGGACCTTCTGGAGGCTTGCTGAGTAATGTAATCTTTCATAGTGCTCATGTTTAATATTCATTTTAATTTGTTGAATATACCCTGGATAATTTGAAGAATCTATGGGATTTGGCTTATAGGTTGCCTTTCTTGTAAGGGGTTGGAAGGTGTAAAAGTGGAGTTGACTAAAATGCACATTCATTATAAATATACTGGCACAAAATTACTCACTCCTCATGATTTCAAGCATCTGAACTCACATATCTAATGATTAGGTTCCTTCTGGGATGGTTGGAATGACCAGAGCATAGTCAATCTACGTAGAGGCTATAGCTATAGGGTGTGTGAGTTGGCCAGAGAGAAAGGGAAGGAAAGTAAGAAATCACCTGTGGGGGGGATGGCCACACAACAATCCCTTCTCCTTCATTCTCTTCTCAGGATTTTGGGCATGTATGCAAACATAAGTAGAGTGATTTTCAAACCTACTGATCTAGGACTCAAACTGTGCAACTGGCCAAACTCCAAGCCACCTACTAGCCCTTAATAGTCATTTTTAAACATTCTATAGCTCTACAAGTGATGAGTATTTCTAAATTAACTAAGGGGTATTTGATGTCTTAGTTAGAACCTCTCACTCCCTATGATTATTTTTTTCTCCCAGTTTTCTAAAATTGTGTCATATTTCCAAGATTTCAGAATGCATGTATAAAATATAGACATATTTTTTAAAGAATTATTTTATTTAACTTTATTTTTTTATTTATTTATTTTCATTTGACCAGAGAGGCACAGAGAGAGAGAGAAAGAGAGAGAGAGATGGAAAGTGAGAAAGCAAGCTGCCAGGTCTGGGACTCAAACCAGGTTTGACCATGTGGGAGTCCAGCACCTTTAACCACGATGCCACCTGCTGACCCCAGTAGGCATATTTTTTAAAAGGTAATCAAAAACACCCAAATAAAAGAAAAAGTCATATCAGTTTGGTCTTCTTCAGGTTCTGCCATTTCCTCTACATAAATTAGTCTGTATTTGGAACCTAATCCATGTTAGCTCTGAGAAGTCATTTTACCAAGAAATGATTCTGTTCTGTTTTCATGTAGTCACTTTGACCCTCTTGAGTCACTTAGAAACAAACAAAAAACTAAAGCAAAATCATGTCAGAAAACAAACCACTCTCAGTAAAGAAAATCATTTTTCTTTTCCTCTTTCTACTTTTTAAATTCTTGAAGACCTGGAGAGGACGAGATGACATGGTTGAGCAGAAATTGAACAATTATGAGGATGGTTTACCTTGCTGGGTTTTGCTGATACTTAACACTATCCTCTTGCTTGTCAAATCTTTCATGGACTAAAGACTTATAATCTAGAAACAATATTGCTAACTCCTTCTGGGTAAATGAGGGAGCTTGCATGAGGAATGGAAGGTGGAGTACAAGATACTGCACTACATGGGCCAAATGGTGACACAACGGTCATGCAATAGTTTGCAAGGCTGACCTGCAAGGCAAGATCCTGGGGTCATATCCAGAAACACCCTGAACATGTTGGGCATGTGTGTACCTGTGATCAGAGGTTGGCTGAAATGGAGTAGAGCGTGACATGAGGACTCTGTCAGGGTACCTGTCTCTGTTTCTTTTCCTGTTCCTCTGTTTCTCTTGTGCATAGAAGAAATAAATACATGAGCTGGAAGGAAGGAAGGAAGGAAGGAAGGAAGGAAGGAAGGAAGGGAAAAAGTAAAAGAAAAAGAAAAAGAAAGAAAGGAAGGAAGGAAGGAAGAAATTACAATATTCTGGCTGATGCAGGCAGATGCAGAAGGGGTTTTAAGATGATTTTTCAGGAGGCCTTCAGAGAATCACTCATCAGTGCAACAGGTTGCTACAACCATTGACTTTTAATGTTACTAAAGAAGCTCCCACATTATAGGACTAATGAATGGTGCAGTACTGGTTATGTTGCTGGACTTCCACATGGCCAACCATGGTTCAAGTCCCAGGCCCAGTAGTTTGAAAATCATGCTGGACACATACACATGTGTGCCCAAGATCTCAAGAGGAGAACGGAGAAGGGACTGTGGCATGGCCATGGCCATCCCCCATGGAGATGTCTCACTATCTCTGCCTCATGTCTTCTCTAGAAGCACATCAGCCCTATGGCAACAACCTCTTACCAGAAAAAAAAGTAGCAGCCCACATTGGTGTGTAGATAGCTGAGACATTGCTAGTAGCTCCCCTATGCCAGTCTTCATGTCTTTTAATTCTTCAGCCATCCAACTTTGGGAAAATTTTATTGCAGTGTTGTCAAATTGAGTTGGATGTGCTATAGGGGAGAAAATGGAAAGGTGAATAAAAATGGAACTCCATAACCTGTCTCTGAGGCAGTTAAAGGGGAGCAGAGTTAATCAATAAAAGGAGATGAAGGTGGATCTCAAGGTCAGAACTATAAGGTTTGGCTTTTTTTATAGAGAAAGTACTAGTCACAATATTTTTGTTTGCTTTCTTTATTGCCAGAGGGCACATGTATTTGCCAGAGTGAGAGAGAGAGAGAGAGAGAGCACCCTCCAGTGGGGTGTGGTCACACCAAAATCCTTTTTCCTCTACCTCTCTATCCTGTCTGTATTTAAGGCATGCATGCACATATGCCAGGTATGTTTTTCAAGCTCCTGGAGCCTGGAATCAAACCATGGTTGGCCATGTGGACTCAGACTCCCCATGTACAACACTTTACTATGTTCCAGAGCTGGCCCACTTAGTCACAGTGTTGATATCATTAGGGGCAATTCTACTTTCCTCTTAAATATCTTCCACATTTTTTACCTTTTCATTCTGTTACGTACTTTCATATCTGGAACCTAACCTGTTTCTCCCAACAATCCTACTTTAGTCCTTTGAGGGAAGCTGTTGTGTGGTTTTGATGGAGACAATGTCTTCCTCAGAGTCTTAGAAGCTTATAAAAGAGATGAGCAACTGATGTAAATTAGATGATATTTTTGTGCTCTTCTCAGCCCTCAGCCTGCTTTATTGGCCATTATTATGGTCTAACAACAAGCACTACTGTTCTATACTATAGGGAGTATAAACTCTTCAGAAACTGGTACATATCTGCAATGATTGGACTGTGGGTGTTTTCAGTGAAGCTTGCTGTCCTTCTGGAAGTGGACTCAATCCTCTCTGCTTCTACCCTATAGATGTATATGTCTATGGCTAAATTCATTTACTCCAAAAGAAAAGGCACAATGAGCAGGAGCCACATTACCAGGGTGTCAGGACCCCATCCTTGCCTCCTTCCTCTGTCCGTGCTACCAATAAATAAGCGTCCAGCCCCAGTTGCTCCTCACATGCCAGCTCCAACTCTGCTGTGATTCAGTGGACAGCCTTCTCTGGGGAATATGCAAAATGTTACAGATACAATATGTGCACCATAGGGGAAGGGGTGGCTCCATGGCCCAGACCCCAGCACCCTGTGTTCTCACGTGGCCTACAGTTAAGCCCCAACTGTCATAAGGCCTGACTGAATGCTGCCTGCTGTCCTGCCCCACTGTTCCTCTCAGGAAGATGGGAACCCCCGAGTGACCTGCCTGCTCCAGCTACTGCCCACACCTGACCTTCAGTTAACTAGACCAACTATCACAGAACCTGAAAGATGCTACCCAGCTGCTCTGTCTTGACATGGCCTCACCTGGACTACAGGGAGTGCCTCCTGCCCTGCAACCCAGTGAAAATGCTCCCCAGCCTCAAAGTATCTTGAGTAATGGGGTGTGAGCCCCTGGGTGAGACCACTTGCCTCAAAGTGGCCTCTCTAGGACTACAGGAAGTGACTCCTGTCCTGCCCAACCCCAAGGTGCCTCAAGTAAGGGGATGAGAGCCCCCACGGACAAGACCACCTGCCTGACATGGCCTCGCCTTACCTGTGGAAGTATTTTGAAGCAACAGTCAGAGTTTTCATCGAAAAGCCTCATGAACATTGCACATGACTTTTGGAGTTTATCTCACTAGCATAGTCTGAATAAATAAAACCTGCTTTGAAAAGATCCTACACTCATAATTCCTTACTGTACTTCCTGTAAAAATAGTATTACTGTCTTTTCCAGTACAACCCTATTTTTTTTTTTTAATTTGGCAGAGAGCACATGTGATCACTGGAGAGAGAGCAAGAGAGCAAGAGAGAGAGAGAAGGAGAAACTGAGAAAGCACTCCCCTATGAGGTGTGGTCACACCACTATCTCTTCTCCTTCATTCCTTCTTCTTTTCAGGGTTTAGGACACACATTGACATGTGCCTGGCCTGATTTTTTTCTAGCCCTGGTTGCCAGAACTCAAACTGCAAAGTCAACCCTGTGGAATCCAGCCACTTGACCCACCACACCACTAGTTGTTCCTTGACTCTATTTTTATATACCCAAAAAGAAACAGAAAATTACAAGAGTTATTCCACTTGCTTATTATTTTTCATGTACTATAATAGTTTTATATCATTTTAAATATGACTACCAATGACAAATACTCTTTTCATTTTATTTGTTTGTTTTTTATAGAGCTATGTGCTCACCAGAGAGAGAGAGAAAAAAAAAAGAGAGATGTCATCCCTCTCACACAGAGGGGATGGCCACACTGCAATCTTTCTCCTCCATTTTCCTCTTAGGATTTTAGGTATACATGCACACATGTCCAGTGTATTTTTAAAACAGTCAGGTCCAGGACTCAGACTAGGCAGTCAGCCATGTGGGATCCAGCCACCTTCACCTCTATACCACCTGCTGGTTCCTAATAAGCTCTCGCTCTTCCTAATATAAAGAGTGTTATAAAAGAGTATTAAAGAAGCGAATTAACTTGCACAAAGTTAGCAAGTGGTTGAGGAAGGGTTCAACTTCACATCTAATTGATTCAAAGGCCCATACTTTGCCATCTGTACTTCCTCTAAATAGAGCAATCAAAGCAAACACCCAAATTTAAATATCCCTGTATAAATGTTATGGCATTAACAAACTGAAAACCTCCAAATGAAGCACAGCCATACAGGTTCCATATCCAATTTATACAATATGTTCTTCTTCTACCATTCAACATTGAAAGAAATCTCCCTTTCCTTTTGGGAAGCACATAAGTGCTCTGCTTCTTCTCTACTTTTCTTTCTTTATTGCATCACAGATAAAAGTGTGGCTACTAAGGCCAGAGGCAATAGTAATGTTTCTGAGCAGCCCAAGGCAGGACCAGGGTGAAATGTGAGATGAAGTGAGTCCTTCTGCCCTGCGCACGCATGTGTGGTTTGCTAAAGTATTTGAGAAGCACCCATTGTGATCACTAGGGATAATCAACACATAGAGGGTGACTGGACCTTCTGCAAGACCTGGGAGACTTGGAAAAGAGAAAAGTGCCAGAGAAGTCCTGACATTAGTTCATGTAAGAATAACTTGCATAATAATTGCTCTTTGATCTTTACTCGTGCTCATTGAAATCTGGGTTATTTCCATTGCATCATAAGGGTGCTAAAACTGGATTAATCGACCAAGATCAAATAGCTTGTAAGTAATGGAAAGGGCTCCAAACACAGATTCTCTGACTTTCTGACTTTCCATTCTTTTCTGTGTCGTTTTTGCTTTTCACCTCATAAAAATTATGGCCTCAAATAAAATTATATTTTCTTGTACCAAATAATTAGATTTATATTATCATACTTTATCTGTTTGCACTGGCTATTAGAAATCTGATCTTCATTATTTTCCTTTTTATTCTACCAATAGTTTTCTTCTAAATTATTAATATACTGACCATGCTTTTCTTCCAAAATATTTAGATATTTTATTTCTCTCTTTTAAAAAATTTATTTCTTCAGTGAGAGAGAGAAAAAGATGGGGAGTCCCACCAATGTAGTCTTGAATTATGATCCACCCCAGCCTCAGTCAGCCCAGTCATGGGCATGTGTATGTACCCAGAATATAGAGGAGACACCAGGACATAAACCCAGATTTTTCTATGTGCGTTCTGCCCTGTAGAGCACTGCGTCCCCACTAGTCACAGCTGCTAGCTCTCTATATATTTTTTTCTCTCTCTCTTTTCTATTTTTTTGTTTTAGGTTTTTGCTGTAGAGTACATGTACTTGCCAGAGGAACACAGAGACAGAGAGAGTGAGAGGGAGAAATCACCCCAAAGAGGGAATGGTTATGCCACAATTCCCTCTATTCTCTTCTCTCAGGATTTTGGGCACACATGCACTTGTGCACAGTGTGATTTTGAAGCCACTGGGTCTGGGACTTAAACCACGGTCAGCCATGCAGGAGTCCAACATCTTAACCACCATGCCATCTCCTGGTCCTTTTGTTTCTCATTTAACTGCCTTTTGTTACACCTCTCTTTTATTGTAAACTACTTCAATCCTGCCTTAAAGCAAGTGGATTTTCTTTTAAATAAGTAAGTAAACTAATTAATCTGAAGACTAAAATTGCTACCTCCAGGGTATGCATCAGGTTGATCACACTTCTAAGTGAATTGGAAGATGTCACATACATACATTCTGAATTCTTTTCAACAGTCGTAATACATTTTTCTGACTCTCTTCTTAAGTATTACAATGTAATAGATACTTAGACTGGTCAACTGGGTGCTTCTTTGACTTAAGGAAATTTGTCTATTAAAGTCCCTCATATGAGTATGAGAAAGTGTGATTTGAGAACTTCTTGAAAGACATAACACAGTGAGGAATATAGTATTTGCTAATAGAGTAACAGGAATAAACAAGTTACACACATATGAAGGGCACCAATGATTTCTAACTAGAGTTGAGAGTGTTCTTCCAGAAAGGAGGTGTTGAGGACCATTAGATGCTTAGAAGTTCCTGGGGAAGAGAGGGAGACCTCGAGAGAACTTAAAATTTAGGAGTGCCTGTGGAGAACTAGAAAAAGGAAGCAATACGAGAATGGCAATGCCATTTTTAGTAGTACTATACTACCTCACGAAGGAGGAATGAGTGGGAATAGGGGAAACCACTAAACTAGAACTATCATCTACCAGGAGAATGTTAAAGTATGATCATTCAAATGTCCAAAGAAATCTTGGTGAAAATGCATGTCAGGACCATATAGCAAGTTGTAAGTAAGATATTTGCACAGAAATAGAAGACAAACGTTTTTATTATTTATTTTATTTATTTAGATTTTTACTATAGGGTATGTGTGCTCACTGGAGAGAGACAGAAAGAGAGAAAGTGAGAAATCTCTCCCCATCAAGATTAGCGATGTTGTAATCCCTTCTCCTCCATTTTCCTCTCAAGATTTTGGGCACATAAGCACACAGCCCAGGGTGTTTTTTGAGCCTCCAGGTCCAGGAGTCATACTACAGAGTAGCCCATGTGGGATCCAGTGCCTTAAACACCAAGCCACCTGCTGGCCCCAAACATTTCAAAACTAATGGGTGGTTCTTGCAAGAATGAAAGTAGTGGCGGTATAGATTTTGGATTTTCCTTAATTCCATATGAAACAGAAGGAGTAAATAAATAGCAAGCAAGAAAGCAAAAAAATATGGAAAGCATTTACAGCATAACTAGGTGACAAAGTATTCCCATGAATCTCAAAATATAAGCAGTTGGGGACAATTGACCAATTGCTCAAAGAGTATCTGATTCCAGCATTTGTACAAGAAAATAAAAGGGATGAGGTGGAGTTGGATAGACTCAACAGGAGAAGAAGCTCCAGATAGTCCAAGGGTATTTATTAGAACGCAATGTGGACAATTTGTACCTAGCAAAGGTTTTATCACTCCATAAGCAGGTAAGTGCAAAGGGATTTCTGCTACATTCTTAAGGGATGGACACAAATTAGTCCTGATGAGCTAGCCAGCCAGAACAGCCTTTCATGATAGGGTGCCAGAATTACAGTAAACTGCTGGGAGTGAAATCAAAACTGATCAGGGAAAGAAAAATACCAAAAAATAAAAGTTTAGATAAAAATAACATGAAAAAAAAAGACCCCTCTATTTTCAACATTTCACAGAAGCAGCAGAAGAGGGAGCTCTATAAAGTTAAAAAAGAAAGAAAGAAAGAACAAAGAAAGCTATCTGAAAACATTTGCCTGAAAGTGTGAATAAACTAACTTCACAGAAAAATAAGCAAGAGAACAATTCAAATATCACAAAAAATTAACATAAGAAAAAGAGTAGAAGAAATGGAAAAACATGCCTGCAGACAATTAAAGCATACCATAAAGGTTATGTTTCAAAAAAAGATTTAAAATATATAGACTATTTCAGAACAACTAAAAGAAATTAAGAAACATAAAATATGGAAAACACATGAATCATAAGTAGAAAAATTCATAAATAGCTGATAGAACTTAAAGACTTCATAATTTAAAATTTTTAAAGAAGGTCACTAAACTGGATTGCATGAAATTGCAAATAAACACAACAAAATAATGACTTAAGAGAAATAGAAAAGAAAAGGAAAAAAAACTTTAAAAATCTAAAAGAATTTTAAAAAGTCATAAAATGTTTTTTAAAAATATCAAAAGAAGTACCAAAAGATGGCATAATGGTTACGTTGCTGGACTCCCACATAGTCGACTGTGATTCCAGTGCTGGACTTTGCAACTTAAACTCACACTGGGCATGTGTGCGTGCATGCCCAAAGTCCTGAGAGGAGAATGAAGAAGGGATTGTGGCATGGCCATCACCCCTTGAGAGTGATTTCTCGCTTTCTATCTCTCAGTCTCTCTGGTGAGTGCAAGTGCACTACAGCAAAAAACAAACAAACAAAACAAAAAAACTCTCTCTCACTAAATATATATATATACACACACACACACACACACACACATATGTCTGTCATATACATATATGTATATATGCCAGACATGTAATCATATAATATATAAAATATATGTGTGTATATATATTTATGTACACACACATAAATATATATATGCCAGACATATAATCATATAATCTACAAAAATAAAGGTCTCCGAAGAAGAAAAGTAAAACAAGAACACAGAATAATTTAATATAAACAGTAATGTAAAAGAAATTGTACTAAAAATAAATAAATAAGGGCCAGGTGTGGCACGGAGGTTAAGGTGGCTGAATTCTACATGGCTAACTGTGCCGTTGGGGTCCTGCATCCAAAGGCTTAAAAAAACAAGCTGGTTGCATGTGTGTGTGTGTATGTGTGTGTGTGTGTGTGTATGTGTGCACGTGCACAAAACCCTGAAAGGAAAAAGAGATGAAAGAGAGATGATTGCAGCATGACATCCACCATGGAAGTGCTTTCTTACTTTCTTTTTGTCTGTCTCTCACCAGTGAGTACATGTGCCTTCCAGAAAATGTTTTTAAAAATTAAAAATAATTTTAAATAAAAATGAAATATTGAAAGAATATACCATATTTTAGAAAAGACTACATACATTTTTTCACCCAGTAGTGAATTAGGTGATGAAGAGAAAACATTAGCAGGAAGACTGTATAAGAAAATTTAGAAGCATGGAACCAATAATCGATAAAAGATATAATAATATTAAATAGACCTTTTTTAAAAAACTATTGCTGTAGTTTGATTATGTTTCCCCCAAATTCATGTGCTGAGCCATTATAATGGGATTAAGAGAGTGAAAACGTTATAAAATATTCTAGTTGATAAAATGAAAAGAACTAGGATATTATCAATTTGCAGACTTCAGTGAATTTATTTCATTAATGACTAATATAATTGAGACCAAAAGCAAAAACAAGGCATCATATGATCCCTGATGAACGATCATGGCATCAGCATCTATAATACTGCGAATGAGATTAATCTGAGACTAATGATGCCTCTGCATCCAGCTATCTATTTGTACATAATACAAAGGATGGAGGAACATGTTGAGCTGCACCATGAGCGTGTAATCTGAAAAGTCCAGAAAGTGAGAAATTCTACAGATCAAATAACAAGCTCAAAAAATCATTATAAAGAAATGGAAGGTTGGTGTAGGAAGCTATTATTGAAAGAGTACATCTATGTTCATAGCAGCATTATTCACAGTAGAAGCAATCTAAGAGTTCATTGATTAAAGAATGGACAAACAAAATATGGTGTATCAATATACAGGGATGCTATTCAACCCAAAAAGAAGAAAATTTTGATATATACAACAACAAGAACCAGACATTTTCATGTTGACATGAATCTTGACAATCTTATGTAAATAAGCCAGTCAAAAGAGAGCAAATACTTCATGATACTACCTGTATGAGCTACCAATAGCAGGTTCGCAAAGACAGAAAGTAGTATGGTGGCTACTAGAGGTTGAAGGAGTGCTAGGGAGAAGGAAATGGGGTTGTTGTTTAATGAGGTCACAAGTTACAGTTTTGAAAAATGAAAAGAGATGCTGGTGGTAATGGTAGTACAACAGTGTAAATGCACTTAATGTCATTGAACCGTACACTTAAAAATGGTTAAAATGGTCTGTATCTCTCACTTGCAAAATAAACAAATTTTATAAAAGAAGAATGGTCAAAATAATAAATTTTATGTTATGTATAACTTACCATAATTTAAAAAATACTTAAGTACAAGAAGTTTAGAAGATAGCACAAGTTAAAACAAAAAAAAAAAGAAAGAAAGAAAACAAGCCAATCTAGGGGCAGAGGGTAGTGCAATGGTAATGTAATTGTACCCACATGGGATAGGTCCTGGGTTCCTGTCCTGGGACCTGAGCACACAGGGTGTGTACATGTACTCATGATCTTGCTAGGCCAGTAGATAATGGTATGAAGATCCCAGGGCTTCTCTCTCTTTCTCTTTCATGAAATAAATAAAACTTAAAAACAAAAAAAGTAAATCTAAACTATAGAGTCTCAGTGATAAGCCCTAGTAAAATGCAAGGAAGTGATTACTATAAAAATGAAAAGGATATTGATTACGTTTGCAAGATGATGAGGGCTGTGTCTAGGAGGGAATGTGTAGAAGGGTTTTGTGAGGAAGAGGCAGGGAAAGTTCTACTTCCTGACTTAGGTGTGGGTTATAAGGGCCTTAACCTTGAAATGATTCACCAACCTATACTTTTATATAGTTTTTTTGTATTCATGGTTTATTTTAAAATAAAAAGGTAAAAATATTAGGAAATAGGTTGCCACTAAAGAGCTTAGATGCCTAAAATAAAACAAAGTAAATATTTTCATTTGATTTGATTGCACTGCAGTTATAGATGAACGTTCATGGACAAGACATTTATGTTATTTGTAGGTCTCTCATTCAGCCTTTCCTTCATTTATTTATTCAACTTATTGATTCATGAGCTTATGTTCTAGGAATCAAAGATAAAGTACTGAAGAAGCAGATAGACACTGAGTTAGTTATTCTCCATTCTCCTGTCCTTGTCAAGATCCATCCTTCTCAACTTTATTTGCTTTGTATTTCTGGGAATAATCCCTGTGGATTGAACCTTTCAGCTCCCAGGTCCTATGACTTACATTTGGGTTTTTCCAGTGGGATATGCCTCATGCCCATGTTGGCTCTTTTTATCACGCTACAAGTGATTATTTTATATCTGTGTTATCATATGTTCAACCTATGTGGAAAGTAGGCTTTTCAACTGTCATCTGGAGATGAAATCTTAGATTATTCAGGTTGGCCATAAATACTATGACTTGTGTCCTTATAAGAAACAGAAAAAGAGAAGATACAAACACAGAGGGTTGGCCAGGTGAAGATATAGGCAGAGACTGAAGTCATGCAGCTACAAGTCAAAGAATACCTAGAGACAGTAGAATCTGAATGAGGGAAGGGAGGATTTTTTTTCCCAAAAAGCCTTCATGGAAAGTGTGGGCATGCTGACCCCTTGATTGTTAGAATTTTGTCTTCACAGTTGTGAAAGAATAAATTCCTTTTTTTTTTTTTAAATACCAAGTGTGTAGTAATTTGTTAGAACAACCACAGGAAACCAGTAATACCATTTAAGTTTGCCTTCCACCTTCTACCAGGAACCTTAACGGAATCAGAGATTGTAGCCTGCTAAGGGAAGTAAACATTAAATAAAGCAGCCCACATATTCCACTCAATATTACTTAAGTCATACCGTTAGACTTCTCCCAGTCAATAAACAGAAGGCCCTAAGGAAAATATGCCAGATACTGACATGCTGGTTTCCCTAGCAAAAGATTACTCTGCAGTGAATTCCTCTGAACTATGTCTCTTCTATTCCCCTATATCCTGCCTCCACCTCTCAACATAAAAAGTCCAGCGAGACTTAAAAGTTCCATTCTTAAACATGAATGCAGGGATCAGCAGTTAGTGTAATGGCTATGTCGCTGGACTCCCATGTAGTTGACTGAGGTTCGTGTCCTGGAGCCGGTGATTTAAAACTCAGGCCAGGTGCATGTGCGTGCGTGCCCAAGATCCCAAGAGGAGAATGGAGGAGAAGGGATTGTGGCATGGCCATCCCCCCTGGGGGGTGATTTCTCACTTTCTGTCTCTGTCTGGCGAGTGCATGCACCCTATATCAAAAACCTCTCAAAAAAAAAAAAAAAAGAATGGACAACAAAGGTTTACCATACATTTGAAAAATTCACCATGGAAACAGACATATCTACAACACGCTACACATATATGCATATACACAAACACACAAATACAGAGAGAGAGAGAGAATAAGAAAGAATTAAAAGGACAAAAGAGAAAGAGGACTTTAGAAAATTATGAGTTATCTTAAAAGGTTAAAGAATATTGCCTCCATGAAACAAGAACAGATTGCTATAAAAAACATCAGAGAATAAGAAAGCAAATTTGAACATTTAAAATACGGTTATTGAATCCTAATGCCACTACATGTGTGCTAAAAGTTAACAAATAAATTGAGTATTAGATAATAAGAGTTAGGATTCTCACTTTCAAGGGAAAATTTTACAAAAGAAAAAGTAGAGTAAAGCTGCAGTACTAGATTTGAGTCAAGGAATCATTATGAACTCTTACACGCTTTCTCTTATGCACACAGAGACTGATTCAGAAATATTGAACATATGTATATGTACATGGGTTAGTATACAAACATATACTTCCTAGCTCTATCCGTGGTGGAGGCCCAGAAGCAATGTCACCCAGTAGCAATGAACACATTCAGCACTCAGATCTTGTTTTCTCGTATCACTCCCCAATAAAAGAAACCAGGAATCCTTAGAGGAATGACTAATTCTAGGGTAGAGACAGGAAATAAACCAGATTAACCTGGAGCATCTTAGAGTGCCATCAGTTAGCAAACTAATCAAAACTACAAAATAATGGGAATATGTTAATGAGATACAGGAACCACCTTAAAGAGCCTCCAATCACCAAAACTAAAACAATCTAAAAAATAAATAACATAGTATTAAAGCATAACCCAAAGTACAAAACTTCTTTGCATCTATACTGATGCAAATAAATGATTAAATGTTAAATGGACAAAAGAGGCAAACCTCATACACAACTCCAAACACTGTATGTAAATATTCTGTTCTCAAGTAGATGTTTCTTAACTTCCCATCTCTTGGTGATGGGCTGTGCTTTTTTTTTTTTTTTTGGAGAAGTTTTTGTTTGTTTGTTTGTTTGTTTGTTTTTATCCCCTATAGGGCGTGTGCACTTGCCAGAAAGGCAGAGAGAGACAGAGAGACAGAAAGAGAAATCACCGACTACGAGGGCATTCAGCAACATAGCCATTATGCTAACTGCTGGTCCCATGGGCTGTGCTTTTCAACTTGCTTTCAGAAAGGGATGGGAAGGTAAAGGGGTAACTTCACAGTGGAGAAACCTGGAAAAAGCAAACATGGCTGGATGATAATGATTCACATCATATAGATACACGATATGGATACCAAGAACCCTTAGTGCGATGTGATAAAAATAGTAGTTCACTTCTGTGGTCTTCCAAAACCTGATATCCTCAGTCTTAAAAGAGAAAAAAATCAACTATATCCACTTTGAGGAACATGCTACAAAAACTAGCCAGGACTCTTCAAAAATTAAGTAATAAACTTTCCCACAACTTGAGGAACCGTGGCTGATCTTCGCATGAGGCAGATCAAGATCAAGGTTGGTGTGGTGAAGCGATCGATGAAAGAAAAAGTGATGTATGAAAAAGAAGCAAAACAACAAGAAGATGGAATAAATGAAAGCATGAAGATGGTGAAAATTATGCCATTACAAAGCAGGCAGAGCATCTATAAGAGTCCTAGACGATGATCCCAGAATGCCAGCGCAGACTGGAAGCTGTGAATATGGATCTTCAACAGATATTAAAAAATGCAAAAGATTTGGAAGAAGCTGAAGAATATAAAGAAGCACATTTAGTACTGGATTCAGTGAAATTAAAAGCCTGAAACTTTTCTGTACAGGGTGTTTTTTGCATTAAATCCTGGAGTCCATTATACAATTAATTATTTTTACCATAGCTGTGTGTTCAAGTAGCATGAGAATGTGATTCTTTTTATGCCATCCATATATCTTCCTTTGCATATTTAATGTGTCAAACAAATGAGCTTAAATTTTTTTTTTTGAGAGGTTTTTGCTATAGGGTGCATGTGCTCGCCAGGAAGACAGAGAGAGACAGAGAGATAGAAAGCAATAAATTACCCCCAGGGGGTGATTTCCCTTCTCCATTCTCCTCTCGGGATCTTGAGCACGCATGCACAGGTGCCCGGTGTGAGTTTAAGTCACCGGGTCCAGGACTCAAACCTTGGTTGACTAAGTGGGAGTCAAGCGACATAGCCATTATGCCAACTACTGGTCCCAAGTTTAAAGTTTTTTAATAAGGTAATATAAAACAAGGTTAAGAGTAAGAAATTGTCATAAGTTGGAGGACACTATGGAAACACGAAAGCTAAATGCAATATATTATCCTAGATTGAATATCAAAAGAGAAAGAAGAAAGTTCAAAGTGAAGAAAGTTTACAGTGAAACCAATGAAGCCCAGATTTCTATTTTAGTTCATGAAAATTTCTTGGTTTTGATGAATGACCATATTATGTGAAATGTTAACATTAGGGGAGCTCTCTGTACTGTCTTTGTAATTCTTCTTTAAATTTAAAATTGTTCAAAAACAAAATGTTTTAAAAATTATGGTTGGTTAAATAGGTATGAGTTGGGTTTTGAAAGATTCTGAGAGCTTACCAAGGACTGGAGGTGGAGAAAGACATTTCCACATAAAAGGATCGTGATGGGATGAGATAGAAATTACAAAACGTTAGTGGCAGAAATAGTAATAATTGAAATCATTGTTTTCATTCAGTTCTTAATTTTTGGAAGAACTTGTCTACAATATTTCATATAACCCTCACAATAGCCTAAAGAAGTATTTTTTTGTTATTTTGTTCTCATTCTTTGGATGTGAAAGCTCAGGCTGGGGAAAAAAAAAAAAAGCAGTTTTGTCTGCTTTATTTGGGTATTTGAACCCAGGTCGTCTGACTCCCAAACTCCTACAGTAAATACAATGGTAACTTTCGGTCTCAAGTCCAAGCAAAAGCCAAGAAAGAAAAAAACAGAAAAGATTTATTCACTTTATCAGTTAGCTTTGCTACATGGTCATCAGGCTAGCTTGGGCTCCACTGCATGGTCATGTTCTTTTCTTCTTTGAAAGTGATTGTGATACATAACATTGTCTGTTTTCCTGGAGTGACTTTCTTTTCTCCATAAAAACGAGCTGAGTACCTTGTACTAATTTATACTTCCTTCCTTATTGTTTACTGAGTTTAAAAAAAGTATAGACTAGAATACCAAATAATTACATAAAGTGCCAGGACTGATTAATTGACAGAGGATCTTTAAATAGCACACATCCTCCAAATAAAGCAAGTCAGAACTTGAAGTGTCCAAACATGTCATAGGTGACTGGTGAAGTGTACCCAATACTCCAGTAAATTAATAAATCCACCATGACAGTTAATAGTCCAAATAGCAGCACCATTAGCAAACCAGAAACTGACCAGAGACCAAATACTCCTCCTGCTCCACATAAGTGACTGTAGAGACTACAGTGACCAATAGCACAACAGAAGATATCTGTGCCTGATAGTACTACAACTACACTGAGTTTCTCATGCTGTCTGATTTACCCAATGGATAAATGGATAGAACTAAAGCACACCAAGCAGCAAACCACCATTTCATGAAACTTCACATCACTGGGACCAGCAGTTAGCATAATGGCTATATCGCTGGACTCCCACGTAGTCAACCGCGGTTTGCGCCTGGCGCGTGTGCGTGCATGCCCAAGATCCCGAGAGGAGAATGGAGGAGAAGGGATTGCGGTGTGGCCATCCCCCCTGGGGAGTGATTTCTCGCTTTCTGTCTCTCTGTCTCTCTGTCTGTCTAGCGAGCGCGGAGCACATGCGCTCTATAGCAAAAACCTCTCCAAAACAAAACAAAAACAAAACAAAACAAAACAAAAAACTTCACATCATCGTAAGAATTTAGGACTACACCTAAAGTTATAGAAGTCAGTATCAAGGTGTATTCTAGTGGAAAAGATCTTGTTGTAGAAAGTCTTCTTGACTATGATCACCAGTGTGGTCATGACCTTGACCAGTTGGTGGGTGCCTGTAATGTCGTTCTTTAGAGAGAGGTTGCTGGAGACCAGGAAACCACAGAAGTTGAAAACCAGGAGAAAGAGCTTGAAGATGGCAGGTTTTGGGTGGCCAATATGTCCAACTTCTGGCAGATGGAAAAGCCCACCAGGTGCCCACAAGATGAAGCAGGGTCAAGCTCATGTTGGAATCCTTTTGTTGAGAAATATGATGTGGTCAGACACCAGCAGGTTGAGGGGGAGCTGAGTGGCCATGCTTTCATTGCCCAGCTAGGGAGAGGGGTACACCTATCAGCTTCCAGGTCAGCAGCCACAGCACACACTTGTCTGACCATCAACAATCATTTTAATGAGGATTCTTAAAGATGCACAGTTACCATTGGTAACAAGTTTATGTACAAAAGAGGTAGAAACTGCAAGATCAGAAGGTATTATAAATCCCTTAGATTGCTTTCTCTGGGCATCTCTGCTTTTTACATAAAATCAGTGACACTGAGAAGCAGTCCAGGTGTCCTGAGCTGGTGCTTAAAGTGAAGGTGATGAGGGAGGATGTGATAGATTCTACCTGGTAGAAGCAGGGCTATCTAGCAAGCTCAGCCTAGATTTCCTGAAGCACAATACAACTATGAACTTGAGAATAAGTGCTTGTTATTCAAAGGCACTAATATTTTGAGTGGCTTGTTAAGCAACCTTCTAGTGGCAATTGTAGCAACAGATCACCAAGACTTTATGATTTTACTTTTAAATGAATGAATTCTAAGTGAAATTCCAAGTAGATATTTACAAATTTATCTTTTATTTTAAATAAGGGTAATGACTATTACTTCTTTTTCTTGAGTTGCTGACAAAAATAAATTTGATATAGCATAAAATTGTCTACTTAAGGGCAACTTTCTACAAGCATTGATTTCTGGAAAATGTAGAAAGTCTTTTGAAATACTTTAGAATTCTTTCAAGCATTTTCATAAAAGTAACCTGTATTAGGATAGTCACTTGGCTACATGTGGGCTTTAAAATCAAGTAAGCTCTAAACAGAAAACAATTGGTGGGGGGAGATAGATACACTGAGAAAGAATCAAATAGAACTTCCAGAGACAAAGAATTCATTGCAGAAAATCAAAACCTCACTTGAAAGTTATGCACAAAAGAAAGAATCTCTGACCTTGAAGAAAAAAATCTCTGATTTAGTCTAAGCAACTAAGAATAACATTAAAAATGAGGACAAAATATGGAAAATCTTGGATACTATTAAATGGCCAAACATCTGCATACTAGGTATTCCAGAAGGTGAAGAGACAGATAAAGGCATACAAAACATTTTTCAAAATATATTAGCTAAAAACTTTCCAAATTTAGACAGGCATGTGGACATCCAAATCTAGGAGATACAAAGGGCACTAAATAGATATAACATAAGAAGATCCCCTTCAAGGCATATCATATCCAAACTGGTAAAAATAAAAGACAAACAGAAAATTTTAAAAATGGTAAGAGAGAAATGCCAAGTTACTTACAAAGGTTATCTCATTAGAATAACATTGTATCTCTCAAATGAAACAATGCAGGCAAGGAAAAAATTGGAAGACATATTTAAATTTGGAACAACAACAACAAAAAGCAATAAGCAATTTTAGCGAAGAGTACTATACCAAGCAGGATTATCTTTCAAGTGGGAAGGATCAATAAAATCATCCCCAGAAAAATAAATGCTGAGAGAATTTTGCAAAACAAAACCAGCTCTTTAGGAAATATTCACGGGACTACTATCCAGGACAGTTAAAGAGAGACAATTAAAAGAGAGTACAAAACAGAAATCAGCAGTTGGTGTAATGGCTGTGTCACTGGACGCCCATGTAGTTGACTGTGGTTCTAGTCTTGGACCCAGTGGCTTAAACTTACACCAGGTGTGTGTGCACGTGTGCCCAAGATCCTGAGAGAAGAATGGAGGAGAAAGCATTGCGGCATGGCCATCCCCTCTGGGGGGGTGGTGGTGATTTCTTGCTTTATGTCTCTCTGTCTCTGTCTTTCTGGGGCCCATGCCCTATAGCAAAAAACTCTCAAAAAGAAAAAAAAAAAAGCACAAAACAACTAGGAACAAAAGGATAAGTCCACACATATTGATAGTAACATTGAACATCAGGAGCAAATGTAGATTCAACAATTTTACCCCAAGCAGATTTAAATACAAATCTACCAAATTATTTGATAGATAATTGTCTCCCCAGGTTTCAATTTATATATTTATTATAATGGTTACTCATTGTATAGGTATAGATAAGGCAGAAAATGTCCAAAATGTTACAGCTGAGTCTTTTTTTGGAATGAATTTAAAAAATAAATAAAGAAAGAAAGACGTATGAGCTAAAACCAAGAACTTTGTGAAGCCTGTAAATCACCAAATCACTGGCTTTACCATGTCTTAGCTTTTAAAAATCTCTTTTCAAATCAGTTTTATTTTTGCTTTTTCAAGGACTTATTTCTTTATGCACAGTACAACATAATGGTCTTAGGAGAACTTAATGTGTGAGTAAAAGTGTTCTTTTTTTGTCTCTTTCTAATGAGTTGTTGTTATGTACAATTTTACCTATCTCTAACTGGACCAATAATTGATAACCACAGATTTTTCACATTATAAACTCTTATCTTTCACAGTACTCTAAATGGAAATTACAAATTCTTTCATTCACCATGTTAGAATTATCTTTGTTAATTTATATATTGTTTGTTGCCTGATTTTTTTTTTTGGGGGGGGGGGGGGGGTGTTGTTTTTGTGGGGATGTGCTTGCCAGAAAGACAGAGAGAGACAGAGAGATAGAGAGACAGAAAGTGAGAAATCACCGCCTGGGGGGCATGGCCACGCTACAATCCCTTCTCCTCCATTCTCCTCTGAGGATCTTAGGCATGCACACAGACGCCCAGTGTGAGTTTAAGCCACTGGGTCCAGGACTCAAACAGCGGTTGACTACATGGGAGTCCAGCGACATAGCCATTATGCTCACTGCTGGTCTCGTGTTGCCTGATTTTGAATCAATATATTTTTCTTTAGAATTGTACCTACAGTAAAGAATGGCATAGACAATTTAGTACATACTTACACCATAACCATTGTAGTGAGTTTCGGATGTTCACCACATAATGTGAAATGCTGAAGGTGGTAAATATGTTTATATCCTTAATTTGTTTTTTAAACACCATATAAATGCTTTTAAAAACCATTCTGGGACTGTGTTGGTCCTCTGGGTGCAGCTTCATGGCTCCCAGCCAGGATTCCCCCTTCCAGAACCCAGTGCTAGCCAGGTAGGCAAGTTTTCTTGCCCCTCTTGTTCTTCTCTATCCCTTCTAATTTTTTTCCCTCTTTTTTTTTTAAAAAAAAACAAAAAAACAAAAAACAAACCCAAAAAACAGCTTTCTGACAGTTGGTGACTTTCTCTTGTTAATCTGTTTCCTCTTCCCTCAACTAGAACAGAAACTATCCAGGCAACCCATCTCTGACTGTGTGGGCCCTGTGGGTGCAACTTCCACCTCTGATTGTGTTGGTGTTCTGTTTTTCACCTAATTTCTTTATCTACCAAGTGATTTCTGTTTTTTTATCCTCTTTTTGTTCTAGTTCTTTCCTTCGCTTTTCTTTAGTTTTTCTTTCTATTTTATTTCCTGCTTTCTTTTCCTTTTTCTTTACTTTCCTGGTTTATTGCTCAGCCCCTACCCAAAACCTAGAGAAGACTAGGTGCAACATAGTTAAACATCTGAACATTGTGAGTTTTAGAGAATACTCTGCAACTCACTGTAGTTGTGAAAAGAGTGAAATTCCCCTTCATAAATCTGATCCCAAAACTTATCCTGTGATTCTCATCCTGAAGGACACAGTAGAAAGGAGAAAACAGTACCAAACTATTTCACAGTAAGGGAAATACACAAGCTCACAGTCAAAGAATCTTTCTCCAGTAAATTAGCCAGAAGTGAATACATTATTACCAAATGACTAAAAATCAGAGAAGAACCTCAATGTTGAGAGAATCAATTAATACATTTCCAACAAGAGAACACTGTAACTCATCTCCACATAGAAAAATTTAGGAGATGTTACCAAAATGTCAAAAAAATTAGAATATTAATGATAACAGAAGTATATGAAATGCAAAGAAAAAGAGTCATTGAGCTCCAAGAGATGAGGAAGTCCTTCCTCGATATGAGAGAAGAATTGGACACCATAAAAAAGAATCAAAGAGAACTGTTAGATATGAAGGCTGTGAAACAGGAAAATAAAACCTCCCTTGAAAGTATTAAAAGCATGTTAGACCATGAAGAAGATAAAACCTCAAGAGTAGAACACAAAACGTCTGACCTAGAAAAAATAATCAAAACTACATAGAAAACAGTCAAGAAAACTGAAGATACTATACAAGAAAAACTAGATATCATGAAACACCCAAACATCTGAATAATTGGTATTCCAGAAGGTGAAGAAACCAATAAGGACATTGACAATCTATTCCATGAAATTCTGGAAGAAATCTTCCCAAGTCTAGAGGCACTCAAACATCCAGACCCAAGAAATACAGAGAACCCCAAGTAAAATCAATCCAAGAAGATTCTCTCCATGGCATATCATAGCTAGATTGGCCAAAACCACAGACAAAGACAAGATACTAAGATTGCCAAGAGAGACATGTCAAATCACTTACAAAGGCTATCCCATCAGGCTAACACCATACCTCTCCTAGGATACAATGCAAGCAAGGAAGGAATGGGGAAACATTCAAAGTGTTGAATGAAAAACAATTTCAACCAAGAATACTGTACCTGGCAAGATTATCCTTCAGATGGGAAAAGAAGGTAAGTATGTTCTCGGATCAACAAAACCTGAAAGAATTTACCAACTCCAGACCAGATCTTCAAGAAATTCTGAAAGGAGTACTATACCAAGAAAACTAAAAGCAGGCAGACAGCAATTAAGAGAACAAAAAACAACTGAGTATATAGCCAACTTAATGGTAGGGACAAGCCTGGAAACATCAATAATAATGTTGAATGTTAATTAACTAAATTCTCCAATCAAGAGACATATACTGGCTGAATGTATTAAAAATCAGAAACCATCTGCTGCCTACAAGAAATCCATCTCATGGATAAAGACATACATAGACAAAAAGTGAAGGGCTGGAAAAAGGTATCCCATGCAAATGGTAACCAAAAAGGAGTGAGAGTCTCTGTACTGATTTTGGACAAAAATAGGCTTTGAGAAAAAAACTATAAGAAAAGACAAAGAAGAGCATTATATATTAGTAAAAGAGCTAATTCACCAAAAAGGTAAAATGCTTTTAAATATCTATGCACCCAACTCAGGAACACCCAAATATGTAAAGGAAAGACTACTAGGTCTAGAAGGAAAAATAGACTGCAACACAATAATTGTTGGAGATATCAACACACCATTATCTCCTTTAGACAGGTCATTGAGACAAAAAAAATAAGCAAAGAGATTCTGGACCTAAATGATTCCATAAATCAGCTGGGCTTAATAGACATCTATAGAACTTTCCACCCAAAAACCAAAATATGCATTTTTCTCAGCCCTCCATAGTACTTTCTCGAAGACTGACCACATGATAGTGCACAAAACCAGCCTTTACAGATTCAAAGACATAGAAACTATATCCTGCATTTTCTCTGACCATCATGGAATTGAAAGAGATATTAATTTCAGGAAAAACCCTCAAAACCATGCAAATACATGGAACTAAATAACCTATTTCTGAATGACCTCATGACTACTGAAGAGATTAAGACCAAAATCAAAAGATTCATGGAGGGACCAGCAGTTAGCATAATGGGTATGTTGCTGGACTCCCATCTGGTCAATTGTGGTTCACGTCCTGGACCCAGTGGCTTAAAATTCACGCTGGGCACATGTGCATGCATGCCCAAGATCCTGAGAGGAGAATGGAGAAGGGATTGGTGTGTGGCAATCCCCCTGGGGGGTGATTTCTCACTTTCTGTCTCTGTCTCTCTCTGTCTGGCAAGTGCATGCACCCTATGGCAAAAACCTCTCCAAAAAAAAAAATCATGGAAACGAATGATAATGAGTACACAATTTTCCATAATTAATGGGTCACTGCAAAAGCAGTCATAAGAGGGAAATTCATAGCAATTAGTGCACACAAGAAGAAGATGGAAAGGTGGCAAAAGGACGACTTAACATCATGCCTCAGGGAATTGGAAAAACAACAGAAAAATCCAAATACCAGGAGAAAAGACATAGTAAAGATTTAAGCAGTTATAAATGAAACAGAACATAAGTGAACTATACAGAAAATAAATAAGAGCAAAAGCTGTGTCTTTGAAAAGATAAACAAGATTGACACACCATTAACTAGACTAAGAAGAAGAGAGATAGGAACCAGATACATCAAATTTGCAATGAAAGAGGGAACATTAAAACAAACATAATAGAAATACAAAACGTCATTAAAGGATACTATGATTGACTATATGTCAACAAAGAAGAAAACCTGGATGAGATGGGCAGATTCCTGGGAACATATAATTTACAAAGATTGACTCAGGAGGACATAAAAAGCCTGAGTAGACCTATAACAGCAATGAGACTGAATCCGTAATAAATAACCTCCCAACAAAGAAAAGACCAGGTCCTGATGGCTTCACTGCTAAATTTTACAAAACTTTTAAAGATGAGGTAATCCCCTTTCTACTCACAGTGTTTCTAGAGATCCAAAAGGAAGGCCCCCCCCCCCCAAAAAAAACCCCCCCCAATTCATTCTAAGAAGCCTCATTATCCTCATTCTCAAAATGATAAGGATACAACAAGAAAGGAAAACTACAAGGGTGGTTCAACATATGCAAAACCGTAAATATATTACACCATACCAACAGAAATAAAGATAAAAACCGTATGATCATTTTGATTGATGTGGGAAAAGCATTTGACAAAATACAACATTCCTTTATGATTAAGACTCTTAGGAAAACTGGCAAAGAAGGATCATTTCTCAGCATAAGAAAAGCCATCTATGAAAAACCTACAGCTAACATTATACTGAATGGGGAAAAGCTAAAAGCTTTTCCACTAAAAACTGGTACAAGACAAGGCTATTCCCTTTCTCCACTTTTATTCAATATAGTACTGTAAGTCCTAGGCAATATGATCAGACAAGAGAAGGAAATAAA
>NW_006207959.1:988141-994519 GCF_000334495.1 Tupaia belangeri chinensis
AAAGGTATTCAAATGGGGAAAGAAGAGCTAAAATCACTTTTGTTTACAGATGACATGATTGTATATGTAGAAGAGCCAATAGTGTCAATGAAAAGACTCTTTGAAGTAATAAATGCGTACAGTAAAGTGGCATGATATAAAATTAACTTACAAAAATCTGTAGCATTTCTATATACAAACAACAAGCAGATAGAGATAGAACTGAAGAAAGTAACCTCATTTACCATAGCCACAAGAAGTATAATATACCTAGGAATAAAACTAACCAAGGAAGTCAAAGATCTCTATAAGGAAAACTACTTAAAAAGGAAATTGAAAAGGACATGAAAAAGTGGAATGACATCTCATGCTCCTGGATTGGCAGAATTAATATAATCAAAATGGCAATCCTACCCAAATTAATCTACATACTTAATGCAATTCTATAAAATTACAAGAGACATTCTTCACAGATCTAGAAAAGACAATTATGCAATTTGTCTGAAATCATAAAAGACCCCGTACTGCCAAAGTCATTCTGTGCAAGAAGAGTGGAGTGGGTGACAGCTCGCTTCCTGACCCCAAAATATACTACAAAGCTGTGATAATTAAAACAGCATGGTATTGGCACAAAAACAGACATGAGGACCAATGGAACAGAGTGGAGACCCCAGGGGAAAAAAAATTCCAAAACATACAACCAACTCATCTTTGACAAAGGGTATCATTCAATCCAGTGGGAAAAGAAAAGCCTCTTTCACCTTCCACCTTCAGAAAGATGAATTTGAACCCCTATCTGTCACCATTAACAAAAATTAACTCCAAGTGTATCAAAGATCTAAACCTAAGACCATAAACTATAAAACTGCTGGTGAAAAACACTGGAGAAATTCTGAGAGACATTGGGGTAGGCAAAGACTTCTTAAACACAGACAATAATCCCCCAAATAGGCAGGTAGGATTACATCAGATTAAGAAATTTCTGTGCAGCAAAGGACACTGTAATTATTGTGAATCAACAATCCTTGAAATGGGAGAGTATTTTTGTTAAGTGTACCTCAAATAAGGGACTGATAATCAGAATACACAGGGAACACATGGAGCTTACCTGGAAGAAAGTGATTAACCCAATTAAAAGAAGGGAAAATGAGCTGGATAAACAACTCTCTAAGGAAGACATACCAATGGTAAAAAAGCATATGAAAAAATGATCAGTATTTCTCATCATAAGGAAGATGCAGATCAAAACCACAATGAGGGAACCAGCAGTTAGCATAATGGCTATGTCGCTGGACTCCCACGTAGTCGACCGTGGTTCGTGTCCCGGACCCGGTGGCTTAAAACTCACGCCGGGCGCGTGTGCGTGCGTGCCCAAGATCCCGAGAGGAGAATGGAGGAGAAGGGATTGCGGCGTGACCATCCCCCCTGGGGGGTGATTTCTCGCTTTCTGTCTCTCTGTCTCTCTCTGTCTGTCTGGCGAGCGCACGCGCCCTACAGTGAAAATCTCTCAAAAAAAAAAAAAAAAAAAAACCACAATGAGATACCACCTAACCCCAGTCAGAATGGCGAATATTAAAAATAAAAAAAAAATTATAAGTGCTGGAGGGGAGCACTACTACACTGTTGGTGGGAAGGTAAATTGGTCCAGCCACTGTGGAGAACAATATGGAAGTTCCTCAAAGACTTTCATATAGAACTACCTTATGATCCAGCAATTCTACTCCTTGGTATCTACCCAAAGGACAGGAGAATGCTCAGTCAGTAAAGCACTTGTGCAACTATATTTATTGCAGCATTATTTATGATTGTTAAAACATGGAACCAACCCAAATGTCCACAACAGATGAATGGATTGAAAAAGCATGGCATATATACTTCATGGAATATTACTCAACCAAAAAAAAAACAATAAGGTCCTGGAATTTGATAGAAAGTGGATGAATATGGAAGATTTGTTCCTGAGTGAAGCAAGTCAGGCTATGAAAGAGAGCCATTGTATGTCTCCACTTAACATATATCGACTGCACTCTCTGGTAGAGACTGAAAGTCTGGGGGACATAAAAGCATTAAAAATTGTTATGGACACTAGAGACAAAGTTGAAAGAGAGGTTGGGAGGGGAAGAGCACAGGAAAGGAAATTTGGGGAAGACAAAAAGAGGTAAGACATTTGTGGGACACAGATATGGTTTATTTGTTGATGAGGGTGTGCAATATTCTCAACAGGGCTGTACTGAGGTGTATATCATGCTGGATAAAGTCTCTTTAAAATCTAAATGATGTACAGTGATGGAACGTATAAATAATAATAACAAAGAAAAAATTCATTTAAGGCGACCATTCTGTAATCTACAAAGATGTATAATGATTACATGTAAATCATAATTTATAATAAATATTTAAAGAAGGAAAAAAAAAAAAAAGAAACAGTGACCTGCAAGACTAGAAACCAGATGCTAACTGCAGATTTGGATCCCTGGATTGGCCTGAAAACATGGAGGGTGCCAAACCTCCTGATGAAATGGAGGGCTGAGAAAAGAGGATTGCCGTGTGATGAGACCCTCTCAAAGGAGCTTTTCCTCTGTCTCTGACATGAATGTGCATGTGCCCCCATCATTAAAAAAGAAGATATTTAAAATTAAAAAAGAAAACAAATTGGTGTGACACTCTCTCTATTGTATTCTGGGAAAAAAGTGGACTGGATTTATTATATCAGTGTTTGAATTTCTAGGAATATTCTTCTATTTGGCTTGTGAGATTAAGGATTTAGCAAAAAAAATGACAAGACAGCACAAGCTAAGCTGGCGAGCTGCTTAAACAAAGTTTATTGATTCATTGAGATCAGAAATCTCATTTACATAAAATGAGGAATAATTAAATTTCATCTTAATTGTGATCTCCCCAATTTAATTGAATTTTAACTTAGGTTTGGAGTGCAAAGGCAATTTCTTCTAGAAAGTTTTATTATCATGTTAAAATTAATTTTCCTTCTTATCCACAGGAGAAGGGTGTTAGAGCCCAATGTGAATGAACTATTAGGTGAACTGTATTAGGTTTTGAATGAGTAGATTAACATGGTCCAACAAGCTAGTGAGGTTTAGGTAGGTGATTTTAGTTGTGACTGCTGAGTTTACAAGCGTTAGCAGATATTGTTGGAGGAGGGTAGAGTAATGAGCCACAGACACTCATCTTTATTCATATCTCTTTGTCTCCTGAGGGTGAAGTGGACAAAATAAACTCAAGAAGCAATAGATTGAACTTACGGATCACTAGAATCAGGGAAGGCTATTTAGAATCCAGTGCGATGTGGGAGGCCCTCAAAGCCCTTACAATCTGCCACATGAAGAAAGGGCAATCCTCAGAAAGCCAGTGATCTACTGAACGCTGTGCAGTGATCTACTGAACACTGTGCAATGATCTACTGAACGGAGCTGAGTAGTTCATCTAGATTCCCTGGTTCCTAAGTATAGGTACTTTCCAAACACATTGAAGCAAGAGAGTCAGACTGAAAGTTATTGAACACAAAAATCTTGTATTATGGTCCTATACTAGGGTCTGACTTCCTAGCTTCCAGAGTCAAGAGTCAGTTTGCTTTTACTTTGCTCTGGCATCAGCACACCTTTGGGAAGCTTGCTGAGTGGGAGAGCACACATAAGAACTGTCTCTCCCATTGGGGTTCTCCTAGATCATTGTCTTCCCCGTTTTAGAGTCCACAGTTTCTGAAAGAGCTTTTCTGACATAGCTGTTCTGCGTACCCTGCGGCTCCACAGTCACGTCTGTCAAGGTAGCGTGGTTGTCCAGGACAAGAGTGTACATTCGTGGCTCCTGGCAGGTGATGATTACATAAGCCTCCTGCCAACCACCCGAGTGGAAATGATGGCCCCAGCACTTCCGAGAGAAGAGAACATGCCACAGCCAGCATACGACTGGGGTGCAAATGCACACATTATGCCGCAGGCAGCATACGACTGGGGTGCAAATGCACACATGCTCTCTGGCCTGATGGAAATCTTTTCCAGTGAAGTGATTTTTTACATTATGGGAGAAAACATGAGAAAAGGCTCCATCATCTGCCTGACTCAGGGTGCCCTAAAATACAAAGTGCTTTAGCTTTGTCTGGGCTTTGAGGGGGGGGGATTTGTTTATTTTTAAAGTTATTTATGCTTTACTCTCATTTCAAGTGGCAAGTACTTTATTCAGTTTTCTCAGTGGAGCAAGAACAGACTGATTGGCCCTCTGGGTGTCCAGGAATGAAAGGTCATCCATCCACTCTGCAAACACATCCACTCGGGCAGAGAAAGCCCAGACAGGCTGTGACCTGAAAAAGCTCCTCCTGTGGTCTGCGGTGCCCCTCGGCCAGGCCAGATCCAAATGCTTTTCTCATAGCGCTGAGAAGCCAGGACTCACTCTCAAGGTATCCAGCATGGCTAAGACATGAATTTGAGTATTAGAGCAGAAAGAGAGAGAAGATAAGAGAAGGGCATTAATAAATACAGCAGCAAGGAGAAAACAGGGATGGGAAGATGTGGAAAAGATTTGGGAGATGGTAGAAGTGAAGTATTGTTTTGCTTTCTTTGAAAATTTTTTGTTTAGTTGATGTCTTTCGTTCTTGCATATAAGACAGAGAGAGAGAGAGAGGGAGGGAGAGAGAGAGAGAGAGAGAGAGTGAGAGAGAGACACCTTCAACAGGATCCACTCACCATAATCCCCAGTTTATTCACCCTAGATCATGAGCATGAGCACACCAAGCATATTCAGGGAGGTTTCTAGAACCTTCCCATATGATTCACCTTCAGAGAGCATTGCATTACTAATGGGCCACCAACTAGCCCCAAGAGAAATATTTTTATCAGGATAGCATCTAAGCTTGAAGAAAACAACTCCTGGTTCTAATGCAGATTCTATATCAGATTAACACCAAACATATTTATTTATCTCCAGTTTTGTTTTGTTTTAGAGGTTTTTGCTACCACATGTGCTCACCAGAAAGACAGAAAGACAGAGAGATAGAAAGTGAGAAATTATCCCCCGGGGGGATTGCCATGCCACAATCCCTTCTCCTCCATTCTCCTCTCAGGATCTTGGGCACACACGCACACACACCCGACGTGAGTTTAAGCCACCAGGTCTGAGACCCGAACCATGGTCGACTACATGGGAGTCTAGCGACATAGCCAGTATGCCAACTGGTGGTCCCTCCACAGTTCTGTTTATTTACCATTCAATGAACAATATAACATAGTGGCTAAAAGCTCAGGAATCACATGGACAGCTTTCTGAGTCCCTGCTCAAAGATCTACTAGCTTTGCTAAAGTCTCAGCTTACTATTTTTCCTTATAAATTGAAAAAAACAAAAACAGTAGCTACTATATAGAGTTATTATAAGTATTCAATGAGATCATGAGTGAAAGTACATAGCAAAATGTCTAACACATGGTCAGTTATGGTCATCCATTAGTATGTAATCAGCACAACAATGGATATAGCACCAACAGGGATATAAAGAATAAAAATTGCCTTCAAGGAGCTGCAGTCTGTTTAAGGATACAGGTTAGCATCCTTAATCTGAAAATATGAAAACCAAAAATAGTGGTGAAGGTACATGCCCTACAGCAAATTAAAATACTAAATAAAATTAAATAAATATTTTTTTAAAAAGATGCTCCAAATTTAAAAACTTTTAGCACTGATATGATGTCACAAGTAGAAAATTCCACACCTGACCTCGTGTGACAGGTTACAATCAAAATGCTGCAATGCAAAACTATTGCAGAAAATTATCTGCAGCCTATGAATACAAGGTGTATTTGAAATGTAAATGAATTTTATGTTTAGATTTGGGCCACATCCCCAAGATCTCATTATGTATATGCAAATATTCCAAAATATGAAAAAAAAAATCCAAAATACTTCTTATCCTAAGCATTTTGGAAAGGGATACTCAACCTGTGTAAGATTAACATACATAAAGCAATATTGAGTAACCCAAGGCATTATCAAATGTTCTATGTGAGTTTACAAAGTCCACAGTCATGAAAATTTTCTTTAACATCCAAGTTAATCATCTGCTAAATGATATATTTAAGTAGGTGCTAGAAGTAAAGATAGAAGATGAGTGTCTTAAAGATCAGTGCTTTTCCAACTATAATGGGACATATGAATCACCCTGAGGGCTCCTAGTAATATGGTTCATAATTCACTTCTGAAATGGAGACTCAGGTCTTATATTTTAAAGATGCTCCTAGGTAATTTCCATGTTATTGGTCCTCAGATCACTCACAGAGTAGCAAGGACTTAGAGAGAGATGTTAGAATATGTCCCAGACAGCTAATGTGCCTACCCAGTGACCAGTTGTTTATTTTATACCTATTAAACACAGAGGAGGATAAAAATAAAAGGGAA
>NW_006207959.1:994550-1017868 GCF_000334495.1 Tupaia belangeri chinensis
GAAAGAGAGCCAAGAGAATTAAGCTACGAGATTCCTAATCACAAGGAATTTGGGTTTTCTTTCTTCCAAAATTCTCACTGATCTTATCACGATCACCATCTCATCACCACCAAAACCACTGTGACTGTCACCATCACCATCACCTTCCTGAAACAAGGGGGAAAAATGCGCATTGAGAAAGTATTGATAATCCAGTATCAAATCTTGAATAAGGGGACCAGCAGTTAGCGTAATGGCTAGGTTGCTGGACTCCCATGTAGTCGATTGTGGTTTGCGTCCTGGACCCGGTGGCTTAAAACTCACGCCGGGCGCGTGTGCATGCGTGCCCAAGATCCCGAGAGGAGAATGGAAGAGAAGGGATTGTGGCATGGCCATCCCCCTGGGGGGTGATTTTTCACTTTCTGTCTCTGTCTCTCTGTCTGTCTGGTGAGCACATGCGCCCTATAGCAAAAACGTCTCAAAACAAACAAACAAACGAACGAACAAAAAAATCTTGAGTGAGTGGTAAACAAAGGTGAAAAAAAGAGTCATTACCATGGAGCAGGATTAGTCAGGAAGGGTTTCCTAATAAGTAACATTCAATCCACAAGCTAAAAGAAATGACAGCAAAATATGGAGGAAGTGAATGATGGCAGAATTCAGAGACAGAATCTCCCAACTTTCCAAATTTACTTCTTACTCTTTATTATGACATCTTACATGTTACTGTTCAATTTCTTTCTAGATAATTCATTCAAGTATGTTTGTGGCCACACCTTCATTTCCCAACATACACACACACGCACACATACACACACACACACATACAAACACAAACACACACACAAGGTTCTTCTATCCTCATATATGCCTATTAGAGTCGTATTCTTCCTAAATCTTAGGTTTATTATTTGACTAAATTTAAGCTATTCTCGCTTTTCCAGAAAGAAAATAAAGTCTAGAGAAGTCAGTTCCTCAGGTTGTAGACCATAAGAATGTTTCTGATGCTGAGAAGCATGACAGAAATGCAGAGATAACTGTCATGTTTTTCATATGGCTTGTATAATTCTAGTGACAATGTGTGTTTGTGTGTTAATCATGAGCTCTTTGTGAGGAAATGAAATCTGCCTTGGTATCTTATCCAACTGAACAGGTCTAAAAGCATATGTTTTGAAATGTGCTTTCTTCCTTGATATTTTTCCAAAGATTTACAAAATGAGTTATAACCCACTTACTGCCAAGAACCAAGTTGAGAGAGAAATTATATGGATTATATGGAGGGAAACTAATTGGTATATTGCACATGTGGATCTATTCTGTAAACTCACATGTAGGCACAGAAAGGGCAATTTTGTTCCTGGGACCAGAACAGAGAGTGAGTTTTGAAAGGGAGATCTGACTAACCCACAGACCTTAGTCACTGGCAGAACAGAAGGCCGCCTGAATGGATTGATTGCAGGATCCTAAATACGACTTCTTACATTACAAAACAACTACCACTATGCTCATTATTATGCAAGTTTATTTAATATGGAATGAAGACTTTGGTTTTATGAAGAGATTAAGAATTATTTTAGAGTCTTCCAACTGTCCATAACCTCACAACAGCTATTCATGTCAACAAGTACCATAGTGGTTTATATTTCAAAAATCACACTCCCTGAATATTGAATTTTATGTTTTATTACAACCTTATATATTCCACTCTGGCCATTTTTTAGCTTTAACAATCACCACTTCAAAAGTCAGATGGGGAAATCAGAGTGACTGCCTTTTCAAATAAGAGTGGTTTGAGCTTTGTTTTCTTTTGTTTCTTTATTGTTTCACTCCACTTGCTGCATCAATTGGAGACTGACTTCCTCAGAAATGAGGCTCCTGTGTTTGTCAGTCAGTGCTGGTATTTAAAATTCCCATGACTGGTTCCATCTTAGGCAAGACTAGAAGTTGGCTTCTCATCCAAAGAAAATTTTTTAAAGCATCTTTGTACAAATACAATAATTTTTAATTTCTGATTCTTTTCCAGACACCTGTTAAAGAGTTGACCACTTTTCCCCAAGTGGACATGGGATGGAGATAGAAAATGACTTCCTGAAATGGCAGAGTAGCAGATTTCATCACCTTGAGTAACATTTTTCACAGTTTTGTTGATGAAACTTGACCAAAAAAAAAAAAAATTAAAAAAAAAGTCCCCCACAACCACCAGCTTTCCCCCTGTTCTTCTTAGTGAGAACTTGGAAAGCCAAAGACCAGAAAGGTAGGGAATCCACTAACAGGTAGTGTACGAAGTCTCTGACCTTCTTTCTTGCATTGTAACTGAGAAACAAGGATGAGACAAATTCAGTCTAATAAGTGCAGTTATCAAGTTGGACTGTACTGAGGTAGTTGTGTCAGGGGGGTTTGAGAAAATTTCAAACAAGGCAATGGGCTATTCTTGAGCAGAAATTTCCCATTAAAGGAGTTCAGCATGGAGCCAGAAGGGTCTGGACTAGAAGCCCCACAATGTTCCTAATAGTCTCACCATTTCAGGAATTGGCTGGGAGCAGCCGGAGGGAATTTCCTCCAGGCCGCCTGAAGACCCAGCAGCCAAGAGGTTGTCAGGAACTATATACTCTTTCTGGAAGGGAGAGCTGAGTGTCACAGTTTCAGGCCATCAAGGCGATCTTAAATATACATAAAGGTCATCCCATGAGGACAGGGAAGAATTATTTTAATTAGAGAAATCAATGTGAACTCATGCAAACAAAGATGAGAAGATCACAAAAGCAATGAAATGTATTGAAGAAAGCAGTACAACATTCATGCAGGCATAATGTCAGAAAAACTAAAGCTTAAAAGGAGATCAAGGGGAAAAAGGGCTCTTTCAAAGACATATTTGGAACATGAATAAGAATGAGAAAACTAGAGCTTCTTTTCTTGAGAAAGATGAAACAATGTTAAAGTATTTATCTATCCACAGAACCAAAATGTATTGAATATCCCACTACACACTGAGAATTCTTCTGCTAAGCATCAAGGATAAAGGTAAGAGGCATTTTCTTTTTTCCACCTCAAAGGTGTGGCAGAGGGTCATAGCTTTGAGGATTTGATCAAGCTATTGACCAATGATAGTGAAGGATTTTAGAAGCAGCAAGTAGGGAAAAAGAGAAGTTGAGTGGTAAGGGGATGAAGAAAGAAGGGAGAAGTAGCAGATACAGTAGCTCTCCATTACTGTTTTGCTTTTTGAAGGTTCAGTCACCTGAGGTCACTTGTGGTCTGAAAAAAGTTGAGTAGAGTATAGTAATCTATTTTGAAAATGATAGACCAAATTCACATAAGTTTTTTTTTTTTTTTTTTCCTTTTCAAAATTTACTAGAGGGCAGATGTGCTCACTGGAGGGAGGGAGGGAGAGACAGAGAGAGGGAGAGAGAGAGAGAGAGAGAGAAGAGAGAGAGAGAGAAAGTACAAGAGCAAGAGAGAGAGAGAAGAAAAGCAAGAAAGCACCCCCACATGGGAAATGGTCATGCCACAATCCATGTCTCCTTTTTTCCTTTTGGGATTTTGGGCATACATGTACCCAGACTACTGATTCTAGGACTCAAACCATGCAGTTGGCCATGTGGGATCCAGCCAGGGTAGCCACCAGGCCACAAACTGACACTCACATAACTTTTATTACATTATATCATTATAAATTATCCTATTTTATTATTAGTTATTGTTGTAAATCTGTTACTGTAGCTAACTTATAAATTAAACTTTATTATATTGAGTTGTTGTAAAAGTCATGATTTTCTCCCCCATGTTTTTCTATGCAAAATTGTGTCATAACTTTTCCAATGATCCAATAGAAGTAGGGGAATCAACCCAGTAATCTAAAGTTTGGTACCATCTATTTCAGGCATCTACTGAGGAGCAAGATGGGGAGGATCTTTGAACATATCCCAAACAGAGAAGGGGGATTACTATAGTAAATATTTACAAAATTTTGCATGCAAATTTATTAGTCTCCTTGAATGGGAGACCCATAGGCACTTTAATTTACTAGATTATAAACTTTTAACTTTTTTTAAAAGCTTATTTCTTTCACTAAAGAGAGAGAGAGAGAGAGTGAGTACATGATGATCTAAGTGTATTTATGTCTATTGATTGTAACAAATTTTATCTCAGGATACTCAAGGGTTATATATAAATAACACTACCAAGTCAGAGTCTGTCAGAGTCTGTTTTCTTCAAGAAAACATGGGAACAGGGTACATGTTGAGTAAACAATGACACATTATTTCCAAAGAGGAACAATGTAGATAAATCCACAAGCTGGTTAGTAATCCTAACTAGGATTTAGAACAAGTTGTATATGCTTAGAAATGGGGAAGTGATCACTAAACTCGTAAGTATGGGTTTAGTAAAAGCAAAGTATAACAAACTAACTACATGCCCTTTTGTGACAGAATATGACCAGACTGGTAGGTTAGGGGCTAGAAAAACCATGTGTCTGTAATTTAGCAAAGAATTTATAGATGGCTTTGTGCACTGGATGAAGCAGTGAGTGTATGGTAATAGGACTGTGAGAATATGCAAATTCTTAGTGACTAAATTCAAAAGAATCTTTATGACCAGACTAATATCTTCATTGGTGTTTCTCAGGATTCCATCTGGCCAATGTCTAGTCAACTTTGTATCAAGGATTATGATGCGTATATAAATAGCCTGTGATCACAACTGGTGAATGGCACCAAGCCAAGGGTGTAGCTTATACTGTAATGAAAGAGGATCTAAACTTGATAGATTTAAGTTGGGGCCTTTTGCTTTTGGGAATTTTAAGGTAAATGAAACTAGAAAGCTCAGAATATAATGGCATCACTTTGTTTCACCTGGGTTAGGTCAAACTTTTATTATTTTTATGTTTACTTCTGGGTACTATAGTTTTGAAATATTTAAAGACTGAACTTGTCCTGGTGAGCAAGATAGAATTATAAAGAGCTTCAAAATGATTCAACATAAGGGATGATTGAAGGAATTGGGTAGTGTTCAACATGGAGAAGTAATTAAAGGAGTTCATGCTACTTAAATTATTCAGTAAGATTACATAAAAAGAGAATGACACATCTTCTCTGTGGCTCTGGAGGAAGGAAAAGGGACAATTGAATGTACATTACTGGAAAATGTTGACTTAGCTTAAAGAACTTTTCAGTACTCACTGATTGTTGGAAAAAATGAAAAGAAATGTTCAAGAAGCAGGATGAATTCCTCATTACTGGAGGTATTCAAATAGATATTCAGATAGGTAACTCAAAGACTATCTGGTAGTGTCTTCTAGAGAGCAATGCTTAGAATTTAGTTGAATTAAATGCACTAAAAGATCTATGAAGGTAGAAGAAAACTAGAGTAGAGGCAGAAGTGAGAGAGTGACCCTTGACTTCCCTTATAAAAAATTTTCTCTTGGGGGGGATCAGTTGGTGGCATGATGGTTAAGAAAATGGATCCTACAAGGCTGACTGTGGCTTTAAGTTCTGGACCTGGAGGCTTGAGACACATGCTAGGTGCATGTGCGTGCAAGCCCAAAATCCCGAAAAGAGAAATGGAGAAGGGATTTCAGTGTGTCTTCCCCCATGGCAGTGGGTGGGAAGGGGTTGTTTCTCACTTTCTTTCTCTGACTCTCTCCAGCCAGCCCATGTGCCCTATATATAAAAATCTTGGGTTGTAATTCAAACGTTATTATGCTATTATGCTCTCTGGGACTTTAAAGTTTGTTTTTTGTTGTTGTTGTTGTGTTGTTTTGTTTTGTTTTTAGAGAGTTTTACTATAGGATGTATGCACTCATGAGAGAGAGATAGAGGGAGAGAGAGAGAAGGTAAGAAATCATCTTCTCAGGGGGAATGGTCACGCCACAATCCCTTCTCTTCCAGTCTCCTCTTGGGTTTTGGGAACACATGTACACATGCCCAGCATGAGTTTGAAGTTGCCCAGTCCAGAAATGGAATCGTGGTCGACGGTGTGGGAGTCCAGCAATATAACCATTATACTATCTGCTGATCCCTTAAATTTGTTTTTATCATTCTGTATCAGTAAAGATAAGCTGAATTATACTGCAGGAACTAACATCTCCAAAATCTCAGTGGCTTGAGATAATAAAGGTTAGTTCCTGCTCACTACACATATCTTTCAGGTCAGTGGAGAGCCTTAAGAATCCAAAGCATCTTGGTCTGGGTAACCAGGGAGAGAATTCAGCAATTGTGTACTGGCACTTGAGGACTTTCAGCCTTGTAGCCCAGTCACATGTTTTACTCCATCACAGAGAGGCAGGTGAGATAGTCATCCATGTACCCATGGTGGGTACCCAATTTTTGTGGGCAGTAACTAATAACTATTTGCAGTTAAACTGGGTTCAAGCCCTCAAAAGGCAAAAGCCCTCGAACGTACAGCACTGCTTTCTGTCCTGGGGCTAAAGCCTGCCCTTCTCATGAACTTTCTCTGTGACTCTGAAGTAGGTCACTTACCTTTCTATGTCTCTGTTTCTATAAAACAAGGACAGGAACAGCTATCTTAATGTCGCTCAGGACTGTTATTTCAATACAATGAATCAGCTATAAGCACAACCAAAACCATTCTAATAACATTGCTAAAAGAAATGCTTTAGACAAATTCAGGGTAACAATTTATTTGAGAACAACAAAACCAAACAAAACAAAATTCATGAATACAGTAACACTTAGAACCAGAAGAGGCTGAGAGCTTGAAGCTTGACTGTTTGTATAAGCTGAAATACCACTATTTACAAAAAAAACATTAAAAAAAAAAAAAAAAAAAAAAAAAAAAAAAAAAACCCAGACTCCTTGTTAAGTTTCTATTTGTTTATCTATTAAGTTAGGTTGTAATTTGTTATGTAGGAACTCAAAGTTCAAAGGCAGCCTTAGGCTACTGGCCTCCTGCTTGTTTAATTCAACACCACACAAATGGAGTGGAAAATGAGTAAATACTTCATGCCCAAAACCTAAGGAGAACAACCTACAGTTGAGAGTCCCTCATATCTTAAGTGAGATTTCAGTAAATGTTCTTTTAAATATCTTTTTAAAGAATTATTTAATTTTATTTATGATTATTATTAGCTTTTTGACCAGAAAGAGAGAAAAAAAAAAGTGAGAAAGCAAGCCACCAGGTCCAGGATTCGAACCACAGTTGGCCATGTGGGAGTCCAGTGGCTTAACCACCATGCCACCTACTGGCCCCCTATATATAATGTTCTTTTAACTGTCTTCTCCATTTTCCAGTGTGGTAGGTAAAAATAATTGCCACAACGATGTTACAGAAACAGACTTAAGGTACTCTTCTAAAGACACCCAGAGGTGGTATCAAGATGAGGAATAGACAATCTCTGATTCCTGACTCCTGCCCTGCCAGTTTGTGTATTCTTCCTCTTCTCCTTTGGCTTTGCTCTCCCTTAACCCTAGCTCAACCTCTCCTTAACATCTTGGTGTGGAGCCTGAGGATGTTGAGTGCTTGGATAGGAGATGAGGAGACCTCTGCCAGTGACTTCGCAGAAAGAGCTCAAGTTCACTGGTGGCCTGGCCTGCCCATATTGGGAGATTGGGAGGTCACATGAGGGAAGCTGGGCATATGCCCCAGACATTTTGGTTCAAAGGCAGCCCAGATGTTCCACTCCCCACGTTCCCTGCACCCACGTACCCAGTACAGATGGCCAAGTAGTAAGCGTGGCATCCAGGAATGTGGGCCCAGATCCACATACTTCCTACCAGCCAGGGGAATTCCCTACCCAGAGAACCAATTGCCACTTGGAGAATTTGGAGGCACAGGTCATGCCCTATATGGGGTGCACATGGATCCCCAGGCTCTGTTCTCCAACAAAGAGCTGCTGCCTTACTATAAGATAAGAAATCAGCCCTGGTAGAGTTGGGCAAGAGTCACGCTGAGGGCAGGATATGAGCACATGCCCACACGTCACACGCATGCACACACACTGCTGACTACTGTCGTTCTCAACAATCACTTGCCAAGCTAATCTGAGAGGATTTTCTACAGACCCAGTAAGAGATGATCAAAATGCAGGTAGTCACAGTGCCCTTAAGGAAGTTATAGTTTTAAGAGACAAGGCTTAAACACTTGTAACAACTAAAAAAAAAAAAAAAATCACAAGGCAGTATAGAAAGAATACTATTTAAATGGTAGATCAGATGAGGTAGAGTGCATCTGAATTATTAAGTAAGTTTTCATGGGTAATTTACACTGTGACTCATGCCTAAAATCTGTCTCCTCCACACTATTCCAGATGATTTCAACATCTTCCAAACTAATACCAACTTTCTTTTCAACCCTCTAGAAGCCTGTCTCCTCTAGACAGCCCAATATAAAGAAACACCCTTTCAAAGAGAAGCAACTACCTGTCCTTGTGTAAGATTATGGCATATATCCATGCCCAAGGCGATTCACATTATTAGTAACATTTTTCTTTAATATTGATATTCTATTCTTCGTGATTTTTAATTCATAACTAAATATCAAACTGCTGTTCTGCCCAGCTGCTCCTCTTTCCCATGCTTTTAGTGAGCGGAGAAATTAATGTAGTTAGTCATAATATCGTATCAGTTCTAAACTGAATTATCAAAGTAAGTAGACGATTTGAGCATGCCCAAGGGAAGATGCCACCTGTATAATCCCATTGTGTGAGACCTGCACACAATCCTAAATTAAGGACGGGGCTCTGGGGGGGGGAGGGGCCTTCCTATGCTGCCTACCATGGCAGAGTGTAGCACAGCAAGCGTCAGTTGAATGCTTGCTAAAGGAGAATATCAGCGTTTGCTGAGCACTTGGTACTCATGTGTTCCTGGAACTCACCAAAATGAGGTCCTCACATCAATGTAGCTGGAAAATATGACTTCTTCTTGTTAGTTGTTCAGGTGTTAGAATTTATCCACCCAAACTAATTCCTATAGAAGCATTCGTTTTTTCCTCTTTTGTGAACAAAGAAAGGAATGCAAGAAGCTATAGTCTAGTGTTTGCTTTCATCAGAATGATCAAAATGATAGTCAAAATGCCCTTATATTTGCATAAGTTCCACAAGTGAAGGAAAGGTCACAACTCACAAAGGCTGAGAGGAGACCAGAAACTCCCAGACAAAACTTGCCTTGGGAAATTGAAAGAACCAGATTTCATCTTGCCAAACAGAATTAGTCTTTTCACTTTTTTCTCTCATATGATGAATCATAGGAGATACCATATGATTAAAGCTGCTTGAGAGACCCTTAACCTAGCATTTTGATCAAAGTCATTAGCTTACTTTTGAAAGCTGAATACAGCTGTCAGTGTGGACACAGGTGATATTATGTGGAAGTACTGTTGTTTCCATCAGGTATTCAAGGGGTAAAATTTTATTATGGGCCACCCAGAAGGCTAGGCATGAGACCCTTTCTCTCTCAGCCCTATTTTTAGAGGGTACATGTGATATGCTGCACTTGCACCTGTCATTAGTAAGATCAACAGCCAACTGCCAGTTTGTGCAGTTATTGTACATGTGACCACATAGTGGGGCCTGGGCTGAGGCGGAGGGCTGAGGCTGTCTGAAGGTCAACATCACCCACAGCCCTCAGATAAGAACATTCTTGGTGGTCCCTCTCACCTGTAGGCCCTTGTCTTAGAGTTCAACACTAGCAACCCAAAGCCGTAATCACAATTCTTTCACTGGACAAAAAATGGTTTCCTTGTTCATTTGTTGAAAATAAAACAAAATAATATTCATATATATGAAAATAATTATACACATAGATAGTATGTATTTGAATGGAAAGAGTTCAAAATTATGAACTACACTTAACAGAACTGGGAAAAGGATTTGGGAAGAGCAGAAGTTAGAAAATAAAAGTTTGAGTTTTACTTTATGAACCTCAATATTGTCTGGATTTTTTAATGATTAGAATATTTCAGATACCTTCTGTGTAATTTTTAAATCTCTTGGCACAGAGGCTATTATATAATATGAGTAAACAAAAAAAGGAGAGAAGAAAAGGAGAGAAGGAGGGAAGAGAAAAGGAAAGGAATAAAAATGTAAAAAAAACAGTGTGTATAAATTGACAAAAGGCATATCATTGGAATGGAATGGTTTGAGATATGTGGGACTATTTCAAAAAGTTCTCATGAAATGGTTGCATTTAAGCAAAATCATAAAATAGTCTTTAAAAACAGTAATTCACATCTGCCCTATGAGATGTCTATTGCAGAAAAATTAGACCATACAGAAGAGCACAGAAAAGGAAAATTAGTATCAATAGTAACCCAACCTCCAGATAAAACCACAGTTAACAATATGGTAGCTTTATTTCCATTCTTTTTTTTTTCTCTCTCTCTACTTAAACTGTATTTTGAAGGGCAACAGAAATATGACTTAGCAAAGAAGGTGGGGAGGGGGCTGGGTGGGACTGGAAAGGCCATTTTAGATGAGCAAAGAAGTGTTTCCCTGTAGTCAGAAACTGCTCCTTTAACTCAGTTCTGAGATCTTGGTGAGCATATCTGTCTGAAAATACCGGTATTGAGGCCCCTTTCTGGACCTCATTGCTCCCCTATAAAATGAAGACATTGTCCTTATCCTACCCACTTTGCCGCATTAAGTGCCACAGATATAGACAAAGCACACTCCCAAAGTTTGTCTACAAATCACTTTTTACCTGGAATACAGAATCATCATACTATGTAGGTTTGCAGACTAGCTCACAAAAGCCTTTTTAATCCAAAAAGTATTCAATATTTTATACAAGGTATTATTTGTAGCATTATGATTTTCTACCTTTTTCCAATGTAGGTATGTATCATTTATTGTCATCGTATGGGCCTTTTAAGGCAAATTCTGTGTAGTTACCTGGAAACCCAACCACCACTTCTTTCTCTAAGAAAAATTCATCTTATTGGTTAGAAGGGAACCATTGATAGCACTGCATTTAATTCTGGGATATCTTGGCAGTCAAGAAAAAGAGAAGATTGCAGCCTGGGGATAGGTCCATTTATTTGAGACCATCCCTTGCACAAATACTACACAGGTCAACCTGATGATAACAATAACCATAATAGTTGGCAGTGGCAATCATAGCAGCTATCATTTATCAAGGGATAATACTGATCCTAATGTGCTTTATATTCTTTATTGTATTTAATTCTCCAATCTACCCAAGAACATGGTTAGAATTATTTTCTCCATTTTATGAAGTAGAAAACAAGTTACAGAGAAGTTTAGATAATTATCTCCATGGCAGACCATGGCATGGTGGTTAAGGTGGCTGGTTTGCCATGGCCTACTGTGTGGCTTGATTGCCAGACCTGGTAGCTCAAAAACCACACAAGGCACAGGTGTGGGCAAGCCCAAATTTCCCATGGGGGGCGGGAGTGCTTTCTTGTCTCTCTGTCTCTCTCCAGTGATGGCACACATCCTATGGCAAAATTAAATAGGAAAAACTTACCCAAGGACATGCTACTGAATGTGAGGCAGAGCCAGTAATTTTTAAAATGTAATATATTTCATTTTAATTTCTTTTATGCATTCAATCACTATACATCACTTAACTTGTAAAGTGAATTTTCGAACATGCATACATTTCACATCAGTCCAGTTGGGAATACTATACATGCTATCATCACCAGATAATAATCCATTTCTGTGTCCCATAAATGTCCTGCCTCTCTATTTTTCTCCTTATTGTCTTTCCTCACTCTCTCCTCCTTCAGAGCCACTATTTTAACCATGATAGAGTGACTCTGTATCCCAAGCTCTTTTCAACTGTTAGTACATAGGCAAAAGGATGAACCTAGTTAACATTTGTAATCTGCCATTACTAGGAAGTTGTACTGTGCTATTTTGGAAATTATACAGGTATTTTGTGAGGTTTCCTAAAGGGTAGGAAGATGGTAATAGAAAACTAGTCCTCTCCCAGGTCTGTTTGACAGGCAGTTGCCCATCTTCCTCTCACATTCCTATCCCAGAAATTGCATTAGGGAAACTTGTCCATCCTGCTTGGATTAGTAACACTGTCACTGGAGAAGTTCATTTAAGGTTTTACGAACAAAATCTGTCTGTAGAATTTAGGCTGTGGGGAGGAAGAGAGAGAGCAGGGATTCATAATTACCCTACTGTCTTCTGCAGTATCCACTCCTCCACTGGGTCCATGTTTCTCAGTCACTTCTCAGTTAGAATCAACCTCTCTTAACATGCTCTCTTTTGGAAATGTGTCCTTCGATGTTAGTCTCTACTCTTTTTGTGTGTTTTGCTATACTGCTTATAATGTATATGCAGCTGCTTTGAGAGCTAAATATGCAATCAGTGTGATGCAATCATGTTTCTTGCTTATCAGGGAAGAGAGAAAAATGCCAACTTGAATTTTATGCAATTTTCAAGAACTCCATGATACAAAATGATAAGTTCATTTAATTGATGTGATCTTAATTGGAATCACAAGGGAAATTGCAATGTGCATTGAGTTCAGTTGTTTGTGTTTTTAATAGCGCTGTTTGGCTGAGATTGGACTGTTATCTACTGATGATTCCCCAAATAGTAGATAGTTTATATTTCTGAAGTTGGACAAAATTGAGATAGCATGTTTCAGTATCTTTTTTCCTGGCCTTTTCTGTTATGCTATCTCTTACAAGATTTTGATTTTATGGATTATGTACTGAGAATGAGCTACCATGAGTAGGAACGTACGCATACTTCTATTCGTATTCCAACAATCAGAAACACAGTCATTCACATCATTGTTATCAACAGATGATACTTACTTATTCACTTGTTTATTCAAACAATAAATATTATTGAGTCCACGCTATCTCCTTGGTGGTGTGATAAGCACAGGAAATGGACAAATGAACAAGACTAAATTCTTGCTCTTAAGATCTCACCATAGCTGGAAAAATGAACAAATAAACAATGTGGCATGTCTTGGGATAGAATTACGTGCAGAGTGTTGAGGGAAAAGACAGAAACATATATATAGTTGAGGGTTGGTCAGTAGATTTAAAACTTAAGTTTGAATTTTACTAGTGGATGGAGAAATGATGGCCTGAAGAATCAAAGCAATTTGGGAACCAGCAGTTAGCGTAATGGCTATGTCGCTGGACTCCCACGTAGTCGACTGCGGTTCGTGTCCCGGACCCGGTGGCTTAAAACTCATGCCGGGCGCGTGTGCGTGCGTGCCCAAGATCCCGAGAGGAGAATGGAGGAGAAGGGATTGCGGCGTGACCATCCCCCCTGGGGGGTGATTTCTCGCTTTCTGTCTCTATGTCTCTCTCTGTCTGTCTGGCGAGCGCACGCGTCCTACAGTGAAAATCTCTCCAAAAAAAAAAAAAAAGAATCAAAGCAATTGAAGAGATTTAACTTTGTTTTTAATTCATCTTGTCTATGTTAATCAAACTGAATAAACATCAAATATTTCATTTGTTTTCCATCACTGATGTTCTTGGTTTTTTTTCTTTATTTTTTTATTCCATTTTCTTTTATACATTCAATCATGTTATTTAGCTTACAAAGTGAATATTTCAACATGTGAACATTTCTCCCTAGTCCACGTGAAAAAACTATAAAATTATCTTCAACAGGTAATACCACATTTCTTTGTCCCATTTATGCTTTGCCCCTCTATTTTTTTCTTCTAAATGTCCTTCCTCAGACTCTACTCTCTCACATACATTATATCTGGTATTCACATTCATTTACTGTGTTTCTATATCCTTTAGTCAATCAGTTTCCATCATTGAGTGCAGACACTCAGTATATAGTAAGCAGGGACATATAATGTTTCTCCTTCAAAGTCTGGCTTGCTTCATTCAGTAGTAAATCTTCCATATTCTTCCACTTCCTGTCAGAAGCCAGCATCATGATGTTTTTTATGGCTGAATGGTATTCCATAGAGTATATGTGCCACAGTTTTTCAATCCATTCATCTGTTCATGGGCATTTGGGTTGGTTCCATGTCTTAACAATTGTGAACAGAGCCACAATAAACATCGATGTGCAAATACTTTTCTGATTAAGGATTCTTCTGTCCTTTGGGTAGATACCAAGGAGTAGGATTGCTGGATCATATGGTAGTTCAATTTGTAGATTTTTGAGGAATCTCAAAATTATTCTCCACAGTGGCTGTACCAATTTACATTCCCACCAGCAGTGTAAGAGAGTTCCCCTTTAACCACATCCCTACCAGCATTTATCATTTTTTGTTTTTTTAACCTTAGTCATTTTGACTGGGATTAGGTGGTATCTCATTGTTTTGATCTGCATTTCCCTTACAAAGAGGGATGTTGAGCATTTTTTATATGCCTTTTGGCTATTTGTATATCTTCCTTAGAGAGTGGTTTTTTTCACCTCCTCCCATCTTTTAATATGGTTGATCACCTTTCTATCTGAAAAGCTGCTTGACTTCCTTGTGTATTCTGGTTATCAACCCCTTATCTGACACATAGTTTACAGAAATATTTTCCTACTCTGAGGGCTGTCAATTCACACTAATTACGGTGTTTTTTTGCCATGCAGAAACTTCTTAGTCTGATGTAATCTCACTTGTCTATTTTGGGGATTATTAACTGTGCTTTGGGGGTCTTATTTAAGATGTCTTTTCCTACCCCAATATCTTCCAGATTTTCCCCAGTGTTTTCAAGGAGCAGTTTTATGGTTTGAGGTATAAGATTTAGATCTCTGATCCACCTTGAGTTGATTTTTATCAAAGGTGAGAGGTAGGGGTTCAGATTCATCTTTCTTCAGGTGGAAACCCAGTTTTTCCAGCACTATTTGCTGAAGAGATTTTCCTTTTCTCATTGGATTTACTGGTACCCCTTGTCAAAAATCAATTAACTATATGTTTGGGAATTTATTTCTGCGGCCTCTATTCTGTTTCGTTGGTTCACATGTCTGTTTCTGTGCCATTACCATGCTGTTTTGATTACCACAGGTTTGTAGTATATTCTTGGGTCTGGAAGTGAGATTCTGCCATTCCACTCTTCTTGTGCAGGATTGCTTCGGCAATACAGGGTCTTTTATGATTTCAGACAAATTGTGTGATTGTCTTTTCTAGATCTATGAAGAATGTGTCTGATACTTTGATTGGCATTTCATTAAATCTGTAGATTAATTTGGGTAGAATTGCCATTTTGATGGAGACATATTTCCTGATTTATTCAGACCAGAGGTTCTTCTTCTACTTCTAGCCATTGGGAGATGTATTCACTTCAGAATACCTTTCAGGAAATGTTTCTTCAACTAGGAGCAAGTATGTTTCCCTTTTGCTGAGGACTGAGGAGTGCTGAAGTCTCTCATCTGTTGTGTTTATCAATGTGGTCCGAGAAGGAGTATTCTATTCAGGTGTCTGAAGAGCAATATCTCCTTTTTCACAGGTGGTTTAGTAAAAGGGAGGAACCAAGGGAGTCTTACAATACTAGGCTATTTCAGAACTGTGATTTTAGATCTATCCAGTCCCTCTGGGAGAGTGGAGGAAGAGGAATAGTGGATCAAATAAGAGGGAAGAAAGTAAGGAGAATAAAGAAAAAAAAAATCACGTGCCGAGCACTAGCACAGCGCACAATTTCGCCAGCAGTCTGGTGATGAAAGTGGAGTCTGCTGTAGAGCTGGGGGCAGTCCTGTGTGGTAAGTGGAGAAGTGTGAAATTAACAAATGAAAGAAGAGAAGGAAAAAAAGCCTTCCTGGCTGACAGAGATAGAGGGTCACCAGGGTTGGGGGTGCCAGGGTTGGAGCTGGAGTGGGGGTGGGGGGGTAGGGGGGGCTGCCTCTGTGTTCCTTAGGCCAGGGGTCTGGAGATGGAAGTGGGGCCTGCTGTAGAGCTGGGGGCAGTCCTGTCATTCTTGTTAATTTTTTGTATTAGAATTTTATTTAAAAGGAGGGAAGATGAGACTACTTAGCTTGTTGATAAGTTTATTATCCTGTTTTTCAGATATCAATATCACATATTTCTATTAGAAGCACATTGGTATAAAGCACCATATCACATAAACTAGTACTGGAATATAATTTTATCCATAGTAATGCATTTATTAAATCCATCAAAAATGTGTTAGTATCAAGTTTCTGCCCTCAAGTTAAAAATCTAGAAAGGAATAATCTAGTCTGTTATCCAAAGTGACTTATTTTACAAACTTATTTCTCTGCCTTTTCAGGACTATTTGTAGACAAAAAAAATCATAGAAAAGTCTGAAGATGTTTAATTGCAAAGCCCATGTTATAATTTTCCAAGTGAGAGTAAGAAAGCAAAAGGGTTCCTGCCATGGCATACCAGTGTTTCTTAGCTTCCTTTGGGATTACATTCTAAAGAGAAGTTTCAAGCACTGACATGATTGGAATATTCAGGAGAGAAAACAGTACTGTGAAAGGAAGAATATTGAACGAAAGTGAACACAAAGTCAGAGATCAGTTCTGTTCCCTACTCATCATTCCACTCTTTATGACTGAAAATATCTTAATGTTTCTAATAATCAATTGCTTCACATAAGAACATAGATATATAGATGCATGATTCATTAACTCTAAAGGTCTGAATTCTAATAGAAATACAACACAGAGAATAATTCTTGGTTACTCAGTGTGACTCAGTCAGCAAATGAGTTAGGATCACAAAAGTCAATTAAAGGAGCTTCTGACACAAAACTAGACCAGATTTCTAGTACCAAGTCTTTAATTCCAATCTCTAAATCCTAATTTATCTGTGTGACTTTGGGCCATTTCTTTCCTCTGTCTGTAGATGCCATATGTATGAAACAGTATGAAATATGTAATGAGTTATGAGTGGTTTTGGAGACATAGATTATATGATGTGCATTGTACCTTCTGGTTCTAGCGTTCAATGGTTTTACAAGTGAGTCAAGACTCCCTGAGAGATTTTACCATCTCTTATCAGGTTTCCCTAAAACATAATCTTTTTCTAAAAATGATAATTATTTATTTAACTTTATTTGTTTGTTTATTTTAATTTGACCACAGAGGGAGAGAGTGAAAGAGGGAGAGGGAGAGAAAGAGAGAGAGAGAGAAAGCAAGCCACCAGGTCTGGGACTCGAACCATGGTCAACCATGTGGAAGTCCAGCACCCTTACCACCATGCCACCTACCAACCCCAAAACATAATATAATCTTCCCTTACCCATAAGGAAAAGTAAGATGGTCATTTCCATTCTATAATATTGAGTGAAGTTTTTCAACACAGATTAGATGTTAAAGTTCTAAAGAAAATGAAATTAACCAGGACAATTTAACTGTCTTATTTTAGACTCATGATAAATATCTCCATTCACAGGAAGACAGGAACTTCTTTCTTCCATTTTTTGAAGAACTTATCCCTTTGAAGACTGTTCACTTCTAGAAAATGAGTCAGTATTCCATGGCTTGTTCTTTTCTGGGGGAAAGGGGTGTTGTAAGTTTCTATAGAGACATGTTTTAAAGTTGTATAGTGATAGAAGATGGAGTAGATATCCTTGTAAGTGCTCTGTAGACTCTACAAGTCTTCGATACAAATTATAAGTCTTTTATGTTTCTTTACTTGAGGCTCCAGTCATAGAGGAGTTTAAAGACTTAGAAACTTTTTCAATTTTCATCTCTGTCCTTAAAAATGTTAGTCTTTCTTGCATAGCTGAGCCCAGAGAAGAAATATAACAAGATTTAATGCTGGTAACTATTGCTAATATTTTTATAGTCTATCCTTCACAGAGTGCTTTGAGGTGTATTAGTCTTGCCAAACATTTCACTTAACAGTTCATTAACAGGTGAGGAACCCAAGGCATAGGCCAATAAATGACCTATACAAGGACACATAACCAAGAAGGACTGGAACAGGAGTTGAAACTACGTTTTATGGTCTTGCCCTGTGTTTTTCCCACACCCAATCCTATCCCTACATTTTTAGTGATAGTTCAATTTCCTTTGTGGAGTGATACTTACTCAAACAGGGGTCATTAGTGATTCCTGGGGTGAATGCTGTGGAGTATGGTAGTCACAGTAGTCTTTTTTTTTTTTTTTTTTGGAGAGGTTTTCACTATAGGGCGTGTGCGCTTGCCAGACAGACAGAGAGAGACATAGAGACAGAAAGCAAGAAATCACCCCCCAGGGGGAATGGTCACGCCGCAATCCATTCTCCTCCATTCTCCTCTTGGGATCTTGGGCACGCACGCACACGTGCCCGGCGTGAGTTCTAAGCCACCGGGTCCAGGACGCGAACCACGGTCGACTATGTGGGAGTCCAGCGACATAGCCATTACACTAACTGCTGGTTCTCATCACAGTAGTCTTTATATCATGAAATTAGGGATTAGTAAAAAGATTCTCTTTTAACTTTTAACCTTTCTTACTCCATTTTTCCTTGTCTTTACATGTACTGTGATCTTAAAAATAGACTGAAACTAAAAATCTTCAATTTCTTTAATGAATTATTTTACAATACTTCTTAGGAATTCTTAGATGGAAATCACTTCCTGTCTATTTTATATGGTTGTCCAATAAGTAATGGTTTTTTCTGGTCTGGGTAAGAAGTCTTTGTGGCTACATAGGTAGTGACAAGATTTCTGATGACACGAAGACATAGCTGAGCTGATTTTATTTCTTGGTTGATTCTCCTACCCAGGGTAATTGTCAGAAGTAGATTTATATGGAAACAACCCAAATACCCACCAATTGGTAAGTATATGAATCTTGAAAATATTATGTTCAGTGAAAGAAGGCAGTCATACTACCAAGTAGTGTATGATTTAATTAACATAAAATGTTCAGAGCAAAGAAATCTATAGATATATGAAGTGGATTGTGTCGCTCAGGGCTGGGGAGATAGGAGAGTGATAATCAGAGATTATCAAGGCATATGAGTTTGTTTTAGATGATGAAAAGTTCCTAAAATTGACTGTGGAAATGATTACACAATTCTGTGAATAACTGAAAATCACTGAGGTGTACACTTTAAATGAGTGAGTTGTACAATATCTGAATTATATCTCAATAAAATTAAGAAGAGGTAGATTTTTTTGGGGGGAGACGTTTTTGCTATAGGGCGCGTGTGCTCACCAGATAGAGAGAGACAGAGAGACAGAAAGTGAGAAATCACACCCCCCCCAGGGGGGATGGCCACACCACTATCCCTTCTCTTCCATTCTCCTCTCGGGATCTTGGGCATGCACACACACGCACCCAGCGTGTGTTTAAGCCACTGGGTCCGGGACGCGAACTGCAGTCGACCACATGGGAATCCAGCGATATAGCCATTACACTAACTGCTGGTCCCAAGAAGAGGTAGATTTATAATAATATTGGGTTCTTTGCTTTAGACTCCATTGCAGCATAAGCCCTAACACGCTTGGTCATTGTGAACTTCATTTGCTTTTTCTTTTTTCTTTTTTTTTAATTTATTTTATTTTTTTCTTATTTATTTCTTTGTTATTATTCATACATTAAATCACTATACATCATTTAGATTGTGAAGAGACTTTACCCAGCATGATATACACCTCAGTCCAGCCCAGCATCATTTGCTTTTTTTATCACCATAACCAAGAACTAATCAATAATCATGCTGGCAATAGAACCCTTCCTGAGAATCATAAACCACCACTGCACTTTTCTAAAATAAATAACTTCTCCTCTTGAATTACTGTAGTATTCAATTCAAATTTCAGTCCTACTTTTTTATTGCAATTATATCTTTACTTGTCAATTTCCTGTACTTAATCATGAACTCAGCCAGGGTGGGGGAGGTTTTTTATATGTCTTTGCATTCCTAGCACCAAGCATAGTACTTTACAGCAAGTATATTCTTCATAAAAGTTCAGGGAAGAAAGGAAGAAAGGAAGACAAAGAGGGAAGGAGGAATGAATGGGGAAAAGAAGGAAGGAATGCTACAATTTAATTTCATCGGTGATCACTGAATTCCTGAACACCTGGAATATAGTTGCTGCCTTGTACATGAAGTTTGGCATCAGATTTGTACTGCAGAAGTGAGTAGCATGCAACCGAGTGATGGGTTAGAAAATGGTTGAATGAAGAAAACAATATATGCCATCAGAATGTCTGAGAGTATCTAAATCAATTATTTCATCTTAGTTCATAATGAATGTGCTATTGCTCCTTAATTATTGTCTACTCATGGCTTACATCTGCAAATCCCAGAGTATGTATGTTCTTTGGTCTGTGGTGGTTCTAAATTTAAGTGCAAGGACCTTAGATTCCATATCTTATGTCTCTCAAAGCATGGACTACCGAGTTCTTTATTAGTAAAAACCTATTTCCTGCATAAATGGCTGAATGATATTAAATAAATTTTCTAAGAAATTTGACGCTGTGTGGCAAGTTTTCATAGTGAGATCAAGTTGATATTTTTAATCAACCATGAAGTAAATAACCTGATTCTTTAAACACTAGAATTCCAGTCACTCTCTGTAGAAGGCTGTATCTGAAGCTACTTTGTGGTGCTCTTGTAAAAGGAAGATTTACCCACAGAACTTTTGCATCTCTGCTTCAAGGAGATCAGGTTATCGCTTCGTAATTCCTGTGGTCCTTAGTAGCCAGGCGCAAAGGAAGCTTTTCTCTGCTTGACCTTGTGACTCTGATTCTCGGGTACACCACCTCTTCCTGTCCTAGATGCCAAACGGCTGCATGTGTGAAGGAGTCAAGTGCTGCTCAGCACTTTCTACAGTAACGTTCTGTGTGGCCCATGCCAACATGTAAATCATTGTCACCATTAAGCACCTATTAAATGTCTCCTTACATACGGTGCTGGGTTTTACAGCTAGAGTCCTACTTTGCTATGCATTTATATACCCTCTTGGGCAAGGCAGTCAAAAACTGAATCAGAAATCAGGTTGATACCTACACAAGGACATGTTTAGCAAGGACAGCAAGAATACATTTGTCACATTATGTCTGGGGAACTCTTTTGGGAAGCATGAAGCAAATAATTTGGTCAAATGTCTCAATTTGAAGGTAGCATTTGGGAGTATTAGAGTTGTCCTATTAGTTCTCTGCTGGGAAACGTGATACGGCAAGGAGAGATTGGGATGGGCTCAGATCCAAGAATTAGGGCTGCTATTTCCAGTGCTTGCAACAACTCAACAAGGAGGCTAGCTTCCCTGTGCCTGGGGCAGGGCCAACCACAGGGCAATGTGAGGCCACACTAGGTGTCCCCAGGTGGCCTCATGTATGGGAAAAATCAGATCTCCTACAAGTTAGTTCTGTTCTCTTTTCTATTATTTATTCCTATTTAATTATGATTTCTGGCATATATATATATAATCAATGTGTATCTTTGTGGGCTACAGTCTCATTTTTTTAAGGCATGCATGCAGGTACAATAATCAAATCAAGGATATACCACATCCATCTTCAACATTATTCTGTACGTATCAATAGTTAGCTTTTTTAAAAAAATACTTTATTTGGTACAACTCTTCCATAGAGCAGGATCCTGACTGATGGCACGTGATGGAGATACTGGGAATAAAAAAAAAATAGGCAGTATATGCAGGGTCAGTCTGAATCCTCTTCAGCCCTAACTAGCTTCTTCACATTCATTTCCTTGATTCGGCAAGTATTTATTGAGCAGCTACTTTGCCAGGCACTACTTTAAACAATGGGGGGTACAGTGAAGCATGAAATAGACTCTCCTCCACAATGCTCATTTTCTGGTAGAGGAGGTATACATAGGTGGGCTTTATCCCAATGTACTCATTGAGCTTGCCCAGTTTGCAGGTTCCCTTTTAATTGGGCATTTTCTTGGGTAGAGGAATTCATCTAAGGAGTAGAGGACTTAAGACATAAGTGAGAATGCTTAATTCCCACTTAGCACAGTCAAAGCCCTCATCCCAAAGAACAAAATCTTATTCCTGACAACCCTTTGTGATTAGCCGAATGCAATAGGTAAGGCTCCAAGTTCTTATTCTTTGGGTTCGAATCCTAGTTTTGCCACTTACTAGACACATATTAGAAGGTAAGATACTGGGACCAGAAGATGGCATAATGATCATGTCTCTGGACTCCCACGTAGTTGACTGTGGTTCGAGTTCAGGACTCCAGTGACCTAAACTCACACCAGGCATGTGTGTGTCCATGCCCAAGATCCTGAGAGGAGAATGGAGAAGGAGGGATTGTGATGTGGCTATCCCCCTGAGGGGGCCATCCACCCTGGGGGGTGATTTCTTGCTTTCTCTCTCTCTCTCTCTCTCTCTCTCTCTGGTGAGCATACATGCCCTATAGCAAAAAATTTCTCTCTCTCTCTCTCTCTCTAAAAAATAAAAGAAGGTAAGATACTTAAACTATCTGCATCTCACCTTCCTCATTTGTAAAATGAGAAGATCAATAACAGCTACCTTGTAAAGTAACAGTGAAGATTAAATGAAGGAATGCATACAAAGCATGATTATACCTCTTTATTTTTCAGTATTAATTTATTATAAATCTACTGACTTTGGATGTGCCCAAACTGTCTTACTATGGTGGTATTTTCAGCTCTTTTTTAATATTCTCAAGGTACAGGTCCTGTTTTAAATATCGTTCTGTTCCCTGTAGCAAACTTTCTAAAGGTTCTACACATAGCGAGAGAGAAGTATTTGCTGACTGCTGTTAAAAAAACTGGTTTGTCATCTGCATGGCTTAAAGTCACCTCACCTTCCATCTTCCTCGCTTCTGTTCACTGTCCATGTGTTCTTCTGTGTAGCAAGAGTCCAGATCTCAGGCATTACTGCCTTCTATCTTTTCTCCTTTCCTTTCCTTTTCCATTCCTTTGTTTTCCTTTTTTCTTTCTTTCTTTTTCTTTATTTCTTTCATCTTGCTTGCTCTTTTTTTCTTTCTTCTGTCTGTCTTATATTTTACTCAAGATATTTTTTTCTCAAGATAACTAAATGTTTACAATCAAGTCTCGGAAAGTTGCTCTTCATCATATTTCTCAGTTCATTCTTTTGCTTTTATCACAACCTTCACCTCCTCTGTCTAAGGTCTTATCAGTTTACATCCTTTGTTGGTAAAATTCTTGCCTCTGATTCAAATTATGGAGGCTGAATATTTGGTTTTGCACCAACTTGCTAAATGCAGTCAGGAACCCTGTGTCGTGACATAACAAATATTTTAATGTAGCGTTCCCATTGTCTACAGATCCCGAGAAAGAGAAAAAAGTCAGGTAGGGATAGGATATTTGAGAATTGTCTTGAAATGTCTTCTTTTCCCTTCATAAATGAGAAAAGCAGACTCAGCTTCTGTTTTATTTTATATAAAGGGAGAGTTTATCTGTCATGCACTGTCACATTCAGGAATCACCTTCCCACTAGTGTATGGTTATTTTGTAAAACAAAAAGAAGTTATAGCCCCAGGCCCTGCGCAGCTGCAGCAGTGGCGGGGGGGC
>NW_006207959.1:1017947-1026316 GCF_000334495.1 Tupaia belangeri chinensis
CAATTGAGAAATATATTGTATAGGAGGATTTTCTCTACCTATGGACAGTGAGAAGATGATGGTTACCAGCCCTGCATTACCTCAGGGAAAAACAAGAACTACTCTACCATTCTTAAGGAAGCCAGATACCCGAGGAAACTCACGCTGCAGATCCCCACAACACCATTCCCGCTAATCACAAGATGGCTGCTGTGCTGCATCAACTGATAATCATCCCTGCTTACCAGAACCACTTTCCTAAAACTGTATTCCATGGAGACTCACCTACTATTGCAGAACTGCACGAGACCCACCCTTGATCCAACCTTGAATGGAATCTATGTTTCCTATTGTTAGAAACTTTAAACTCGTGGCCCCTCTCCCTTTACTTGCATGTATCACATTTTCAATAACTCCTCTGGAAGACAACTGTATATAGCAGAGATAATGTAATGGGAGAGGGGGGAAGGGCAGAGGGGCAAACATAGGATAAAAAACATATATATATGTATACATATGTATGAAAGTAGAAATGGAATATTATTATGATAACATGCTTGATTAAGCCACCATGCAGTTTATCCTAGATGGGAAACCACATTTAGTATGTTGTGATGATGCTCAGGGAATGAATGCTAGGTAATATAAAAAAGTTGCAGGAGAAAAAAAAAAGAAACCGGTAAAACTGTTCGTATCATTTTGTAAAAAAAAAAAAAAAAGAAGTTATATATAAAAATTGTGTAGGGGCCAGCAGGTGGAGCAGTGGTTAAAGGTGCTGAACTTCCACATGACCGACCGTGGTTCAAGTCCCGGATCTGGTGACTTGTTTTCTCACTTCCTCTCTCTCTCTCTCTCACTTGCTCTGTCCCTCTCTGGTATGTATGTATGTATGTATGTATGTATGTATAAATAAATAAATAAGGTTAAATAATTATTTTTAAAAACTTTTGTAGTTATAATTAATTGATGTTCGAAACTTCACTTGTCTCCTCTCTCCCAAATAATTCTGAAAAATTACTTTCAATTTAACCTCTTACACTGAGCATATGAGATGCTGACAAAAAGCTTTTTATTCTCATAGCTTAATTCATATTGACATTTATCTATCAATTCATTTTATTTTATTTTGTAAGCATCTGTGCCCAAAATTGACTAAAGAAATGCCTAGGAAAATTAAAAACAAAAATCTGTCCTAAACTGGTGCTCCCTTCCTCCAAGTCTCTGCTCTCAAGCTTGAAATGCATGTAAGGCATGTATTCCTCCCAGTAGTAGTAGCTTCACCGTTACCTGTGGTCCTAAAAGTTTTCCTCATCTGTAAATGTGATTTAAAGTCTAAACCATGAATACGCTTTATTTATTAAAACAAATGGTTTATGTGAAAAAAAAATTTAAAGATAAAGTAACAGGGACTAGTTATCCTTCTGACTAAAACAAGCACAAATTATGTGTTTGTTCGGGGGATGAAATAACAGCATTCAAAATACTGACTATTAGACAAAGAAAGGTAGTGATAACTGTTAGAATAAAATCTTTATACAAATTATAGGTAGGAAAGTTCATTTGAGCAAATAATTATTCATCCATCAGGAAGCACCTTGAAACAGTAAAGATTCAGAAAGATTCACTCATTGGTGTGGGCAGGCAGTATTTACAGACACAAAAGGAAGTGTCATGTGGAAACAGCCTGATTGGCTACAGCATGGCATTTTCCTTATATGGTCACGGCAACCTGGGATGAGCTGGAGCTCAGGTGCTGTGATTGGCTGAGATACAACTACTTGCTACAAGCATATACTCTTTAGTTGGACTGCTGTTTGTTTATAAATTAAGTTATAGTTTACTATGTAGACATTCAAAGTACAAGGCATCTTTAGAACAGGTTTAATTAAATTTAACATTACTGAAGTGGAAAACAGTGGGATAGACACTGTGATTATCTGGGCTTATTGTCAGAGCAAGTTTTGGGATGTCACATAGGTAAGAGGAACCTAGACAGAGGCCATCCCTGATTGATGACTTGGAGCCAGAACGTCAGGAATATCAGTAGAACCATAGTTCACAATGGAGATTAGGGTATGGAAGAGAGCCCAAGGGAGAGAGAAGCCAGAGATTTGTAGAAGGTATTCCTGAAGAGTTTATCTGAATACTGGTCAGTATATGAATGTTAAGAAACTACTCATGACTAAGGAAAGAACCAATGCAAAAGATTAAATGAAACGGTGCTTAGAGGTCACAAAGGGCTGGACATAATGTCTGTTCCTAAAAATTAGAGCGAAAAACCTTATACTTTAGAGAGATTTGGTTAGAATACAAACAAGTTTTACTTTAGTAATGCCCAAAAAAATCAACCTTGGACTAAAATGCAGCTCTGGTTCAGTCTAAGAAAGCTTAAAAACAAAACCTAAAAGAATCAAATTATTTCCAAGTGACTTAACTACATTCTAGAACAAAATTCTCTGTAATAGTTATAGAAATACAAAAACGTACAGAATCCAACAAATAAAACCCAAAATGTCTGCCATCCAGTCACAAATTACCCAGCATGCAAAGAAGCTAGCAAGGAAATATTACCAAGAACAAACAGTATAATCCATCCATTGAAACTGATCTACGAATGACACAAACGAATAGAATTAGAAGACAAAGATATTAAAAAAGTAGTTGTAGAGGCAGGTAATAGTGGGGCAGAAGCCATACTCTGTGACGCTGGGCTCACATGAAGTTGTGGGTTTACATTCAGTGGTCTCCCTGTACACACCAGGTGTGCACTTGCTTGTGATTCAGCCTGGTGAGGCTGAGGGTGGATAACTGCATAAAGATCTCGCCAATTATGCCTCTCTCTCTTTAGTTTTCTCTCTCTCAAAATAAATAAATAAATGCACAGAATATATTAATTAATAAATAGTTTCTGTACTGTATTCCTTATATTCAAGAAACTAGGAGAAAAGAACAGGTCAATTAGAGACATGGAAGATATACAAAAACTCACAAAGAACTAGTAGAGACAAAAACTACATTGTCTCAGAAGAGAGATGCACTTTATAGAAACAGCAGCAGCTTAGATATTACACACACGCACACACACACAGACATACACAACAGGATTTGTACACTTGAAGGCACAGAATTAAAAATTTCTCAAAATAAAGCACAGGGAAACAAATCTTGAAGAAATATGAACAAGCATCAGTAACATGGGCTAATTTTAAATACTCAAGTATATATGTATTCTAAGTCTATAACGAAAATGGTAGCGTGAATTTCTAAAGTAATAGACAAAGCATTGCCGAATTTGAAGAAAACTACATACCTAAACTCAACCAACCCCAAGAAAAAGAAATTCAAAAAAATTATACCAAGACAAATCTTTAGGAGGTTACTTAAAACCAGTGATAAAGTGAAAAACTCAAAAGGATCTAGAGAAAAAAGATACACAAGAGAAAAATAAGGGTGCCAATAAGTTGTTGTCAGAGATAATGCAAGCCAGAAGAGAAAAGAGTAACTTTTTAAATAATATTTTCTTATTTCATTCATGAGAGAGAGAGACAGCAACCCCAACAGGATCTCAAATGCTGCAATTGCAGTTTCGCTCAGCCTTGTCTCAGGCACGCACATGCCTGGTGTACTCAGGGAGGTCTCCAAATGTAAGCCAGCAACCTTCCTATGAGGCCCTGCCTTGCAGAGTGTTGTATTTTACTGCTGCGCCACAGACTGGCCCCTACTTTTTCAGTATTAACCACAAAAACCTGTCAAACTAGAACTTCTTAGCCAGCAAAAAAATTTATTTCAAAAATAAAAGTTAAGTTAAAAATATTCTTAGGCATAGAAAAGACTCACACTACAAAAAAGGTTAAAGAAAATCCATCAGACAGAAGAATAACAGACCACATGAAAACCTGGGACTACAAAAAAAGATTAAGGACACTGACAATGGTAACTGCGTGGACAAAGTATTTTTCCTGTTATTTAGATATCTTTAAAAGATCATTGAATGGGTGAAAGAAAGAGCAACGATATTTAGTTGAGTTTCTAACATATGTAAGAGTGGATTGTATGACACTTTGAAGTGGAAAATGGAAATATAATGTTTTATTATATCGTATAATCACATCAGAATGTTGACCATGGGAAGTTAAATTATGTATACTGTAATCTCAAAAACAACCACTAAAATAAAACATTAGGTATAGTTAACAAACCAACAAATAAGAAAAAAAAATCATAAAAATATAGTCAAAAAGATCTGGAGATGAATGCTCGTGGTGATGGCACAAAGTGAATATACTTAATGCCATGGGTTTTTATACATAAAAACACTTAAAATGAAAAATTTTGTTATATACATTTTGCCATTAAAAAAAAAATACACAATCAGAGACAGCCTCATAAAAGTGGTTAAGAGAGCCAAATTCCACATGGCTGACTGCAGTTTGAATCTCATCCCCAGTGGCTTGAAAAACATATCAGATGTATGCAAACATGCCAGAAATCTTGATGAGACTGTAAAATGGAGGAAAAAGGATTGCGTTTTGACCCTGCCTCATTGGGGGTGATTTCTCTCTCTCTCTCTCTCTCTTTCTTTCTTGCTCCCTCTCTCTCTTGTGAGCACACACACACTCTGACAGTAAAAAAAAAAAAAAAAAAAACAATCAAACTAAAGAAAAAAAAAGAAGAAAAGGCAAATTAATATTGAGGAGAAAAACAGAAAACAAATAAATGGGGGTAGATTTAAACCCAACCATATCAATAATGACAGTAAACAAAAATGATCTAAAGATCTCAATTTTTTATAAAGATTTTAAGATTAGGCAAAATTCAAGGACTGAACTTTGTCAACAAAAAGCAATTTTTAATATAAAGACAAAAATAAGTTAAAAGTAAAAAGGTAGAGGATTTACCATGATAACACCAATCAGAGCAAGAGTGCGATATTAATATCAGACAAAGTCAATTTCAAGGGACCAGCAGATGACATAATGGCTATATCTCTGGACTCCTACATGGCTGACCATGGTTTAAGTCCCGGACCTGGTGGCTTGAAACTCACACCAGGGGTGTGGGCATGTGGACCCAAGATCCTGGGAGGAGAATAGAGGAGAAGGTATTGCAACATGGCCATCCCCCATCGGGAGTGATTGCTTGCTTTCTGTCTCTCTGTCTCTTTCTGTCTCTCCAGCAAGCACACACACCCTATAGCGAAAAAAAAAAAATCTCTCTTAAAAAAAAAAATAGTCAGGGGGCTGGCAGGTGGCGTGGTGATTAGGGGCGCTGGACTCCCACATGGCGGACCACAGTTCAAGTCCTGGACCTGGCGGCTTGCTTTCTCACTTGCCCCCCTCTCTCTCACTCTGTCCCTCTCTGGTCAAGTTAAAATAAAGTTAAATAAAATAATTCTTAAAAAAAAAAAAGTCAATTTCAGAATAAAGTATAAAAACAACATAAAGAATATAAACTCATGAAAAGGACATAAACATCTTAAATGTTTATGTATCTATTAATAGAGTTGCAAAGAACCTGAAGCAAAAACTAGAAGTGAAAGAGATAGAGAAATCTACAACTACAAAGAATTCAACTGATATAACAAGAACACAGAAAATCAATACAAATATTGAATACTGGGACAGTATTACCAGTGAACTTAATGAAACATGTATAGACATATAAAACACCAACATAACAACACAGAATGCAAAAAACTTCATGTATGCCAGAGACATTTACAAAAAACAACCATATTGGTCAATAAAACATGTCACAGTTAGTACAAAATGATACAATTCATTATATATTTTAACAATAACTATATTAAATGATGGATAAATAACAAAGAGCTATCAGATATTTTCCTAAATATGTATAAATTCAGTAGCAGGATTTGGAATAATCCATAGATCTAAAAGGCAATGGAGAATGTAAATAGTATTTGGAATACACCAAATTTACAAAAACAAACAAAAACAAATAAAATCCTCTTCATAGTTGCAGAGAAAATGTTTGACAAGATCTAATACATTCTCTTAATTTACAAATACCCTCAACAAAGTAGGAGTAGAAAGGTACTCTAGCATCTGCTAATGGTAACATATGAAGCTGTGCTGTTAAAATCAGACTGAACAGTGAACGACTGAATGCTTTTCAGTTAAGATTACAATGCAAGGATATCTTCTCTCACCATATCTTGAAAACCCTAGCCAGCGCATTAAAGCAAATTAAAAGTAGATATATAGGGAACCAGCAGTTAGCGTAATGGCTGTCGCTGGACTCCCACGTAGTCGACCGTGGTTCGCGTCCCGGACCCGGTGGCTTAAAACTCACACCGGGCGCGTGTGTGTACGTGCCCAAGATCCCGAGAAGAGAATGGAGGAGAAGGGATTGCGGTGTTACCATCCCCCCTGGGGGGTGATTTCTCGCTTTCTGTCTCTATGTCTCTCTCTGTCTGGAGAGTGCATGCGCCCTATAGCAAAAAACCTCTCCAAAAAAAAAAAGTAGATATAGAGAATACTTATTCCTTATATATATAGAAGTAATTATATATGTAGATAATTCTATTAGATCTACACAAAGAGTTAAATAAGTAACACATGAGTTTTTCTTTCCTTTTCTTTTCTTTTCATTTTTTTTTTAGAGAGAGATTTTTTGCTATAGGGCATATGTACTCACTGGAGAGACAGAGAGAGAGAAAGTGGGAAATCCCCCCAAAGGGAGATAGCCATGCCACAATTCTTTCTCCTCCATTCTCCTCTTGGGATTTTTGTCATGCATGCACATGCATCTGGTGTATTTTTCAAGCCTCTGGGTGCAGAACTCAAACTGCAGTTAGCCATGTGGGAGTCCAGCACCTTAACCACTATGCCACCTGCCAGCCCCAACACGAGTTTTCAAGGTTGCAGAATACAAGATCAATATACAAAAATCAATTCTACTTAATTATAGTAGCACCAAAAATTTAAAACTAAACAGTATAATTTATAACAGCATCATAAGCTAGAAAAATTGAAGAGATATCATACAGAAGGAAACTTGAAGTCATTGTTGCAAGTAATTAAAAATTGGATAAATTAGCAAGTTAACCTTTTAAAATACTTCCTGAATTTACAGAAAAGAAAGGGGAATCTTCAAGCCTCACTCTAAAATTTGTTTTTAAAGAAATTGGTGATAAGATCCTGGATATAAAATCTAATCCTGAAATGAAACTAAGACCTCTTTATTACTTGGGGACTCTCAGAAGTGACTAAAGTGGTCAACATATGTAAGCTCAAATAGTTACTGGAGGAAATTAACCAAAATTTAGGCTCTAATATTTCTATAGATCAAATTCATTAAAATAAAAGCTCACAAAAGAATAAGATAACATACATAGTAATCAACAAAAACAAGAGATTTAGATTCTCCATGTGCTTCTTATATCTAAATTATGAGATAAAGTATTTATTAATACTTTAATACAAAATATTAAATAAAATAAAATATTAATGAAAAACAAGTAAAGAATAAAAACTTATCAAAACAACTCAGCAGATTTGAATAAGAATACTCCCAGAAGAAAATTTCTATAAAAACAAAAATAATGTCATTGAAATTTAAAACTCAGTGACTGAGGTAAAGAGCATATTAGATAAAGCTGAAGAGATCTGGTAAATTGTGAGACAGAAATGAAGAAATCACTCCAAATGAAAAAAAGAAATAGTAAGAGAAAAAAATATAAAAGAGAAGTTAGAAACTAGAATGAGAGTTTCTCATGTATATCTAATCAAAAGCAGAGAATGAAAAGAATGGAGAGGCAACAAAGAAATGAAGACTGATATTCATCCAAGATTGGACAAATACATGAATGAGAAGAATGAACAACTACAATGTATGGCAAGTAGGATAAATAAAAGGAAATGCCAATATATTGTAGGGAGACTGCAGTGTACTAAAAGTAAGAGAAACCTTGACTTCTTTCCACTAAAATTATAAGGTAGCCTAATAACAGACAGATCAAGAACAACATAAAAACAGAATAATTCCTTCTGTTCAGAGAAGCTTACTGTTAATTAGAATTATGCACTGAAAAAACAATCATTTAAAAACAAGACAGTTTAAGTTAATAAAGACTTAGAAAATACCAATTAGAGACCAGTCCATGGCATGGTAGTTAAGGCAGCTGGATCCCACATGGTCAACTGACGGTATTATGTCCCAGACCCAGTGGCTTGAAACACACTGGACATATTTGAATGTATGCTGAAAATTACAAAAGTAGAGGTGGAGGAAAAGAGAGTGCAGCATGGGTGTCCCTTATGGGGAGTGCTTTTTTACTTTCCCTCTCTCTGTCTCTCTCTTACAAGCCTATGTGCCCTCCAGAAAAATTTAAACATAATAATTTTCCAAAGGGAAAATTATCCCAG
>NW_006207959.1:1026329-1043445 GCF_000334495.1 Tupaia belangeri chinensis
GAGCAAAGGACTAGTATATATATATGAAAATGCAGTGAGAGAATAGCCATATAAAATAGTGGAATAGGCCTAGCTATGGTGGTCCATGCCACGAAGTTCTGCAGGCTGGGAGTACATAGTAGGCCTGTATTCTATTTCTGGTCTAAGATAAGGTCTGGGGGTTAGTGCCATGCACCTGTAATACAGTAACTTGAGAGGCTGAGACAAGAGGACTACACTTGAAGCTGGCCTGGGCAACATATTAATAACAAGCCTGTGTTTGTATAGGAGAGTCAGACATGGTGAGTGGGTACCTATCCCTGGCTGCTCAGGAGGCCAAGTCAAGATGATTGCTAAACAGCAAGTCCTGTCTTTAAAAAAAAAAAAAAAAAAAAAAATAGCATTGTAAAAATAGTAAAACAATAATATCTAATCTATAGGTTGAATTTTATTTTTTAAATGGAAGATTGTATTTGTTTGTTTTATATTGAAGTCCTAGACATAAATAGCCTGAGTGCCAAGAGGGAATTCCTGGAGTTTAAGTGTTCTAAGGCCTTTATATTATTGAAAAAGAAATATTTTGATTGAAGTTAGACTTTAAAAATTGAGAATGTATAGTAAAGTTTCAAATAATCAAAACAAATGCACATACAGTAAAACTCAACTTACTTAGAAAACGTAATAGGGGAAAGAATAAATCTATTTGAAATGCTGAGTAATTAGAGTAGACAGGCACTACAGATGTTGCTGTATAAATGTCATAGCATATTATAAATTACCAATGATTGAATATGGTGCCAGTAAAACATAATATGAATAAAGGGAAGTAAAGAGTTATTTAGTAAATAATTCTAGGAGCATTTCCAAAGTTAAGAATAGACAAATATGCTCTCTATCTCTACTAATATTTAACATTATTCTGGAATTACTGTCCAATGCAATTAAGCAAGCCACAACATAATATGTATAAGGTAGGCACATGCCTGCCATCTGGGGCTGGCTGAAGTTGGAGGTAGATCATGGGGTCAAGTTCCTATTGGTGGTATTCTCTTTTGTTTATCTCTAATGTTCATAAAAGAAGTAAATAAACTTTTTAAAAAAGAGTAATTTATTTATTATCAGTATTCTTATCTTTAATTTGCTATAAGGCATGTGTGCTCACCAGAGAGACAGAGAGAAAGAGAGAGAAAGTGAGAACGCAAGCCACCAGTTCTGAGACTCCAACCACAGTTGGCCATGTGGGAGTCCAGTGTTCTAACCACCACGCCAGCTGCTGCTCCCAATAAACTTTTTAAAAAAGATGAATGTGGAACATCTTGTGGTATTAGAGAGATAGAAAGAGCATGGAAATGTATGAGGCATGTCTCCAAAACACGGAAACCTTTAATGGACCCTCTGTTGGCTTAACCTGGGATAATCTGAGTACTAAGAATAATAACAAATAATTTAGGATAGTAGTTATAACAGTGAACCCATGAGCTCATTCTGATCATTAATAGATAAATGATGGTAGATTAGAGAAAGCTCAGTCAATAAATAAATAAACATGGTAGAAAGGCAAGCTGCTGCCCTTCATAGAATGCTGAGTGCCAACGGGCAAGTGTGGAGTCTTAGGCTGGGAAATCATCTTTCTGCAACCATCGCTAAAAACTGGTCAGGCAAGAAATACAGGGAAAATGCTGATGAAGAACAAAATATTTGCATGATCTTAAAGTCTTTCTTCACAGAATCCTTATTAATTGTAAGGAATGAAAAATGGTAACTATGTATAGAAAGTCAGACAACATCATGTATAGGAGGCAGACCAACATTGTGTCCCTTCATGTGATACCTGAGAATACAACATCACTGACATATGGTGGCCTGGAACACACAGCTTAGATCTATTCATGAAGAGACAGTAGGCAAATCCCAAATGGGAATGATCTTTTAAAAATTAAGCAACACCATCCTTCAAAAATCTCAAGTTTAAAGGACAAAGAAAGGCTATAGAAGTGTTTCAGATGTTAAGTAAATAATCAGGCATCACAACCACACGCAGAATCTGATCCTACACTGGCTCCTGGGCTGGAGAAAATAAATGCTATTACAAGGCATCTCTATGTTAATTAACAAAATTAAAATGTAAATGGCAGATTGGATAAAAGTATTCATCAATATTAAATGTACTAAAGTTGATAATGACTGTAACTACATAAAAGAATTTCCTGGGGACTAGCAGTTACATGGAAAGGTTCTGTGTAAGCTGTGTATGTGCCTATGATATAGGCTGATGGGGACTAGGTGTGGATGGCAGTATGAGGACCCTGTTGAAGGTGTTTGCCTCTCTCTCATGGAAGACCTAAACAAATGAATGAACAAACAAACTTGAAAAAACAAAATGTTTGGGGACCAGCAAGTGGCATAGTAGTTGAGGCACTGGACTCACATGACTGACCATGGTTCAAGTTCCAGATTCAGCTACTTAAAACTCACACTGGGGATCAGCAGATGGCATAATGGTTATGTCGCTGGACTCTCACATAGTTAATTGTGGTTAAAGTCCCAGACCCAGTGGGTTAAACCTCACACCAGGTGTGTGTGCATGCCCAAGATCCCTAGAAGAAAATGGAGGAGAAGGGGTTGAGGTGTGGTCAACCCCCTTGGGGGGTGATTTCTCACTTTTTGTCTCTCCTTCTGTCTCTCTCGTGAGCCCACATGCCCTATAGCAAAAATCACTCTCTCTCTAAAAACAAAACAAACTAACAAAAAAAAAAAAAAAAAAAAACTCACACTGGGCATGTATGTACACAGCCCAGAATTCTGAGAAGAGAAAGGGAAAAAGGATTGCTGTACAGTCAACCTCCTTGAGGAGTGATTTCTCACTTTCTGTTTCTCTGTCTCTCCTGTGAGTGCACATGCTTTATAGAAAAATCTCTCAAAAAAAAAAAGTAAAGGAAACATTTCTTTGAATAATTTATGACTATTACAGTAATGATTAAGAGGTCAGGCTGTTGACTAGTTTTTATGAGTTTCAACCAGGTTCCACCACTTATAGACTGAGAGTAAGCTCTAAGTTTTCAGGAAAGTTTCTTAATTCTGTGTCTTAGTTTCCTCAGTATAAGTACTGCATTGTGAGGATTGAATGAGTTAATATTGTAATGCACTTATCCCTTGAAAAGTGATTACTATACTCAATTATTGTTTTAAATATTCTTTTTTTTTTATTAGAGAAAAAAAAGAAATGTGGCCTAGTCAGCTTAAGGGTTTAGGAGAAATACAGAAAGAATCAGATAAAAGGAAACAGTAAACAGATGAATTATAGAATACAGCAATGGAAAAAGAACCTAAAAACTCTATTTAAAGGGTTTGATTAAGAAGATTTAGAGGAGGACCAGCAGTTAGCGTAATGACTATGTTGCTGGACTCCCATGTAGTCAACCATGGCTCACGTCCCGGATCAGGTGGCTTAAAACTCATGCCGGGCGTGTGTGCATGTGTGCCCAAAATCCTGAGAGGAGAATGGAGGAGAAGGGATTGCAGCATGGCCATCCCCCCTGGAGGGTGATTTCTTGCTTTCTATCTCTCTGTCTCTCTCTGGCTGGCTGGCTAGTGCGTGCACCTATAGCAAAAACCTCTAAAAAAAAAAAAAGAAGAAGATTTAGAGACCAGCAGATCTCTAAATCTAGACCTCTAAAGCAGGTCTTTTGCTATAGGGCATCTGTACTCACCAGAGAGACAGAAAACAAGAACTCACCTCCCCACCCCAGGATAGCCACACTGCAATATCTTCTCCTCTCAGGATTTTGGGCACACATGCACATGCACCGAAATGAATCTTAAGTTGCCGGATCTGGGACTCAAATTGCCGTAGACTACATGGGAATCCAGTGATGTAACTATTATGCCATCTGCTGGTCTCTAAATCTTCTTTTCTTTTTTGAGGAGGTTTTTGCTATAGGACACATGCACTCGCCAGAAAGACAGAGAGAGACAGAGAGACAGAAAGCGAGAAATCACCCCCCAGGGGGGATGGCCACACCACAATCCCTTCTCCTCCATTCTCCTCTCCAGATCTTGAGCACACACGCTTATGCACCCAGCATAAGTTTAAGCCACCAGGACTGGGACGCAAACCGTGGTCGACTACATGGAAGTCCAGCGACATAGCCATTACGCTAACTGCTGGTCCCCTGGTCTCTAAATCTTCTTAGTCAAGCCCTTAAAATAGAACTTTTAGGTTCCTTAGAGGAGAAGGCATTGACTTAAGGAATGAGTGAAGTAAAGAAAACAGGTACTGGTCCAGGACATGATGTAGTGGTTAAGGTGCTGGATTCTCACATGGCCTACCATAGTTTGAGTCCCAGACCCAGTGACTTGATGATCATGTGTTCATGTGTGCCCAAAATCCCAAGAGAAGAATGGAGGAGAAGGGATTGCTGCATGCCTATCCCCCATCAGGGATGCTGTCTCACTTTCCCTTTCTATATCTCTCTGGCTGGTGCCTTGCCCTACGACAAAAACAAAAACAAAATCACAACAACAACAAAAAGCTGCTTACTAAAAAGGAAGGGGAGGAACATTCCATTCCAGACACAGAGGCAGACATGCATAGGCCCCCAGCATGGACAAGAGCTGTCCAGCATGGCCTGGGCTTAGTGGATGAGTGTAAGAATAGCCTGCAATAAAGGCAGGGACTCAGTTTATGCAGGGTCTAACAATAACAGGTCATGATAGGAGTTCACATTTGATTTTATGAGCCCTGTGAAGTCATCAATGTTTTTTAAGCAAAACAGTTTATGTGATCTACTAGGTTGTCTGGGAAGTCATGATGCATTTTTCTGTTTTTATATGTCAAAATGTGTCATGGCTTCTCCTAAAACACAATCATTATTTTTTTGATGCTCTCTATGATGGCTATATTGAAACAAGGACCAGACAGATTTCAGGAAGACTGAATCCCATCACAGGAGACTTGGCTGCTGCATCCTATCAACTATATGGACCACCCAGAGTTACACATGCAAAATGCGTCTCTGTAGTTCAGGGAACCAGCCCAAAGACTTATGTATTCTTTGGGCTTGGGTCACTGATGTTCCACTGGGGTTGGGAGGGAGAACGTATTTTGGGTGATGTCTTGCAGCTTGTAACATGTGGCTTTGATCTATTTGAATAGGAACCTCAGTTTCTTCAGCTGACATCATTTATACAATATTTTTGGCACTGAAGATATAAATTATCTCCCTTTAATTTTTTCCTTTTACAATCAGTCCATCTCAATATTTTACTATACCAGTAAGATTTTTCTCTCCTATGCCAGAAGTGGAGATCTGAGAAAATAATTCCAAAGTTCAAAATCCTTTCATACTGAGATTATCTAAATACTCAATTGCTTGACTGAATTCTTGTGACTTTGTTTGCTTGTTCATTTTTGAATAAATAGATTTGGATGCCTAGAATTACATGATGCCATTAATTAGCTTGACTATTATTCTCTATTTGTACTCAAAAAGAATTGAATATCTATTGATCCCTATTCTGTACCTTACTAGATGAATGGATTTGGATCTCTGAAATGTTAACTATTTTAAACTATGACCACTTCAGTCCTAACATTCTAGGACTTTGGGCGCTACTTGAGTACAATGCGGGGGGAGTGAAAGGATAACACTACTTCCGTTTTAGTTATTATTTCATAAAATCATGCCTATTGGGTTCTCTGAGAATCAGATGCTGACATGAAATTAGGATTATGAAAGTTTTAGTGGGGGAATAAGACCAGTGAAAGAAAGAGGGAGAAACAGGACAGGCTGGAGTGACATCAAACTGTGATATAGTCCTGACAGTCTCTACCAGCTAAAGTCAGGGCCCTGGACCAACAATCACCCATTAAAGCAGTCTTGCATTAGGTAGAAATGGCTCCACCTTTGTGCCACTATCCAGCTATAGTCATTGGCTTAGAGATTTTTTCAAGAAGAGTGTAACCTCAGTTCAGAAGCCAAAGCAGACCATAGAGGAGGTCTGCTTCAGGAGGAGCTAACCTCTAGAGACTGACAGCCAACCACACTCTTTGCAACTGAGCAGCAACTCTTGCTTTGAAGGGAAACATTGGTAAATCTGTTTCCCACAGGCACAATGCATCCATCAGCACTGAGCAGTCTACCTACCAACTGGGTTCACATGAGTGAACAGCTTCTCCTTTCTTCTTAAAGGCTTTCCTCTATTTAAGGACCACAATGAGTATTCATTGTTTTCCTCTTTAACCATTCTAATTTGCCCTCATTCCTCAGCTTTACCTCTGCTAGTTTCATGGCTTACCTGGTAGCATTATCCCAAACCTTCATTTCTTAGAGATCTGAGCTTCTCCTCATCCAAAGTGGCATACTTGTTCATTCTCAATCACAAACGGGTGGGAGCACAGATTGCATAATGATTATGTCACTGGGACTCCCACATGGCCAATCATGGTTCAAGTCTTGAACCTGGCAGCTTGAAACTCATACCAGGCACATGTGTATGCATGCCCAAAATCCTGAGAGGAGAATGGAGGAGAAGGGATTGCAGCATGGCCATCCCCCATGGGGGGTTGATTTCTTTCTTTCCACCTCTCTCTGTCTCCCTAGCCAGCACATGCACCCTATAGAAAAAAAAAATCTCTCTAAAAAAAAATCACAATTGGGCAAGGAAAATTGAAGAAGCACCCAAGTGGGTCATAGGAATTGTACTTGTATTCTTCCCTGTCTCTGGAATGTAACAGCAGCCCTACCCCACTCCCCATGATCAAGATCAGTTACTTCCAAGAAAACGATGAATGCTCTTATTATCTGCTGATCCCTGGACACAAGGAGTCTAAGATGCCCAGGGAACAGTGGTAGCTTATAGTTTAATTAGATCCTTACTGTGTAGACTGGCAAGAGTTTTTCCTCCTTTGAAGATGAGGACCTCTGTCTTGGCCATAACTTTTAGACACAAGAAGCACATAGTCTCTCAGTCAATTTCTAAAATTGATGTAAAGTGAATCCACTTCTCCTTGAGAACCACTTTGATTCTCAAATGCATGCATTTTTTTCTATTGTGGATCCAGTGCCTTATAAACATCTCTGACTCAGTGCCTATATTACATCCTGAAGAATGGTGCCCATCTTTACAGAGTTTTGCCTGTAGGATGCTGCTCATCTGTGCTTTCAGCAAGATTTTTCAATACTCTCTGAAGCTGCCACTACTGTATGATGTGGTAATTAATATTACCAGTGTATCCCAAAGTTTGATTCACTCTCCCTAATCCTAAACACACACATCTCCATCACTGTAAAATGAAGTCTGTGAAGTAAAAATCTTCAGAAGCATTATCCACACATCTCCCACCCATGTGTCAGGGATGCAGATTTTCCCAACCAGGGTCCTTACTTTGTTGAAACAAACTTATCTTGGTTGAATATTCAACAGTTTTTGAGGCTCAGCTGCTTTGATGATTAGATCCCAGATTTGATCTCATTGTTCTGCTTACCACAGCATGAGAGATGGGATTTTTACAAGCTGCCAAAGAGACTTGCTGGCTCTCATGTTTAGTTTTTAGTTGTTTCCATTGCTAATTGCCCTCAGGAAATTTTCCATTATCCACATGCATGGCATCAATGCAAATTAATTACGATCATTCAATATTATTATCTTTATGTTTCTCATCATCACCACCACTGCCAGCACCTCTGCACACTTCCAATGTTCAATATCATTCCACCAGTGTATTCTTTTCTACTAGAACATTCTCTTAAGACACCATTGGTGAAATTTTTAACAATTAGGCCACTGCATTGCCCTAGCTCCAGGATCTCCAACTTTTGGGTCATGGAACAGTACCAGTTTGTGACCTGTTCATAATTGGGCTTTACAGCAGGAGGTGAGTGGTGGGTGAGAAAGAGAATTTTCATCTGTATTTATAGCCACTCCCCATTGCTTGCATTAGTGCCTGAGCTCTACCTCCTGTCAGATCAGCTGGAGCATTAGAGTTTCATAGGAGTCCCAGATGGGACCATCTAGTTGCAAGAAAACAAGCTCAGGGCCCCCACTAATTCTGTATTATGGTGAGTTGTATAATTATTTCATCATATGTACAATGTAATGATAATAGACATAAAATGCACAATATATGTAATGCACTTAAATCATCCCCAAACCATTCCACCTACCCCAAAGAAAAATTGTATTCCATGAAACTGGTCTGTGTGTCAAAAAGGTAGGGAACACTGCCTTTGCCCATCTATTCTTTACCCTTGCCAGCTAGGTGAGTGTCCTAATTCCCAAATCTCATCCTACTATCTGTTTTCTCAGAAATACTCATTGCACCACCAGTGCCAACTGGGTTCTCTGGGAAGGAATTTCTGAGATGGAATTAGGAGTGAGATCTACTGAGGACTATCACCTATGAAAGGAAAAAGAGAAAGACAACTGGGCTAAGGAACCTATTAGATCTCAATGCTGTTCCGACACAGTCTCTGACAGCCCAACCAGGAGCTCTTCAGCAAAGCTTGCTCATTTGAGGAGTTCTGAATTGGGCTGAACATCTGTGTCATCAACTTGGCTTAGACTACACTGAGAAGGGATGGCCTCAGCTGACTCCACTTTGCTCTGTCCTTGGTTATGCATCATTCTTGACTGAGTGATACCCTAGTAGATGTGGTCTTGACTTGAAAACTGAACTGGACATTGAATGTCTTTCTGGAGGCAGCCACCAATCACATGGCTTTCTCCTTCCTGTTGCAGTACTAGGAATCTATTTATCTGGAGAGAAACAATTCCTATTTCAAGGTCCAGTTGAAAGTAAAAGTACAAAAAAAGATGATTATGCAGATTTTAGTCAAAATAAAGATATAACTATGTTTGTGTCATACAAAATAGACTTCAAGTGAAAACAGCATTCTTCAGATAAAGAAGTTCATGTAAAAACATAAAAGTTTCAATTCCATGGGGAGATAAAAATTAAAAATGTACCTCAACTCAGAGTTCAAAAATATAATGGAAAATATAATGGTCTCTGAATAGAGACCAGCAGATGGTGTAATGGTTCTGTCGCTTGACTCCTGTGGAGCCAACTGCAGTTCAAGACCCGAACCTGCCAGCTTAAAACTCACACCGGGTACATGTGCCTACATGCCCAAAATCCTGAGAGGAGAATGGAGGAGAAGGGATTGTGGCATAGCCATTTCCCCTGGTGGGTGATTTCTCACTTTCTGTCTCTCTGTCTCTCCAGTGAGCACATGAACCCAATAGCAAAAATCTCTCTTAACATAAATAAATAAATAAAACTATTATATAGAAAACTTGTGAAAGACAAGTAAAGGAGTTCTAAGAGAAAAACTATAATCTTAAATTGTGTGTTATAAAAATGAAGACTGAAAATTAAGAAACTATTGGAATGTATAAAATAAAATAACAACATAAATCCTTACATAGTAGAGGGGAGAAAAATTTAAATTAAGAGTTCAAATGTGCAAAATAGAAAACACAGGTATAATTGACAACTTCATAGCTAATATTAATAGAAGTTGGTTTCTTGCAAAGATCAGTAACAACCCTAAAGCCAAATTTATTCAAAAGAGCAAGCAAAATAGATATTAAGAAGTCAAAATGCTGCAGATATTAAAAACATAATAGTATTAGTATGATCAACTTTATAATAATAAATTTAAACATTTAGATAAAATGAAAAAATTAATAACTTATAAAAAACAAATCAAATGATAAATAGAAAGCCTAAAGCTCCTAAAACTACAAAGGAATGGAATCACCGTTCAAAAAGATCTTTTCCATAAAGCAAACTTCTGGCCTATGTAACTTCACCAGAGCATTCTTTCAATTATGAAAAGATCAGATAATTTAAATTTTATACAAGCTATGGGAGGATTTAGACTGAAGTCTTTCATTAGTTTGAAATTGATATAGTAGAAATGTTAATTTTCCCCCAAACATGGTGTTGTGATTTGTATAATTGTTTATCCACTAAAGGTTTATGTTTTAGAATTTGTTCTTCATGGAAAGCAAATGACTATCCCCTAAAAGTTTATGTGTCGGGACTTGATTATACTGTAATCTCTTCATAGCACCCCAGAGTGGGCCTTTGTATATGTAAGGTAATTGGGTGATTGTGTTCAGGTGGGTTTCGAATCACAGGGAATGAGACCAGAATAAGAGAAAGAAACCCCTGGTGGAGCAGACCACGCTCTGCTTTGCTAAAATCTCTGCTTTCTGCCATTTTATGATGCCTTCCAGTCACAAGAACCATGAGTTTAGCAAATAAATTTCTATTTTCTTTAGAGATTACCCCATCTCAGATATTTCTTTTAGCAAGAAATAATAGACTAAGACACATAGCAAATTCCAATTAAATTGCCAACCACAGTCTCTCAGGAACTTGTCAAGCAAATTTATAATTGATAGAAAAATATAGAGCTAAGAATAGCCAAGACAGTCTAAGGGAGAAAAGTAAGGTGTGAGGCATTGTTCTACTATATACTAGGACTAATTTTAAGGATACGTTTTTACTTTTTTTTTTTTTTTTTTTTTTTTTTTTTTTCCACAGGGCACATGTGGTGGCCTTGGAATTTTTTTTTTTTTTTTTTTTTTTGCCACAGGGCACATGTGCTGGCCTGAGAAAGACAGAGAGAGGGACAGTGAGAAATCACACCCAAGGAGGGGATGATCATGCTGCAATCCTTTCTCCATTCTCATCTCAGGATTTGCAGCATACACACACACACACACACACGCAACACACACACACACCAATGGTGTGATTTTTAAGCTCCTACATCTGGGACTTGAACCATGGTCAGCCATATGGGAGTCCAGCACCTTAACCACCATACCACCTACATTATTAATGAAGTATATCCCTGGCACAATAATATAGAAATAGAAAGTAGAACAATGAATTATAAAGGATCCCCAGGAAAGAGATTACACATACATGGACACTTGATTTATGACAGACATATTGTAGCAAATGACTAAGAACAGGATTTTTAACATATAGTGTCAGGATAATTGAAAATTCCCTTGGAAATCGCATACCACACAGAAACATGAAACCTGGTTGGAATAAAGACAAAAGTATCATGCTTTTGGAGTACAATAAAGGAAACTATCTTCACACAGTAGGAAATATATTTCTTAAGCAAGATGTATTAAACACAAACCATATAAAAAGTATAAGCTTAGACCAGTTGGTGATGGTGGTTAAGGCAGCTGGATCCCACATGGCCAACTATGAGGTTTGAATCCAGGACCTGATGGGGTTTTTTGTGTGTATGCCCAAGATCTTGAGAGGAAAATGGAAGAAAAGGGATTATGGCATGGCCATCCCCTCTAAGGAGTGTTTTCTCATTTTCCTTCTCTCTTTTCTGTCTCTCTCTGGTGAGTGCACATGCCCAATAGCAAACAATATTAGGAATGAGCATTCTTATTTTGTGGCGGAATGGTCATTTGCATAAGTTCAATAATACAATATCTTTTGCTTTGCATCAGAAATTGAATTCTTATGGAATTTTGTGCAAGTAACAGACCAAATTGAAACTAAACATATATTTTCTTTGCAAACATGTCAGTTTATGCTTCTCTTTAATAAAAGAGGGAATGGAGAGAGAAAAAAATGTTTTAGAAGAAAATTACAGTGCATTTACCACTAGATTCTAGCTTTGTCCATTTTGTCCATATATTTAGTTTAATTAAGAACATTTGTGAATCAATACAATGTGAAAAAATTTAGTATAGGAGTGAGAGGAAAGGGGAAGTTAAAATACATTTAGTGGACAAAAAAATAAGCTATTTGCTGATGATAATGCATATAGTAATACCTCTGTGTTCACTGACATGCATGGTATTATGCTGAAAAAAGAAATGCTGTACACTGTAAAGATATATATGATTAAGTGTAAAATATATACATATAAATATATTTCTATTGTATATTATATATCATATTTTATATACATATATAACATATATATATATGCAAAAGAATTAATGTGATCTGAGAACAGAGCCAAAGCCATCTTTCCAGACATGAGACATTTAGTCAAAGCAGCCACTTGTTTTGTCTTCACAGCATCATGTATGTTTAACTGGATCATCTCGATAATTTAGCTTTCTGGAGTTACGACCTTTGATAACAGAGTGTCAAGGATGGTATCAAGAACATCAACAGTTGATCAGTTTAGCCATAATAAGAATGGGCAAGAGATGTTCAAACAATTCATGGGAAATGTGTTTTATGAAAAAACTATTCATGAATTTCAATATCTTTTTGCAGCAAAATAAGCTAATACTTTTTTTATTTTTTTAATACATTCAATCACATTTTTTAGCTTACAGGGTGATAATTTCAATATATGAACATTTCTCCCTGGTCCAGTTGATCAAAATATAACAATACTACCTCCCTGTCTCAACAATGCTGTCTCCGTATCCCTCCAATACTTTAATTCCATTTTTCCAAGAAGTTTTTGAAGTCCCCACATATATATCATCCAAAGTATGTTGGGAAGCTCCTCCTTTTCATGTTTTTAAAAACAAAATACATATTTATCTATCAGAAATAGGTGAAAGTATTGCCTGATAAAACAGAATGTAATATTTACACTTTCAAGACATTTACAGTTTCATCACATCATTCCTCCCAGTCTTTCCTTTTTTTTATCGTCCATTTACCATCTTTCTGTACTATCCATTCATAAGAGAACTCGATACCAAGTAGGTGTCTTTCAATAAATGGGACTCTAATGAACAGACTAATCCTAAGTATAATTAACATAATTACTTTTTCATTTGTTTCTTTGTTTTTAATTGTCAGAAGGTGCATGTGCTTACCAAAAAGAGATCCAGAGAAAGAGAGAAAGTGAGAAAACACCCCTGGTCCCCTCATGGGGATAGGTGATGCTAAAATCCTTATTCTCAATTTCTCCCTCCTTTCAGGATTTTGGGCACACATGCACATGAACTTGGGGTGCTTGTTGCATTACCAAGTATGAGATTTCAGCTGCACAGTTGGCCATGTGGGATCCAGCCAACCCAATCACCAGGTCACAGACTAGCCCAGGATCATTTTAACTTTTTTATTCCCTAATAATTCTTATGTCACTTCTAATTATGTTTGTGTTATATAGTAGACAAAAATTTCTAAAAAGAAGATTCCTTCAAAAACCTTCAAAAGGAAGAGAGAATCTTATTCTCTCAAAAAAGAGAGAGAAGATATTCTATTGATTTTGTTCACGTCTATGTTGTCGGCTCTTAGGAAAAGGCCTAGTGTAAAGAAAGTGTTCAATAAATATTTGTCAAATGATAAATGAAATAATGGATACATAAATTAATGAATATATAGGGCAACATTCACTAACTCCTTCATGATTTTCATGATCTATCCCTGTAAGATCAGGGATCAGAAATGTCCATTCTCCCATTTTCCATATTTTCAGGAGATACAAGAGTAAGCATGTAATTTAGTAGAAAAAATTGAAGAGGAATGCAAATTAAATGAAAGGATCAATACAATAATTGTCCTTTCAAAACTCAAAATTAAAAAAAATAACAAGTAATTACATTTACCATAGCCACAAAAAGTATAAGTAACTTAGGAATAAATCTAACCAAAGAAGTTAAAGCCCTCCACAAGGAAAACTATGAGAAGCTAAAAAAAAAGAAATTGAAAATTACACAGAAAGGTGGAAAGACATCCCATGTTCCTGGATTGGAAAAATTAATTAAAATGGCAATTCTACCCAAATTAATCTACATATTTAATGCAATTCAAATCAAAGTACCAGGCACAATCTTCACAGATCTAAAAAAGACAATTATACAATTTGTCTAGAATAATAATAAAACCTGTATTGCCAAAACAATCTTGCACAAGAAGTGTGAAGTGGGCAGCATCTCATTCCCTGACCCAAAAATATAGTACAAAGCTGTGGTAATCAAAACAGCATGGTACTGGCACAGAAACAGACAGGTGGACCAATGGAAGAGAATAGAGTCCCCAGAAATAAATTCCCAAACACACAGTCAACTGATTTTTGACAAAAGGTACAAGTCAATTCAGTGATAAAAGGAAAACCTCTTCAGCAAATGGGGCTGGAAAATCTGGTTTTCCACCTGCAGAAAGATAAATCTGAACTCTTACCTCTCACCTTTGATAAAAATCAACTCAAGGTGGATCAAAGATCTAAACCCAAGACCTCAAACTATAAAACTACTCCTGGAAAACACTGGGAAAACTCTTGGAGATACTGGGGTATGAAAAGACTTCTTAAATAAGATCCCCAAAGCACAGTCAATAATTCCCAAAATAGACAAGTGGGATTACATCAGACTAAGAAATTTCTGCATGGCAAAAAACAAACAAACAAACAAACAAAAAACAGTAATTAGTGTGAATTGATAGCCCTCAGAATGGGAAAATACATTTGTAAACTATGTGTCAGATAAGGGGCTGATAACCAGAATACACAAGGAACTCAAGCAGCTGTTCCAAAAAAAAGATGATCAATCCTATTAAAAGATGGGAGAACGAGTTGAAAAACCACTCTCTAAGGATGACATGCGAATAACCAAAAGACATGAAAAAATGCTCAAAATCCCTCATTGTAAGGGAAATGCAGATCAAAACAAGGAGATACCACCTAATCCCAGTCAGAATGACTAAGATTAAACAAACTAAAACTGATAAGTGCTGGTGAGGGTGTGGTGAAAGGGAAACTCTCTTACACTGCTGGTGTGGATGTAAATTGGTCCAGCCACTGAGGAGGACAATTTGGAGATTCTTCAAAAATCTGCAAATAGAACTACCATATGATCCAGCATTCCTGTTCCTTGGTATATACCCAAAGGACAGAAGAATTTTTAATTGGAAAATTGCTTGTATATCAATGTTTATTATGGTACTATACACAATTGCTAAGACATGGAATCAACCCAAATGCCTACAAACAGATGAATGGATAGCAAAATTGTGGCACATATACTGTATGGAATACTATTTAGCCATAAAAAGAAACCCTGGTTTTTGACAGGAAGTGGAAGAATATGGAAGATTTACTACTGAATGAAGCAAGCCAGGCTATGAAGGAGAAACACTGTATGTCTCCACTTAATATATACCAAGTATCCACACTCAATGACGGAAACTGATTGACTAAAGGATATAGAAACACAGTAAATGGATGTGAATACCAGATATAGTGTGTGTGAATGAGTAGAGTCTGAGGAAGGACATTTAGAAGAAATATAGGGAGGCAAAGCATTAATGGGACAAAGAAATATGGTATTATCTGTTGAAGATAACTTTATAGTTTTATCAAGTGGACTAGGGAGAAATGTTCATATGTTGGAATATTCACTTTGTAAGCTAAATAATGTTACTAATGTGCAAAACAAAATGAAATTTAAATTTTTTTTAAAAAAGCTGCCACAATGGCCCCAGCAGCTGTTTAACAGTTTACACCACTTGACATTAAGTAATCTTTTGAAATGAAAATTAAAACAAAAATAAATCAATCCATAAACAAAAATAATTTAAAAAAGAAAGAAATAAATAAAAAAATAGAGATACAATGGTCAATTTTGGCAATGTTGCAGGGAAAAGACACTGTACTACTGGAAGTGTAAATTACTTAGATTCATGAAAAGAATTCATCAAATGGACCAGAAATCTTCCAAATATTATTGCTAGGTTTTTATTCTCAAGACATACTAAACAATATATACAAAAGAGTTGAACAATGTTAACTGTAGGTGGTTTATAATAGTGAGATACTGAAGGTATGGCATGTGGCATGGTGGATAAGGGTGCTGGACTCCCACATGGCCGACGACAGTTCAAGTCCTGGACTGAGTGACTTGCTTTCTTACTTTCCCCTCTCTCTTTCTCTCTCTCTCTCTCCTTATCACTCTGTCTCTCTATAGTCAAATGAAAAATAAATAAATAAATAAATAAAGCTAAATAAAATAATTACTTTGAAAAATGTATCAAAAAATAGAAAATTGGTTTGGGCCAGCTGGTGGTGTGGTGGTTAAGATGGCTGGATCCCACATGACTGACTGCAAGGTCAGAATCCTGGACTTGGGAACCAGCAGTTAGCGTAATGGCTATGTCGCTGGACTCCCACGTAGTCGACTGCGGTTCGCGTCTCGGACCCAGTGGCTTAAATCTCACGCCGGGCGCGCCGGCGTGCCCAAGATCCCGAGAGGAAAATGGAGGAGAAGGGATTGCGGCGTGACCATCCCCCCTGGGGGGTGATTTCTCACTTTCTGTCTCTATGTCTCTGTCTGTCTGGCGAGCGCACGCGCCCTATAGCGAAAAAAAAAAAAAAAGAATCCTGGACTTGTGGCTTGGAAAACATGCCAGACACATGTGCCTGCATACCCCAAATCCCAAAAACGAAAATGGAGAAGAAAGAATTGTGGCATGGTCATTCTCCCTAGGGGATGATGTCTCTCTTTCTTTTTCTGAGTGCACACACCCTAAAGCAAAATAAAAAAATATATAATAACAAAAGAAAAAAATTGGTGCAATAATTCAGGAAATGGGTCTCATAAAATGGCACAGCAGTAATACTACTGAACACAAATGGCAAAGTGCTGGTTTTATGTCTGGAAGCTTCTCTGTATGTGCTGGTGTGTGGGCAGGCATGTACCAGTGCTCCAAGCTGGCTGAGGTTGGGAGTGGATCATGATGTAAAGACTCTGTTAATAGTGCCCCTCTATCTCTGTCTCTCTCTTTCATGGAAAAAAGCTTTGTAAAATTCCAGATACATTCATTCAATACAAGTCATTAACATTTATGTTGTGGGAAAGTATTCAATTACACAGGATTACAGTTACTATATATTATTAGGTAGGAAAAAAGGAAATAGCAAAGCAATATGGTGGATATCATGCTGTTTTATAGGAAAAAAATCCACATACAGTTATTTTTTTCCCAATAAGGAAGCAACTACAGAAAGCTTTTATTTGTTCAAAGTAACCAGTGCTATTGGGATGCAACTCCCCACCAATTACCCATTACTGCTTTCAAAACAAAAATATCAAACTTGATTTTTCCATTAGAATGCAGTTATTTCTCCACACTAGTAAATCAAAACCCAAGACACAGATTTCATATATGCATATT
>NW_006207959.1:1043632-1097292 GCF_000334495.1 Tupaia belangeri chinensis
TCTTCTTTGATTTGCTATCAGATATCAGATTCACTATCAGATAAAGATTTTCTCTTTGTACCATCTTTTTCTTTACCAGCTTTTTGAAAATTAAGAAATGCATCAATTAACTCTGCACAATCTAAATTTTCTTCTGGTTCCCACGTATTGTCAGCATCTGTAAATCCCTTCCACTTCAGGAAATATTCCACCTTCCCATTCACTACATGTCAGTACAATATTTTTTCCACCACAAATTCTTCAGGTTCTGACTCTTCAACTCTTTTACTCTTTCCATTCTATTTCTTACCCATTTTTTGCAAAGTAGTTTTATTGGAGGCCATTTTTTTTTTTTTTTATTGCAGACATGAAGAGTTCACCACTCTGAGCTGCTTGGGGTCATAGGTGTGCCCACATATAGTCATTTTAAAAGGCCTAATCTAGGCCCTACATGAATGTATGTCAGTACAATAATACCTATCTTGGGGACCAGCAGTTGGAATAATAGCTATGTCGCTGGACTGCCATGTAGTCAACCGTGGTTCAAGTCCCAGACCAGGTGGCTTAAACTAACAACAGGCGTGTGTGTCTGTGTGTGTGTGTATGTGTGTGTGTGTGTCCAAGATCCCGAGAGGAGAATGAAGGAGAAGGGACTGTAGTGTGGCCATCCCCCTTGGGGAGTGATTTCTTGCTTTCTGTCTCTCTCGGTTTTTCTGGCAAGAGCATGCACCCTATAGCAAAAAACCTCTCCAAAAATAAATAAATAAGTAATAAAAATAATGCCTATTTTTGGGTGGTAAGATTATGGGTTATTCTACATTTCTTTTCTAATAAGAAAATGTGTAAAAGTTAATTAAATTCTAATAATATATATATATATATATATCCATAAGAAAAGATTGGAAAAATATATAGCAAAAATTAAATAGTCATTATCTCTTGCTATAAGATTGTGGGTTAGTTTTGTTTTCCTTTTACTCGAATGTATTTCTAACTTTTTTTGCAATAATCTCATATTACTTTTATAAGAAAAAGTCATAAAAGTCCATTAAATTTTAATAAAATGCATATGATGGCATAGGAAAAATTTGGAAATATATAAAGCAAAAACAAACAGCAGTTATTTATCTCTGGGTACAACATTCAGGGAGATATATATTTTATTCTGTTCGCTTTCCCAAGACCTTTCAAACTTTTAGAATGAGTATATAATATGATCGTAATGAAAGTAAAGAAAATATTACTTGGAAAAACTTTTTGCCTATCAAGTTACAGGGACTATAGTTACTTCTAATAATAAGATGCCCTAGGAGAGTTACTTGGAGGTTTCTAAGAAGTTGATTGAATGAATTATAAATATTACAGCAATACTACTGTAATAAAAATTGTCACTGAGGGAAAACAGGACAGTAAATATCTGTGTATATAAAAGTACAATAAGTGCATATATATGTGTGTGTATATATAAGTGTGCATGTATATATATTTTATATATTATATATAGGGTTGTCAGAAAAGTCATGACGCATTTTTGCATAGAAAAACAGAAAAATACATCAAAACTTTTCTGATGACTCAATATCTATCATATGTCTATATATCTATGTATATACCAAAATATATATATACATCTCAAATATCCAAATCAAATACAAATGTGTAGCCAGTACTTCAAAGCCAGATTCGAACTACTTGCTTCCACTTGTGAAAGTCTAGCTATGTATCTGGCTTTTAAATTCATAAAAATAATATTGAAATAACAAATTATTTGACAAAAACATTCCAAGAGAGTAATTTCTTTAGATAGTCACAGCTTCATCCAAGACTAAAGTCAACATACAACCCAAACCTCCAAGAGGTTTATTTTATTGCAATGCTGTGAAGCTGTAAAGACAGCCTCAAATGTTGGGAAATTTCTCAGCATCACACAGACTATATGTGGTAGAGCAAGACCTTGAATTTTGGTCATCAGACTCCAAAGCCAATACTCTTCATACCACAAAATTTTCAAACTTCTGTTTCTGTTCTAGACAACTAGATAAGTAACAATAACTGATATGTTGACTAACGTCCATAAAATCGTTCATTTTCTTGAGTTTGTTGATGTGGCATTTTATTCTATGTTTTTACTTCTTTATTGTTTTTGGTTTGTTTTGTTTCTTTTGTCAGAGAGGGAGCTCTGCCCCAATAAGGGCCTGATCATGCCGTATTACTCTATACACACACATACACAATACCTCCTCCAATTCATCCCCTCAAGATCCTGGGAACATTCATGCACAGTGTGTTTTCCAAGACACCAGGGCAGAACTCAATCCTGGCTGGCCACGTGGGATCCAGCTTCCTCTGTGTAGTGTCTAACTGTTGTGCTATGGGGCCAGCCCTGGTTTTCTTCTTCTTACCGTCCTTTTACAATGAGGCTTCAGAAGGTGTGATATCAGGTCTGGACTGAATTATTATACATTCCTATTAAATGAAATTGCAATTGATGAGGCTTTGCTGTCATTGGAAAGATTTTTGTTTTGCTTTGTTTAATTGTACCAAGAAGCCTGAGAAGAGGTAGGATGCTGAAAGCAGAAGCAAATGACAAGGAAGAGAGGAGTGATAAGTAACACTGTTCAGGGACTTTAAAGGGGGAGTCTGGCAGTGGGACAACATGAGAAGGGGGCTACATGAATGAGTCTGCTATGAAGAGGATAATAAAGTCATAGAAGCTGCTGCTTGTATTACACCACACTCAGAAAAACATAAAAAGCCCACATACCACAGACTAATTTGGCAGTAATCTGAGATAGAAGTGCATTAATCCAATTACTTTTCTTGGCATCCCAAACCACCTACCACCTATAAGCTTTTAGGAGCTTAAATAACCCCAGGGCTTGGATGACAAAATGAGTCCCCAGAATAAACAAATTCCATTTTAGGGCAGAATGAGTCATCATGGGAGGCCTTTATGGACATAGGCCATGTTTCCTTACTGAAATGAATGAGCCCAGCTCTTACTTCTGCACCTAGAAAATCTCTCTTTCCTCTGCCCTAATCAATTCAGGTTTGCAAGATAAACCAATTTCTTTTTCTTTTTTTTTTTTTTTTTGACAGGCTTTTGCTATAGGGCACATGCGCTGACCAGACAGACAGAGAGAGACAGAGAGACAGAAAGCAAGAAATCACCCCCCAAGGGGGATGGCCCACCGCAGTCCCTTCTCCTCCATTCTCCTCTTGGGATCTTGGACACACACGCACATGCACCCGGTGGGAGTTTAAGCCACCAGGTCTGGAACTCGAACTGCGGTGGACTACGTGGGAGTCCAGCAACATAGCCGTTATGCTAACTGCTGGTCCCAAACCAATTTCTTTTTCTTTCATACATTGACAGTTGTTACTAGTCTCACAGACAAGATTTCTGCCATCCTCAGATTGAGTCAAGTGTGAATGTGTAAAATCTCAGGTGAATGTATTTGTAAAACACTGTTGAGTTAGAAAAAGACAATTGTTAAGCACTATGTGAGGGAAACATTGAAGAATAAAATTCAAGAATTGAAAAAAGAATGTTGAAAATTGTGTGTGTATGTGTGTGTGTGTGTGTATGGTCAAGACACTCCTTCTTACAGATGAATAGTTAAAATATGTGAAAATGAACTTGATCTATTTTTTAAAGAATTATTTTATTTAACTTTATTTATTTATTTTAATTTGAACAGAGAGGGACAGAGAGAAAGTGAGAAAGCGAGCTGCCAGTTGGGGAACTCGAACCGTGGTTGGCCATGTGGGAGTCCAGTGCCTTTAACCACCATGCCACTAACTGGCACTAAATTTCATGTATTTTTTAAAAAAGCATGAGATTTTTATGGGGCCAGCTGAGATGGCACAGTATAACACAATTCTTTGCAATGCTGAACCCAAATGGGGTGGTCTCAGATTCACATCCTGGGGTCTCCCTGTAGGTGACAGGCACACACATATGTAACCATAATCTGGCTGGCTGAGGTTGGGTGTGAATTGTAACATAAACAAGTTGGGAGGGCCTGTTCAGTCTCTCTTTCTCTCTTTCTCTGAAAGAATAAATAAACTTTAAAAAAATGAGATTTCAGAATTAGAAAAGATCTATGAATGAGATGGCAAAAGTCTGCATTTTGTCCGTCAATGCTGACCAATTTGTATTGACTATGTGCATCATGTTCAGATGAGCAACTTGAGTGTCAGTAGAAAGGTTGCTATGATGGACAGATGGCTAATGACTGTCCTCTAACTCACTACAGTAAATTTTAAACACAAATAAAATCCTCCAGAGATCACATAGTGATAACTGTACTAACTCACTTCTTTGTCTTTCCCATCACTGTACCATCATTGTTTGTTTCTAACCAACTGTTAAAACTCCTAGCTCCACAAGGGTTAGAGGCAAATTGCACTCAAAGCTGGAATGATTTTGCACCGCCACAAACTTACTCTCTAAAAAATGCTTATAGCTGAGTCCACACATGGCTATCTGCTGACTATATAATAGGGAGATACAATACGATGTCCATAAAGAAGAAAATGAACTAGTTTAAAGCATACATATATATCACTGAAACAAAACAGTAGCTGCTCAATTGTTTAGAACTCAGAAAAAATATTTTTCAAAGGAGATATTTTCTCATTATTTTTTAGAATTGCCTTCACGCAATTAAAAAAAAAAGAAAACAGCTTAATTATTTTGCTATTTTCTAAAGACAGGGCATTCCCTTATTGCGTACCTCTGGATAGAGAGATCTCAACACCCAACCTTGGACAGTGTGGATGACATTTGTCCAGGGACCCAAGTGGGATTACATCAGACTAAGAAGTTTCTGCATGGCAAAAGACACAGTAATTAGTGTGAATTGACAGCCCTCAGAGTGGGAAAATATTTTGTAAACTGCATCAGATAAGTGACTGATAACCAGAATTCACAAGGAACTCAAGTATCTGTTTCAAAAAAGATGATAAATCCTGTTAAAAGATGAGAGAATGAGTTGAAAAATCACTCTCTAAGGATGACATATGAATAGCTAAAGATACATGAAAAAATGCTCAACATCCCTCATTGTAAGAGAAATGCAGATCAAAACAACAATGAGATACCACCTAACCTCTGTCAGAATGACTAAGATTTAAAAAAAAAAAAACTAAAAATGATAAGTGCTGGTGGGGGTGTGGTGAAAGGGGAACTCTCTTACACTGCTGGTGCGGATGTAAATTGGTCCAGCCACTGAGAACAATTTGGAGATTCCTCAAAAATCTACAAATAGAACTACCATATGATCCAGCAATCCTGTTCCTTAGTATCTACCCAAAGGACAGAAGAATACTTAATCAGAAAAGTGCTTGCACATTGATGTTTATTGTGGCACTATTCACAATTGCTAAGCTATGGAACTAACCCAAATGCCCATGAACAGATGAATGGATAGCAAAAATGTGGCACATATACTCTATGGCATACTATTCAACCATTAAAAACAACAAAACCCCAGCTTTTGACAGAAAGTGAAAGAATATGGAAGAGTTACTGCTGAGTGAAGCAAGCCAGACTATGGAGAGACGTTGCATGTCCTCACTTAATATATACCGAGTGTCCGCACTCTATGATTGAAACTGATTGACTAAAGGATACAGAAACACAGTATATGGATGTAAATACCAGATCTAGTGTGTGTGAAAGAGTCGGGTCTGAGGAAGGACATTTAGGAGAAAAATAGGGAGGCAAAGCATTAACGGGACAAAGAAATGTGGCATTGTCTGTTGAAGATATTTTATAGTTTTATCAACTGGACTAGGGAGAAATGTTCACCTGTTGAAATACTCACTTTGTAAGCTAAATAATGTGATTGAATGTATAAAAGAAAATGAAATAAAAAATGTAAAATAAAATTATTTTGTTTCTATACATGTCTGGCCACATATTTCATAAGTTGATTTTTAGATGCTGTATATATTTATATTCATGGATTTCTAACCTTTAATTTCTGATGTACAGAAATGCATTTGATCTAGTATATCAATTTTATTTCATGCACTTTGATTGAACTCTCTTATTAATTCTAATATCACCTAATATCATGTAAATAATTATATAGTCACTAAATAATGTGTGCATATTTTTCTTTATTTTTGCTTGTGTGTGTGTGTGTATTTCCTTATTTGCTTATCTTATGAAATGGGCTAGGACATCCTAGACAATGTAAGATATAAAAAGTTAGGTACTTAAAAATCATATATTGTTTCTGACTTCAAAAGGAATGTTTTAATGCTTTACTATTAAGAATAATATTTGCTGAAATTTTAAAATAAAAGTCCTTCATCAGATTACATTATAAAAAATTGATTCTCATTTGTTGAAAAGTTTTTTTTATGTCTTTTTTAGTTTTTTTTTTAAGATTTTTCCATAGGTGCATGTGCTTATTGGAAAGAAACAGACAGAGACAGAAAGAAGAAAAATTAGAAATTACCCCTTGGTGGGATGGCCATGATACAATCCCTTCTCCTTCATTCTCCTCTTGAAATTGTGTGCATGTGTGCATACACACCTCATGTGATTTTCAAGCCTCTGTGTTCAGGATTTGAACCTTGGAGTCAGTCAAGTGGGATCCAGCACCTTAACCACCACACCATTTGCTGGCCCCCAAAAGTTATATTTTTACAGTTATGACTGGATGTGTTTATTTTCTAAATCTTTTGAAATCATTGTAGGGTTTTTCTCTTTCAATCTGTAAACTTGGTGAATGACAACAATTTATTTTCCAATATTAAATCAATTTTGCCTTCCCAGACTTAGTATATTACATATTTCTAGACTGGATTTTCAAATATTTAAGAGGCATAATCCTGAGTGAAATTTCCCTGTCAATATTCTTTCCCTTACTGTCTTTTTTATTTCAAACTAGAATGGTCACATGACATAATTTGCTATGTGTTTATTTCTCTATATTCTGAAAAAGTTTCTATATAAAATTTGGAAAAAATTGTTTTAAAAATATTAGTAAAATTAGTTTATAAGCACTCTGGGCTTGGTTTTTTGGGGGGAGGGCTTTTATCATTAACAATTACATTTATTTAATGGTTATAGTATTATCGGCCAACTAAGTCTGGCCGCTTCTCTCAGTCAATTACATGAGAGGCAGAAGCTGGAGAAGAGGGGAGTTTATTTCTGTAACCAGTTATAGGGAGACAGTTAGAAAGTACCATCAAACTGTCTTGAAAAGCTCCACATGTTCTTGGTATTTATAGGTACAAGATATAAGCACATGCAAATCATTCTTCACTACAATCAGTCAGAGTCAATTGCTTTCTCTTGAGTAATTATCCTGTTTCCTTAAAATAACCATCCTTGGTTTCTCATCGGACCATTCCTCAAACAGATCTCCCTGTAAGTCAGCACTTGGCCAGATCGTTCCTGTTTGAGACTTTCTTAATTTCAAAATGGCTGCAGGTCTACTGGCCTGCTACAATGATATTGTTAAGCTTTTCAGTTGTTTTATTGAGTAGTCTGATAAATTATTTTAAGAGATTATCTTACTTAAATCTTAATTATTTTTTAAATCTTAAATGTATTGCCATATTTTATTCATGCTAATTTCTACGCCATATGAAGGTGTAGATTCCTTTTGATTCCCAATGTTACTTAGCTATATTGTCTCTGTTTATTGATCAGTTTTGCCACAGCATCACCATATTCTTAGTCTTAAAATAAACTAGTTTTTGGTTTATAGATATCCATTGTGCATTTGTTTTTCTATTTCAATATTTTAAGTATTAATGTATTTTTATTTTCTTTAGGTTTATCGTTTCTCACTCTCTCTTTTTAAAATTTGCTAAAGGGCTCATGTGCTCGCCAGAGACAGAGAAGAAGAGAGAGAGAGAGTGAGAAAGTAAGAGAGTACTCCTCCACCATGGGTGATAGTCATGCTGCAATCTCTTTTCTTCTCTCTCTCCCTCCTGTCAGATTCTGGGCATGCGTAGACACACATCTGACGTGCCTCTCAAGCCACCAGGTCTGGGACTTGAACTGCCCTCTTGGCCATGTGGAATTCTTAATCACCATGCCATTAGCTAGCCCTGGGCTTATTCTTTTTCCAACTTAAAGTTTAATTAAACATTTAGTTAATTATTTATAGCTTCTCTTCTAATATGTATATTTAAGGCTGTGCATTTTATTCAAGCAACCATTTTTTTCCACATTTTATAAATATTTTCTTGTTTTGGTGTTTTCTGTCATTTTAATAGTGAGTTAAAAAAATTTGGACAGGTATTTTTATAATTTTTTTTATTTACAAAATTGTGTGTGTTAAGTTTCTTATTTTCAAATTGAATTTATGAGCTGATAAATAGTACAGATGAGATAGTCTATGAAATGTGTTGAGACTTGCTTTGTAGTCTATTAAGCAGCCACATTTGACAAGTGTTCTGAGTATGTTTATATATATATCCACACACATATGTGTGTATATATAATATTATTTATATATAATCTTTTTCTTTTTTTATTTGCTTTGATCATTTTCCTATCTTCCATGTTATTTTCTTAGTAATCTCTTGCTTCTTACTTATACTTTTGATTTCCCATTTTCTAACTTTAAATATATTAGATACACTTAATTCTATATTCATTTATTCTAATTTTTTTCACTACTCAGATATCAAAGCACCAAAACAATGTGAGGAATATATTATTAAGATTTCTCAAGAGTTACAGTACCTCCACCAAGAACTAAGTATAAGTCAGTCAAGTTTTCCTACTTCTCTTTCTTGTCCAGTTCTATTATTCACTGAGAATAGAGCCCAGTGGTTTACAACAGGGGTGTTTCTATTTTAGAGGGTATTTTAGACATTAGTAGAGATGTTTTTGATTGTCTCATTAGATTAGAGAATGTGATTGGCATTTGCTAAGTAGTGTATAGGATATTATGGCAGAGCAAACATTTATTACTCCTATAGATGACAAAAATTGTTCAGTATATAGCTTCATTAGACATATAAACTAAAATATTTTTTTCACAGTCTTAAAATACCCTGCTTTTTTTCTGTGGTAATACAACTTTTGTATTAATCATTAGTTTATTTTGTCCAGAATTTTGCCAAGAAATGGTCATAATTTCAGAAAATTATCATGAGTGGAATGCTACTCATACAAGTAGAGTTACCATATGAAGCCCTAGTATCAGCTTCAGTAATAGTTATCCCTCTCACATATTAGTTCAAGCACCTGAGTAGTTTCTGATGTCTTCCAACGCCTTCATAGTTTATGTAGTTCAATACATATGAATTTATTATAATTTGTTTATTTTTCCTATGAAAGAGACAAAAAAATAAAGAAAAAAAAGGCAGAGAAAGAGGGAAAGCAAGGCAGAGACCAATAAGCCAACATGGTCTTCATGTCATGAACCACCCCCATTTCAGCCAGCCAGGGTCACAGTCTCAAACAGGCATGCCCAGCAGGCATAGACAGACCTTGGAACATGTAGCTGGGATCTTCCTATTCGGCTTCACCATCACGGAGCATTACAACTTCACCACCAAGGCTGGCTAAATTCACTACAATTGCTTTTAGTTACTTTCTATGTTTTTCTTAGGGTGATGACTTTTTGTTTAATTATATAAGTTATACTATGAATTTAATTGCAGAATAATAAAGAGAGTATTACCATATAGAAAATAGAGGGTCTTGTTTCTGATAGGTTTGTGAATGACTGAGGTATCCCTCCAAGGGATCCCAGGTTGTTGGTTTCTTTTCTTGTTTGTTTGTTTGTTTAAGAGATTTTTTGTTATAGGGTACATGTGCTCACTGGAGAGATGGAGAGAGAGAGCGAAAGACAGAAAAAGAGAAATCACCACCAGGGGGATGCCTAGGCAACAGTCTACTTTCCTCCATCTCCTCTTGGGATCTTGAGTATGCATACACATGCACCTGGCATGAGTTTTAAGTCAACAGATCCAGGACTCAAACCAGGGTCAACTATGTGGTAATCCAGTGATGTAACCATTATGCCATATGTTGGTCCCAGAATCCTAGATTTATTTAGGTAATTCAGATTCTACTTTTACCTAGAAAACCTAACATTTAAAAATCACAACTCTAAGTCACTAAAAGTAACAGAATCATTGGAATTATGCTTCTTTTTTATTTTTCTTCCTAAAGAATTTTTCCTTAATGTCTCAACAAGTCAGCCATGTCCTTTATTATATTTATATTTATATTATATATATACACACACATACATATATATTATTTCAGACTTATACCTGTGAATGGGGTGGAAATACTTAACTTCTTTGCTTCACAAGGATTTCCTTTGGATCAAAGTAGAGTGCATATAAAAGCACTTTATAAAATTGAAAGTCCTAAGTAAATGCAAGTAATTGGTAGCTATAGCATGCCCTAGCTTAATTATTTAAACAAGGATCTCCAAGAGACGTGCTTCAAAGTACAGGAAATACAAGCTTCCTATACTGAAGTATTTTCATGCAGTGGTCTCAAGCCTGTTTCTTCTCCCTGGGCCCCACCAGGTCTATGAAAAGTATGGGATATGAGCAAGGAGAATAACTGATTGCTAAATTGCTTTGAGGATAAAATGATTATGGCATATTAGCTAAAGGCTTTGAATGAACAACAAGATCCTGAATAGATTTGAGGAAAAACACATTCTTTCAGATGAACAAAAGTTGCCCTGCCATAAGGATCAGAGTTGTCTACCCGGCTCTCTTCCAGATTAGGTTATTATTGCCACCTCTGGCCCGGCTCCTTACTTTGCCTTTCCTGCTGCCCAAGGTGCCAATTGCTTATGTTCATCTCAGCAGAAGGATCTTGTATTGTTGAACAATTGCCATTTTCAGGGGTGGGAGAGTGAAGGGTGTTGAAGTGTCCGTTGGGGCAAGATAGAATGAATTACAATCTGTTTTTTGAAGGTTGGAGGAACCATTGAAGATGAATAGGACAAACCAACCTCATGTCATCTGTGTCATCAGCATATTATAGGAGGTATTATGGATGACCAAAGGGTCACTAGATGGTCTCCTAATCTTTGAGACAAAGCATTGAAAACCTGCATGCATAAAAAGAGAGGAGGATATTTTAAAGTAACATTCTCAACAAAAGGTTACATGGCATCAAACGTAGATGCCAACAGCTCTGTGTGTGATAGTGTACAGTACTGAATGAGGCCGATTCTAAAACTCTGGTGGAAGAGAGTAAAGGATGGGAGTTAGTAGTCCAGAAACTCAATGGAAACAAAGGACACAGAAATAGGGATGAGCCGTCACACAAGAAATGACAGTGGTTTCAGAGAACATATCGTGTCACATTCAGATAAATTTTCTGGCAGAAACTGAAGTCTTCCTTCTCCAAACTTTCAATGTCTGAGGGATCAAATGGTCAAGGGCTCCAGTGCCTGATGTAGTTATATCAGCTCCCCAAAATTTCGCAAGGATAAAGCTTGAGAGAACTCAGTATTCTGAAATAGAAAATCCTGCTCAGCTTTTATTCATCAAATACCAACTGCTTATAACCAATGGCATCCCCATTACCAGTTATCCCAGCTCGGCAAAACTCCTGGCACTCTCTAATGGGAGTATGGGTGGGCCAGGAGCCCTTGGGGTGTCTGGAAAGATGCTGTGAACTAATGAATACCTTAACTTATTCATCATGGCTGCTGCCGAGGAGCCTCAAATCACTGGCTCCTCTCCTGGAAAATTTGGTAACTAGTCCTAGGAGCTTGACTTCACTGACTGCACATCTCATTATTGGCCAACAAACTAGACCACCATTCTTGAAGCATCTCAGTTTTCCATGTTAGCAACATGAAGCCTGAAAGTCAGGTTTAAAAAGGTTTCACTGTTTTTATAGTTGAGGGTTCTTAAAACATAAAAATAAATTTGAGAAGTACATTGCCTTGATTTGAAGTCAACCACACGCGGATCCAAGGATGAGACAGCGGGAGCCTGGTTCTTGCCAAGCAAATAAAAATGAGAAGGATTCTGAACTCTAATATTCAGAGTATGGGAATATATCACAAATAAAAATGTTAAGCTATAAAAACCAGATACCAAAAAGTACATACTATGCAGTTCCTTTCATATAAAGTTTTTGTTTGTTTGTTTGTTTGTTTTCAACAGACAAAAGGGATCTCTGTTATCAAGAGCCTGGAGTATGGAGGTGACTATTCTTTCTGGGGTTTGTGACTAGAAAGGGCACAAGAGGATTTCTGGGAGGCTTGTAAGTTTCTGTATTTAGATCTGAGTGCTCGGTACATGAGTGTGTACACTTCGTAAAATTGTCATCAAGCTCACTTTTCTGCACACGTGCTATGCCTCTATGAAATGGAACACACACACAGTAATAATTGGATTCTGTTATAAATTGCTGACCAAGAAAGAAAACATGCTGATAGTAATATAATTACTTTAGATGTGTTTTCAATTTTATCTTTTTAATTTTTGATAATAGGTCTAAAGGGAAAAAAAAGAGAAAAAACTATAGTATATATGTAATTCACTGATATTAGGTCTGGACTGATAGCATAAGTTTATGCGCTCTGAAATGGAGTAAAGGGGAATCTTTAAAAAGTGTAAATCTGAGTTAATTTGAATCACTCTTGCCAATATTTATTGTCTTCTACAAGCATTGAGGCAGAGAGTACCAATATAGGTAGTTCCCAGATAGTTAAAGAATCTATTCTCAGCTTGGATTTGAATTAGCACGCATGACTTTTCCTATAAAAAGAAGCTAAAAGTCTCATTCCTTTTTGCAGGGTAGCAGCAAAAACAAGCAAATAAGGACACAGAGCTCAAATGAGAACAGAATGCCACAGTCTAAAGAGGGAGACATCTGGGAGATAATGGGTACTCTGGAGCACCGAATAAAGAACCTTTCCTTAGCATGTAGTTGCTCTGCTAGGATAAACTTTGAGTAAATGTCTACATAGATAACAAGGACTTCAATATTCAAAAGCAACATCCTCTACAGATTAGCATTTGACATGTGCCGTATAGGATACAGAACAGTGTCTTTTATCTTTTATCTGTTCTGTGTCAAACAGGGAATATGGCATACATAAAACAGAAGAAGTCTCTGTTCTCATTGACCTAGCAATTCCAATGTGAGCGCTAGAAAGAAAGAGAACATATATAAATAAGTAGGTAAATGTAAGGCACGGTGATAAGGACTATAAACAAAGAGATAGGTGAGAGGGTCAGAAAGTACTGGGAAGGGGGAAGTTGCTATTTTATATACAGAGATTATAGAAGCCCTCACTACTTGGGTGATGTTTGAAAAAAGACTCAAAGTAAGTGAGGAACTAAGAAATGTAGATACCTGGGAGAAGAATGTTCCAGGTCAAGGAAAGAACAAGTGAAAATGTCCTGAGGCAGGAGGGCATTTGCCATTCAAGGAGCAATAAAATCACTGTTGTCAAATCACAGTAAATAAAGGAGAGGACAGGAAAAGGGGAGACTAGAGATAGCGGAAGACAGATCACAAAGGACCTGTGGACCAACAACAAGAATTGGCTGAGTGCAGTGGAAAGCCATTGGAGAACTTTGAGAAGATGAAAAGCCTAATGGAACTCTTAGCTTTAAAGATTCATTCTGGCTGCCAGGTTGAAAATTTTCTACAGAGGAGCAAGGGAAGGAACAAAGAGACCCAGTACAAAGTTACTACAGGGATCCAAAGGAGAGAAGAGGAAGTATGGCTCAGGGTGGCAGCAGGGGAAGAAGACTGGTTGCACTTTGTATTTTGAAAGCAGAGTTGACAGCATATTCTGATGGATTAAATGTGAGATGTCAAAAAAGAAGAAGAAAGGAAGATCCTAAGGCTTCTGGGAAAAGCAAATTTGCAGTTCAACAGAGAAAGAGGTTAGATGTGAGATGTGATATGTCATAATTTAGAATCTGTTTCAAAGCAAGAAGCAGATAATATTAAAGAACTGATGTAGGTAGAGAAGAGGTCTGAGAGACAAGCTGAACACTGTAAGATCAGAGGGATGAGGACAAATCACCAAGGGAGTGGGAAAGGAGAAAGCACAGAGATTAGAAGACAGGAGAGACCCAGAAGCTGGGTCCAGAAAGTGTCTAAAGGTAGAGGGAGGGAAAGTCTCAGGCAGCTAATAGATCTCCTCCTGGGATGAAGACTAAGATTTTGTCATTGAGTAGGCCACTGTGAAGGTCACTGGTGACCTTGAGGAAGAGCAGCTCAGTGGCACGAATAAATGTTTTATGTGAGTTCATGAGGGAACAAAAGAACAGAAATCAGAACTGGAGAATAGAGTATGGTCCACTCTTTTGAAGAGTTTTGGCATAATGATAATTAGCTTAAGTAGTAAGTTCTTTGTCCAGGGGTAGAGTTGATGCAATGCCCTAGAGAATGCACCACTCAGGTCTCTTGCCATGGGAAGCATAGCTGACAGCAGTGCCTGTGCTGCCCTCTGGAACCACCACCACATCTGTACCAAAGCCACACTTGCCCCAGGGTTGCCCCAGATGATGGGAGAGCTCAGCAGTAAGGGAGGTCTTTAATGGGTGACTTTGGCTGTTGATTTGTCACCTCCTGATGAGTGCAACCAAAACATTCTTTGAACTGCACTGCAACTGGGGACTATCCTATGACATTCTCCTCTATCCCCCCCTTTTTTAAAAATTTTACATGTGTCAGACTTTATTATGATCTGAGTTTATCCCTATATGCTCCTGCTTCTTCCCCCAATACAGCTTCAAAGTCTGCCTCTTAAAGGACTTGAACTAACACAATTGGTGAGTGGTAAACTAAGACTAAAAGTTTTAAACCCAGACAACTTGGCTTCAGAGGCTGCTCTAACAGTACTGTCACTCCAGCAAAAAAAGAGAATATGAGTGTTGATTAGAATGGATATCGACTCATGGTTTCCTGTAATGAGTATCTAGGAAATTTTCTTGTACTTTTTCTGTGTGTGTGTGTGTGTGTGTATGTGTGTGTGTGTTAAAGATCACATTCTCTTAATATCTGTAGATATATAAATAGACCTCAATTAATTAGAGTTCTCATTGCAGAACATAGCTACAATAATTCTCAATTAATCTCTTCCTTTCTCCAACTTTCTAAATTTAAGACTTTCTCTAAGAATTGTTATATGCGCACATATAAATGGATAGTTTCTAATCAGAAAAAGACCCCAGAGAGTTCAACAAAGACATAGTAAGTGCCTACTATGTGTTAGGTGCCCTGCTAAGCACAGGTAAAATATGGTGAGCAACATAGCCATGGTCTCTGCAGTCATGGAGCAGATTCTGGGGCCCCTGGAGGGTAAAAAGAAGCAAGACATATTCCTTACTACCTGCTGTCTATCTGGTGTAGCACCCTGTGATCCAGACAGACAAGGCTTAAGTACTGGGTCTATTATTTATCAGTTTTATGACCTTGCACATTGACTGAAGCTCTCTGAACCTCATGATCTCCTCTGTAAAATGAGGGTACTAATTCTGTCCCATGCAAACAATAGTCAGTATTAAAGAAAGAAAAGCATATCAAGCCCTAACAGGGTTCTGGTAGATACGGGAGGACAATGAATGCATCTGAAATTTTCAGATCTATTATTATATAAAGAAAGCAGGGTATGTTCTATGTCACATGACTATTTAAACCTTATTTTCACCGAATCCTCTAACTATGCAAAAGATTATGTGAAACAGCAACACCGTCCCTATAAATCCATGCACTTGCTGCCTCCCCCTCCCACCACTGCTGTCCCATCCCTCTTTTCCCCTTTCGTGGTTTAGCTTTTAACTATTTCACTCCTTGTTTGCATCTCAACCCCGAATTGAATATTTGTAAAGAAAACGAATCAGAGATCTTCCTTAAAACACAACTCCCCCACCCCCAACACACACAAATGTGTGTTAGCTTTAGGATAAGGCTTAATAGTTAATAAAAAATAAAGAAAGAAAGCTATGAGCACAATTGAGTTGGGAACTAAATGTGGACTATTTTTGTTTCTTTCTTTCATGACTGAGAAGCAGAGAAGAGAGATAGACAGGTCTCCTAATGGGCCCTTCATCATAGGCATATATGGACATGCCCAGCAAGTACAGGGAGGTCTCTGGACACGAACCTGGGACTTCCCATGTGATTCAGCCTTGCAGAGTACTGCATTACCAGTGCACTACACTACTGAAAGTTGACTTACCTTACTCATCTCCTTTTATGTGCCAAAACCTGGAAGACAGGTGATTTTCTGTGATATTTACGGTCCTTCCTGGTATGACCTCATTTTAAGCAATTTTCAAGAGGAACAGATCCTATCTCTACCTTTGGACACCTCTTTTCACCCAACCCCACCCATATCCCTCTTAAAAAAATGTGTTGAGGAAATATAGTTATCAGGAAAATAATATTTTATTTGTGAAAAAAAATCTTTTCCATTAAAAAATAGTTTTATTTCCTTTATTTGTGATAGCATATGCACAGCAGGGTCTCATTATGCTGCCATCTGTCTTCCAGCTCCTCCATCTGATCAGAATCTTGGGCATATCCTACTGTGTGTGTGTGCGCGCACGTGTGTGTGTTTGTGTGTGTGTATCTGAATCCACAGTTGGCCTAGCAGCTTCTAGTAATTCTGTTCAGTTTGCAATTGACTGTGCCACCAGACTGGGCATGACTTTTCTTGTTAATGTTGCTCTCAAGTCAGGATTTTAACAGTGACATGTCATTTTCTGTTGGAGAGAAATAGTCACAGAATCTTTGCAATTAAAGAGACATTACATATTGTGAATTCCATCGTTTTGTAATGGAAGAACATGTGTCTGACAGGGTCTGAAAATTATCTTACCAAGTTACTGAGTCAAATAGTATATATGCCTCATCAATCAGAGGACCAAAATATTCACTTTTCTTCAAAATAGTGGATTCATATTACAAGGATAAAACCTTTCCTTTTTTTAATGCAAAACTTGCATCTTTCTGTCCTTTTTATTTCTCGGCCCAAGGGAAGTAGAATGGGTAACTGGTTAAAGCTGTCAAAGAGGAATGGGCCCTTTTGGCTTGGGTTAGCTCTCTGGAGAAGACCCACCTGTATCTCCAGGACATCTTCCAAACCAGTCCCAAAGTGGTCACAGTTGACTCTGACTAGTGAGCCTGTTCCCTAATTCTGGGGTCCAGTATACAGAAGCCTGCCTGGCTAGTAGCCCAAAATCTATGCCCACCCACTCAGCCTCTCTAGGCAATGAAGGTGACATTTTGGCCTCCATTTAACCCCCCATTTGTTCATGAGCAGAGTAGGGGAGAGAGACACCATTGGTTGTGTTTTCCAACAAGTCAGTACTTCAATACACTTAAAATTATTTTAGCCTAGTCATGACAATATTAATCACTTTTCTGGGACATAGTTTGTAAGAAATTGTATTTTACATGTTTAACACATAGAGCAAAGCACCCTGCAAATGATCCTGTTTCTGCAAAGAACACAAAGCCTACAGTCAGAATTCTGAATCCATATGACACATGGTCAGATTGGCAGAGGTATTATATAAATACATTTGTAATGACCTTGGCATAGATTTGCGAATTGGGGATGTGTGCATGGGAAAGCAGGAAGATGAAGGTAGAAATGAAGAAAATTTGGGATTGAAGATACTGTTCAAAAAAAAAATGTCAGGAACCAGCAGTTAGCATCATGGCTATGTCACTGGACTCCCACGTAGTCGACCGCAGTTCGCGTCCTGGACCCAGTGGCTTAAAACTCATGCCGGGCGCGTGTGCGTGCGTACCCAAGATCCCGAGAGGAGAATGGAGGAGAAGGGATTGCAGCATGACCATTCCCCCTGGGGGGTGATTTCTCACTTTCTGTCTCTATGTCTCTCTCTGTCTGTCTGGCAAGAGCATGCGCCATATAGCGAAAACCTCTCAAAAAAAAAAAATGTCCATTGCACTTGTTAAATTCAGTAAGAAACACTGTTCAGGAATGATCACTACAATGAGGGTTTTGCAGTAGGAGGGAGCGATCAGGCTCAACTCTGAATACAACAAGCACAAGGGGGTATTTGTAGCCAAGAAGGGTGGGGATCAATGAATGGAGCAGTACTAAAAGAAGACATCAAAGTTGTGGGGATTTTTGCTAAACCGACTAAATCAAACAGATCAGTGATGCCAAAAATGGGTGAAGCAATTTGACCCATGTCTTCCGTCTCCCTATTCCTTTCTTTTTTCCTTATTTTTCTTTTCTTTTTTTCTTTATTGCCAGAGGGAATGTGTGTGTCATAGAGAAAGAAAGAGATAACACCATCCAATGGGGCTAGTTATACCGCAATCCTTTTTCCTTTACTTTGCTGTCCTGTCAGGACCCTGGGCATGCATACACACATGCCTAGCATGTATTTCAACCCACTGGAACTGGGATTTGAACTGTGGTCAGCCATGTGCAATCCAGTTCTTTATGTACAAGCACAGAACCACTGTACTATGGGCCTGGCCCCATTTCCCTCTTTCAACACATATCTTGAGCATCTATTGTGGACTATAAATGAAGCTGGGTGAGAACCTGGCATTTGAGCAGAGAGCTGAATGAATCAGGAACGCAAAATGTACAGAGACAGAGATGGGGACGATGGCCCAGTCTTTATGCAGCCGCTGCAAAGCCTCCAGCAGGTGAAGTAGCACAGGCTCGGTGTACTCCCACTCTGACAGCTTAGGTGGTCCTTTTTGTTCATTTCAAAGCATTCTGTCTATTCGATCTCAACAATTCTGTCTATTCAACAGTCTATAAAACAGGATTTATCCTAGAGGTTGGATGACTTGTTTTTTCCAATCCCAAATGACTTCTGTTAAACCAAAAAGCGCTTATCCAGAATTCCACGGCAGTCCATCTAAGTACTTAAGCTGTATACCCAGATGAAAATTTTTCCTAAATGATCCCACTTTAGACAGGAAAAAGTCTTATCTCAGCATTTAGAAAGTGGGGGGTAGGGGAAGAGGGGGAGCAGTCAGAGAAGTTGGAAGAGAACGAGAAAGGGAGGGAGAGAGGGAGGGTGAGAAAGAGAGATTACATAACCGCAGACCACAGTGGCTTTGTGTGTTTCAGATGAAGTAATTTGTTTATAATTGTCCAGAGGAGATGTTTACCCAAAGCGCTGAGAGCAACTTTGAGACTCCGTTCTGACCTTCAGGTTAGTGTGTCTCTTAGAGGAGACCAGAGGCCGGGACTGACCAATGCTGGCAAGCGACTGCACATGGCTCCACTGCTCTGATCTACTATATTGGGCACTAGCCCATCCCAGACACCCCAAGACTTACCATTGTCTGTACTTCTGGGTCTTCTTAAAGGGAGACACAGCATTTCCTTGGCCAGAGTCATTTTGATAACAGAGAAATCCATGGTATTGAATCTGGAGTCTCTGAAACGGAAATGATGATCAGGATTTTAACTGAGAATGACTCTCTTCTAGAAAGGTGGAAAACATATATTGTTTTTTTTTAATTTTCTTTTTCTATTGCCTGAAAGTAAAATGATTTTGTATCTATTTTATACTATTTTTCTGGAGAATATAATCACATCACAATTCTACTCTTGGCCCTGCCGTGGTGGCATGGGCGATGGGGTATAGCTTCATGATGCTGGAGCCATAAGGGAGGCCCCAGGTTTGGATCTCTCAAGCATGCCTGTGATCTTGGTTTACTGGAAGGCTGGGAGGATGGGGATTATGGTGTGGCAGGATCCTTTCAGGAGTGTCTCCTTCCCCTCTCAAGAAATAAAAAAATAAATTTTTCTTTAAAAATATAAATATACACTTTAAACCAATAAGCCTTATCTCTCCAAAACACTAGAAGTACCTCAATGGATTTTCTCTAAAAAAGTAGGTTCACAAGGCCAAGGAAGCCATTGAACCAAGTAGACCTTGGTCATCCCAGTAGCTACTGGCTTTGTGTGTTTTTCATTCACATAGACCTGTCAGAAGGGGGCACTCTAGGCAATGAGTGGCCCACACCTTCACCGACAACCTGCCCACATCCCTCAGGAGTACAGAGCATCAACCATGTTTCCTCCAGGCTCTGTAAGGGTGTGTTTATCCAGCTACAGATCTAGCTTGGTGTTAGGACTACAGCTTCACCAGGTATTGACCAGGCTGTCTCTGTCTCTCCTCTTCGGGATATTCTGGGATCTTTCAAAATGAACCATGCCTTCTCTCTCTGGTACAGACCTTGCCTTCATTATCTTACTTTCAGTGAGATGCAAACCTGAGGTAACAATGAATCTCCGGTACAACCAAGGGACTTTCTTGCCCTCTCCTTGCTAGAGCCTGGAAATATCCTGACATAACCTGTCTGGCTCCTGCCCTTTGTCTGAAGATGGGGAGTTCTTTATCTGAGTAGCTGGGGATCTCAGAACTGAACAGTTCATCTGATCTTTAGGGGTAAGTAACACAAAAAGGTGATGGCTACCTAGGACAAAGCCCTTGCCACCAAGATAGATGTGTTCTGATCTTTTTCATTAATTTATTTTGAATCAATATAGTAAGGGGAACATCTAACCACCGCTCTCTTTCTCATTTGGAGCTCTGTAGGGTAAGCACTTTTTTAGTACTTTAATAGAGACATTACGAAACAGCAAGCTTTCTTGACAAAAGAAACTTTTTGAAGGGATTTTGCAGATATTACATATTTTTTATTCCTTGTTGAAAATACCTAATTTATCTTCCAGGAAGAAACACAAGTAATTGCTTGAAATGAGAGACAAATGACCACAATCTATAAATTACTTTAACTTTCCATGAGAAAGAAAAGGAGCATCATTAGATGGTATTGTCAAAACGTCTGGCAAAAGAGATATTTCCTATGTGTTACCTACAATAATGGAGATGAATGTACATGAGAAGGAAAATTGTCTTTCCTCCCTTACTCTTCATTTTATCTACAGCCTTCAGGGACTCCCATTCTGCCACTACCAGCCATGCCATATGAACACCGTAAGATAAAGGTCATAGAAAGAGGAGTGGAAAGTTAGGTCTTAGAGGAGTGAAAAATCGTCTTTTCTGGAATATAAATTAAAAGTCACTTTATTATTATCTCATGGTTTTGAACAGTCATTTTAAAAATCAAATGCTAAATTATCATATTTGCTTGGATCTATTTATAGACTGTTCGGCTGCTCTGCCTAGTCCTTGCCGCCAGTGACGGATTGCTTTTCTTACTGTAGCTTTGTTATATATTTTGCTACTAAGTAGAGATACGCCCTCTGTTGGCGGAATTTGAGGTTAATGTAGTGGAAAGGCAAGAATGCAGAATCAGCCATCCTAGGCACAAGCAACTTGAACGCATTCAATGCCATTAAAGTTGAATATTGTTATCTTCTTACGTGAAATATGTTCAGTTATATTTTGCCAAGTTGATAAGCAATTGCAAATGCAATTGAACCCATGACCAAGAATGTTGCAACACTAGGAAGTTAATAATACGTGCTATATGACTAGGTCAGAAGGAAGGACCATGGATCATTTTAATAAAGGGCAAAAAAAAGGGCATTTAATTCCATTTAACATAGATTCCAGATTTTTTTTTACAAAAGAAAACAAGGATAAATGAACATGATTAAACCAAACATTAAACATGTCAAACCAAACCAGTAGCATTTTAGTCAATTCAATTGTATAAGAAAGTGCTAAATAAACATCACAGATATTGGGATGGGAGGAGAGGGAGAAGGTGGGGAAAAAAAAGAGGGAGAAAAGGGAGAGAGAATTTTTTAAATAGATGATCTTACTTTTTACCCATAAAATCCAAAAAGAAAAAAATATATAAAATTATTTAAAATTATTCTATTGCTGGACCAGCCCCTTTGTGTAGTGGTTAAGTGTTGTACAGAGAGCTGAATTCAACATAGTAGTTCAAATCCCAGATCTGGTGACTTGAAAAACACACTGAGCACATGTACATGCATACTCCAAATCCTTTCAGGATGGAGAAATGGAGGAGATGAGATTATAGCATAACCATACTCCACTGGGGGAGGCTTTCTTCCCCCCTCCTTTTCTGTCTCTTTTTCTTTCTCTCTGATGAGCACACACATCCTCTGAGAAGCACAAAAATAAAAAAAAAAAAAGAGAGAGAGTGTTTATTGCTTTTGTTTTCTAACTTTTAAGTCTTTGGACTTCCTAGGTTTGCTTTTTAAATATATTTCAATTTTAATTGTATCATTTTAGTTTCTTCATTGTTTAGTGTTGGCAATGTTTGAGCTATAACTATTCTTATAAGAAAAGCTCTATGTGTATTTCATAAGTTTTACTACATCTCATCAATTCTACATTGCCCTTTTTCCCACGCTTTAACATCTCTGAGATAGAAATTTTTCTTTTAATAATCATGACATCTTACTATCACGGTGACCAGGAGGCAAATGTGATGTGCTTGTCATTGCACAAACCTGACTATAGCTGTTCATATTTTTAATACTTCCTTTGAAGTACAAGCATTGTTGGTAATTGCCATTTACAATGTCTCCAGAAGGCTTTCCCTATAATTTGGCATTGAAATAAGGTTATGATGGATGCAGAAATACATGGAAATAGATCAGCAGGGCATACATCCATATTAGTGATGGACATTTCCCCATCAGACAAAGAACAACAGTTCCATATTTTCTTGCAAAGCAGCTACCAAATGCTTTACTGGAGCTAAGAAAGGAATATATCCCAAGTAGTTAAAGCTGTGTTACATTTTGTTCCTGCTATGCATGTAAAAGGATTGCCCATCATGCACTAAGGAATACAACTGAAGAAAGCAGAAATTGCCACATTCCTTGGGACACATAAAGGAAATTTCAAAGCAATGAGAGGTGGTTTATACCATCCATGTGTAATTTAAGATTATTGTCAAAGCATCAAATTTGACCAGAACTTCCTGCTTATTTTGAATAGAAGCTGCTTAGTCTAGTTATGATTCAACAGATTTAAAAAAAAATCACAACATAAATGCAATCAAATAAGAAATATTAATAAAACATCAGTATTCCTTGACATATGTTTAAATTAGACTGAAAATGCTAAAGGTGGTGAAGAGATTAAGACCATGGGCACAGAGCACAAAGGCAGCCATCGCTGCTGATTTGGATGATGATCTGCATAGCTGTCATAGCCAAATTTGCTATGATATTTAGTTCTAAATCATAAAACAATATCTGAGAATGAAATGCTCCTCCAAGATGTCATTAGACCTGCATGGAAAAATGGGTGGACTATGGTTTAGTGATGGAGACTGACTAAATGTTATTTGAAAGTATGTGCGGGTGAAGGATAAGTGAGCATTCCAAGAAGATAAATGAGGAAAAGGCATCACAAGTCAGGAGAAGAGCACAATAAATATATAGAAGAACATAAACTCACTTGGAGAAAGAAGGATTCTATTAGGACAGGAGCTTCAGCTTGATAAGGGGTATGTCAAATTAGCCACGTTCTTTACCTCTGACTGGCTGAGTCACTGAAGACGACACCCATCAGTGGTGGTGCAGCCTAAGCCACACTGTTTGAAGTGCTGCCTCCTTCCAGTTTTGTTCTACTTTTTGTCCACCATGCCTAGCATAGAACTCAGTACTTATTGGACATTAAAAAATATATATTTTTGAATTGAACATGTAATAAGAGTTTTGTAACTTCAATATTTTCCTGAATAATGCTGAGCAGATAAAAGGCCTCAATACATATATTGAGTGATGGCCTGATTCGCCAAAAAAATTTTTATGAACTTGGCTGACAAAATTCACTGCCAAAAATCGTGTGTGCTATATTTCCTTTTTTTTTCCATGTTGCTTGCTTTAACACACCATATAATGTGCTCCCAAAGTGTCATGCGCTCTCCATAATCCACGTCACCCTAACCTGGCTTGCTTCCCTCCTTGGCCATTTTACCCAAATCTATGCCATGATGGGTGGTTACAACACCTTTGCCAAATGTAGAACGTTTTCTCTCAATGCCTGCTCTTTGGGCATCACCTAACTTGATTTTAGGGGGAAAAATCCATAACATTTATATGCAACAAAATAGTGTCACCCTTTGGTGGGGTCTCATTAAGATCTGTTTTTAGCAAATGACAAAGAGAAAATCTATAAACATGTAGAAAACCTATAAAATGTGTGCAATGATAATATATACATTATAGATTTTCTAGTAGAAAATACTAAATGATACTATATATTATTGTTTCATCCATTATATAGATAAGTAAACAAAGGCACAAAAAGATTAAGTAATTTGTTCTCCTAATTGTCACCAAATAATGAAAAGAAAAACAAAACAGAGCTCAGTCTTTGACTGAGGGGTTAAACTGAAGCTCTTATAGTAATGGGAAATATTTTAGATATGCATTAAATATGTCCACAGCTGGGTGATTTATTTTTTAAGTTTAAAATTTTACACAAGGTTGAAGATCTTCTAGAGACAGGAGAATCCATGTGGAGAGATCCAGGGAAGTAGGTACAGATAGACAGATAGACATTGGCTACTGCATAAAATTTATTTTTGCTTTAGCTCCAAACAGTAACCTTGCTTATTTAAAAACCAGTGTAGGACATAAAATCCTTATATTTCTTGGATTTGCTTTATTATTTAGACCACTAGTGGTGCCTTTGTTTTAAGGAGAATGTTCTCTTTCACAAAGCTAGGATTGATGACCAGTTTGTGCTGGCCAAGGAGAGACAGTGAATATTGTAACCTCAATTTACTATATCACTAATTTGGCAATAGAGGATTATTCTTAATGGACTAAAAGATATCATTTTTTTCTGTGTCTCTAAAGCCAAAATATTATGCTTCTTGAAAGAGAAGCAATGTCACAAATGTCAAAACTATACTATTATAGACTATAAGAGTTAGGAAAGACATTAAAATGTACTTCATTCAATCCCCTTATTTGACAGATGAGAAAAATAACTAAAGTGATTTGTTCCAGACTTTATAAAAAAGCTGGTAACAGAGCTAATAAGAGAATTCACATTCTGATTTTACACTACAGATCTTCTCAGGACATTTTATGAACCAAGCAATTTCTTTTTCTCTCTCTCTCTCTCTCTTTTTTTTTTTTTTTTTGAGAGATTTTTGCTATAGAGCACGTGCACTCACCAGACAGACAGAGAGACAGAGAGATAGAAAGTGAGAAATCACCCCCCAGGGGGGATGGCCATGCCGAAATCCCTTCTCCTCCATTCTCCTCCTGGGATCTTGGGCATGCATGCATATGCGCCCGGCATGAGTTTTAAGACACCGGGTCCAGGATGCAAACCGTGGTCTACTACATGGGAGTCCAGCAACATAGCCATTACCCTAACTGCTGGTCCCAGAACCAAGCAATTTCTAATAGAGAAACCTGGGTTGTCCGTGTAGCCCATGGACCAGTGGCCATCAAGTTCAAGAGTGCTTAGAATTTCTCTTTTTTACAGATTCATAGACTTAGAAACTATAAGTAAAATGTAGTAAGGCAAGTTTTGCTTGGCGTAGTTCATAATTGAATCTGGGAGAGCAAAAGTCAGTCACCATACCATGGCTGCCTAATCAAGGCAGTTCTCAGAAAGAGACTTGAGAAATTGCTACTTGCTTCTCCCCATTTCCCAGATGAGAAATTGAGGCAAAACATAATAAAACCACATAGCTGCAGAAGAAATAATTCCAGCACAAAGGCTTCTCTTTTCTGGCTACATTCTGCAACCCCAAGCTGTGTAAATCTATAAAGCACTCAAGATTCAGCAAGGACTCCAGCCCAATCAATAAATAATATGTAGAATTGAGAGATTGAGGTCTCTCTGCAGCTTTACCAAGATCTATTAAAAGTAATTTCAGTTCCCTTTTGAATTGCAGTCCTTTTTCTCTTAGCTCTGCCAGAAGGTTTTTTATTTTATTTGTTCTTGCATTTTGGATGGGCTCCTTTGTTGGCTGTGGGATGGATTTGATTATTTCATTTCATTTGATCCTTTCCAGTCTGTTTCGGTATTGGAATGGTTTGGAAATGGATCCTAAGCTTGCTCCCTAGGTGGGAAGAAAGAGAACTTTCTAAACGACCTTTTTCCTTGTCCTCCCAAGTGGCCTCAAGGCCTGTGTCTCCATCAGGGAGATTCCCCATGAACTAAGTCCTCTTTAGTTCTGTTCTCACACTAGCCAGGCTCAGTTCATTATTTGCTGCAGGTCCCTGGGATACCCTCAAATTTGGCAGGGTCTTTTCAGATTCACTTCTTTTTTGTTTCTTCTAAGAGAAAGAGACACACACATATACACATACACACAGAGGCACTCCCAACAGGGTTCCTAAGCTGCAACTCATCCCCAGACTCAGCCAGCCCAGAGACATAGGCATGCGCTCAGGACTAGCTTGTATAGGACGTCCCCAGAAGTGAACCCAGGACCTTTCCACATGGGTCCAGATGTATTATCACCAAACCACCATATAGTCCCAGACTTCATTTTGAGGAGTGGATTACCTGTTGTTTTCAGGATTCCAAGTCAATTTAAAAGTCTCAAATCAAAAAAAAAACTTCATTTTTTAAAATTTGCTATAGGGTGCATGTACTCACTAGAGAGAGAGACAGACAGTGTGAAAGCATTTCCAAAAGAAATGATTACAGCACCATCCCTTCTCCTCCACTCTACTCTTTGGATTTGGGGCACCCACATGTTCCCCGTGTGTTTTTGGTTTTTCTGAGAGGTTTCCACTATAGGGCACGTGTACTCACCAGACTGACAGAGAGAGACATAGAGACAGAAAGGGAGAAATCACCCTCCAGAGGGGATGGTCATGCTGCAATCCCTTCTCCTCCATTCTCCCCTCAGGATTTTGGGCACACACGCACACGCACCCATCATGAGTTTTAAGCCACTGGGTTCGGGATGCGAACCGCGGTCGACAACGTGGGAGTCCAGCAACATAGCCATTACACTAATTGCTGGTTCCCCCCAGTGTGTTTTGTTTTGTTTTGTTTTGTTTTAACTTCAGACATCATCAGTTTAATTACCTGCTATATCATCATATGGAAACATGTGGCAAGTGAATGGAAACATGGTCTCCCAGTGTGTTGTTCAAGCCACTGCGTCTGGGACTCAAACTGCAAAGTCAGCCATGTGGGATTCAGCAGCCTTAACTGCCACCCCACCTGCCTGGTTTCAAACAGCCACTTTTAATTGAGCATCTACTGAGCATCTGGCATATGTAAAACCCAATTAATGAGCCTATCAGATACCATGGCTCAAGGGGACTGAAGATTTCCCTTCTGGCTTCTTCTTCTTTGTTAATGCAAGAAGGGCAGTGTTCTTTCTCAGGCAAGGAGACTAAGCTGATGAAGGCTACACAACCAGTTTGTGACAAAGGTTGAAATGAAATCAAGGTATGTCTACAACACAATTTTTTTTTTGCACTCCCAATCTTCCAAGACATTGCAGTACTAATGCCCAAATGGCATGCTATGATTTAGCCAGTCATGTGTGATACAGTGCCTAATTACACAATTTCCCATGAGTTGCTCACTAGAATTCAAGACAGCCTGCTCTTTGTAGAAGGGTGCTACGATTCCAGTGACAAGAAAGGAGGAGAAAGGTTAACATTCGAAGCCCCTGCAAAAGAGTAGCCCCCTGCTAAGGATGTGTCGGCCACATATTATCTCACTGAGTTAAAGAGAGAGAGAGAGAGAGACAACTGTTTCTGGCAAACCCCACTCCGCTTACATTTCGTCTCTCACCCCAGCATGGTGGAACTTGTGCTGCTCGATTTATTTCAAAGGGCATATCCTTTTACAAAGAGAGCTCTGGATAGATCATGGCTCCTTACAAATGGGAGCTTATACAGCTGAGAGGCTGCTTCTGAATAGAGCAGGGACACACTGCCCCTGTGCCAAAGCCTTAGGGAATGCTAAGGTCAAAGGACAAGCACAGTCTGGCTTGACACTCCTAGCTAGTCTCCTCGGGATACTGATGATGTTCCAGAAAGGAATAAAAGAACCATGGTACTTTTTGGCTCTAAGGAGGCCCATATTTCTTCAAAGTTTCAGACTCTCTCACAAACCAGGTCCTAATTTATTTCTGAATAGGTGGGAGTTTAAGTCAACTCAATCATTGTAGTGTTTATAAACGACTGTCTTTGAGCTCATGTGGTTCTGAAGGTTGTTCACTTTTGGGTCCTTTAAGTCTTATTGTAGAGTCGAGGTTTATGATAACGGGACTTTTAGTAGAGAAAATGCCAAGAAGAATTATTCCGACAATACACATTTGAATAATTTGGAAAAGAGAAACTCAATATAGATTATCTTGGGTGGATTATTTTTGACCTTGTCTTTATAGAGGAAAAGAAACTGAAACTTGAAGTATGAGCTCCATACATGTGGAGAGCAGCCAATCTGAAAACATGTCATTACAACATGTGACCTGTAGACACGTGCAGAAACACGCTTCCATAAGCTACTCTAGCAGGGCTATTGAGAAGCATCTACATACGAAAGCAGTACCTGCCTGTTGTCAAAGGTTGTCTTCCTGTTGTTTTTGATACCCAATACCCCCTACTGCCCACTATCAGGCTAAAGGAAGTCACATGTGTTTATCAGATTGTCCCCCAAAAAGATCAGAGAAATTACATAGTGCCAGTCATTTTCACATCTTCAGACGATTTACATCCAAAAACAACTGGCTTTGCATTCCAATTTCTCCTCCCTTATTCTCTTTGCTTTCCACTTCCTTCTTCCCCATTCCTTTTGCATCTATTTTCCCTTTCCCCCATTTTCTGCCCTTTAAAAAAATAAACCTAAGGCTGGCTCTGGTTGCAACTTCTCCATCAGAGAAGCTGTGCCCACCCAATCCTTACTTTTCTATACTTGTGTGTCTTTGTGTGTTTGTTATTGTGTCTATTTCTAATCCACAGCCTTCCCCACTCAAACAAACAAACAAACAAACAAAAGTGTTCATACTGAGCTAGTCCCAGCATATACACAGAAAGGAATGGAGAGTGGAGATTTCAAGCTCTCAGGAAAGCGTGTGAACAGATCAAAGGCTAAATTGGAGCAGAGGCTATGCAGAGTCTCCTTTCCCAGCTCATGGAGCGCTCTCCCCAAATCTTAGTGCCAAAAGAGAGGCAACCTGGACCAGAAAACAGCTAGCACAATCTGGAGTTAACTTCTGGCAAAAGACACATAGGACAACTGGGTTTTCCTTCTGTGTAATAAGAGCTTCCTGGAGAAGCTAAAACACCAATTTAGACCAATTAAAATGATCGTATTACATGACAAATAAAGGGGAGCACCATTTTCATATAAAGATGTAGCCACTACCGCCTCTGTGCATTGATCTTATAATTCTACCAAAAAACAACAGCAATTAACTTTGTTCTGTTATTCTTAAATCCAACATTTTTTTATAGCTCATGAGTTGGTTATTTCTAGTGAGTTATGATTTCTTTTTCCTTTTATAGGTGAATTATTGTATACTAGAAGAAACAGATTAGCAATAAAAACTTTAGCGGGAGACAGATGTAGTATGAATTCCCAAATCTGCTAATTACCCGTTAAGGCCTTAAGGAAAAACAAAACAAAACGAAACAAAACAAAACAAAAAACTCTGAGCCTTGATTTCCTGGACAACTACACAGAATCAAATACTTGCCTCATAGAAATGATGGGGCATTAAGTAAGATAACATACAAGAACTTACAGGGCACACGGTAGCCACTTAATAAATAGGAACTGTTGCTATTCTTATCTTATTCTGTAATACCTAGGAGTTTTCCTCTATTTGTAGGAGTCAGAGGAGGAACATTACCTCATAATCCTTAATTATTTTTTCACATTGTTTTTTATTGTCTTTTCATTTTTTTAATGTTAGTGAATCCTAGGAACTATTAAAATTAATACCCAAACTTCACAGACTAAATTTTATCCATTAATTCTAAAAGGCTATGAGGAGACAAATAAACATAGGATACGCAAGTGATTTAAATTCTAATACCCTGTTATCTTAAATGGGCAAACAATAGGTCAAAGTAGTTGCCTCTCCAGGGAACCAGCAGTTAGCGTAATGGCTATGTTGTTGGACTCCCACGTAGTCGACCGCGGTTCGTGTCCCGGACCCGGTGGCTTACAACTCACGCCAGGCACGTGTGCGTGCGTGCCCAGGATCCCGAGGGGAGAATGGAGGAGAAGGGATTGCGGTGTGACCATCCCCCCTGGGGGGTGATTTCTCGCTTTCTGTCTCTATGTCTCTCTCTGTCTGTCTGGCGAGCGCACGCGCCCTACAGTGAAAAATCTCATTAAAAAAAAAAAAAAAAGTAGTTGCCTCTCCAGAGTAACCCACTGTATTAATTTTTTACCTTATCAACAAATTGAATTGGAACTATGGCATCATTAGCACCTCATATGGACTCATGAGAAATCTGTGCATGATCAAATTATGAAATCTACAAACAGTAGATTTCTGTCCTGTGCACCTTTCTCTACCACTTGCTAACTATCCAGCAGTCAGACATAAAACCAAAACAAGACTGGTTTTAGTAACAACTGGAGTAGGCACCCGCGTGGGGCTCCAGAGTCAGCATGTCCTTACAAACTAGAAAGATTGTAACGAACATTGTAATCTACCGTCTTTAAGATTCCTCATACTTATGATGGGGATGTTTAATCAGACTGCATGCACCAGACCAGCATTCAAACATGCCTTCCTCATGTCACTATTGAGAATGACTAATACACAGAGTGATGTGGTTGTCACAAAAACTAATGTTACCTTGAGGCTCTAAAAATGTAGCTTTGAGAATGCATATTTACTCTCTTTTGGCTGGGCTACATCTAATCCATTACTTTTAAAAGGATTACTGGCAAACTGGAAAGAAGAAAAAGACTCAAAATCCTGACATATGACAAATCATCAAAGAAACAAAGTTGTTTAGCTTGGATAAGAATTAGGAGGGAGAAGTTAATTCTTATCCATCACTCTGACAGTCACCCATGCCTCTACTATTAATAGAACAGGGCTAGCAATAATGATAATGACTGTGACTAATTTCCACTGAACATTTACTTACTTGCTATTTTGGACATTGTTCTAAGCTAGTGTTATGGTGTACATTATGTGTTCGTAGAAAATCTATACAATGTTACATACATTATATATATATATTATCGTTATGTACATAACAATAATACATTATATATATATTATTGTTATGTACATAACGATAATATATATATATATATGTATGTATATGTAACATTGTATAGATTTTATATATATATAATTGGTACATCCACTATATAGATGAGGAAACAAAGGCACAAAAAGATTAAGTAATTTGTTTCTTGGTGGCACTTACTTCTAAAACTCATATTCCTATTTGTTTGGTGTGGTCTGGTGGGTATGAAAGGGTAACCATTTGGTGGAAACAACCTTTGGTGATGGAAGCAGCTGGATATTGGAAACCTGGAAAAAGTCATTCCCAAGCCAATTAGATGTTATTCTACGTTATTAAATGTTATTCTACTAAGATTTTACCCACTAGTTCTCCACTGTTTTTTCTGCTAGTCTGATGGGCCTCTCTTTCTTCAGACTCTAGTAAGTAGAAACTGTGGGCTAAGGTGCAAAAGGTGTGGACCAGACTTAATGCTGATTCTGTTTCTAGCTATATGACCTTGGGCTGGAGCAGGCGGGGCGGGGGGGGTAGTTGTAATCTTATGCTTCCTTTATAAAATATGCTTTAAAATATCATCCTCAAGAATCTATGCAGCCCAGCCTAGGTGGTGCAGTCCATAGCCTACCGAAATGCAATGCTGGGAGTCATGTGACTAAATGAGATCTGATCCACAGGTTTTCCTGAAATGTGCTGGGAGCTCATATAGGTACCTAAGACCCCAGGAGCTGGAGGACTGAGGAGATGGGATTGTAGTATAAAACCCTGTTGAGAATGTCTCTCTCTCAAAAATGTCCACACACTCTCTACCATGAATAATAATAATTTTAAAATACAATTAATCCTGTAAGAATTATTAGAAGGTAAATAATCACAATCTACTCATACTGACATTAAGTTCATTTTACTACCCAGAGCATATTGAGCTAAGACAGAAAGACAAAAGCAGTCTTAGCCATCTCTGGGAGACTGGATGACTCTACTGTGAAAGCTTCTCTCTGGATGGTTTTCCTTGACGTGGAAAAACTAAAGACAAGGTTGCCATGTCTGCTATATACAGGTAGCACTATTAATAACAACAGTATTTCTCGTGTTGAATTTCCCATACCACATTCAGACAGCAGGCCCTGCATGAGAAAACAAAGGGTTCTGAAATCAAATTCACTTGAGGCGAAGGGTGCAAAGTTTCAGTTATTTAAGAGAAATAAGTTTTGGAGATCTACTATATAGCATAGTGCTTAGAGCTAATATTATACATTTTACTTAAAATTTTCTTAGAGGATAGATATTATGCTAAGTGTTTTTAACACTAATACACACACACACACACACACACACACACCAATAACAATAAAGACAATAGGAGAAAACTTTTGGAGAATAGGAATATATTCATGGCTTTGATGGTGGTGATGATTTCATGGCTGTATACTTATTCCCAGACTCATCTAGTTGTATACATTACCATGTGTTTAGCTTTTTACATGTCAGTCAGACCTCAATAAAGTGTTTTTAAAAAATAATAATTTGTGATATGTTCCTACTCAGCACCCTTCTTAGAAGGCAAAGGATTATTAGCTTATGAAAGGTTCTGAGAATCTCCAGTAAAAAGACCTACTTAACCTTGTAACTAAAGAATCCCATTTTATGATTAGGTAGGATTGATTCTAGGAAAGCAAGATTCAATACCAAGAAATCTATCAATGCAAACTTATCACCAATATGTCATGGCAGAAAATCATACCTATTGATTCTGCAAAGGAATATGAAAAGCACAAGCCATTTTTATTACAAATTATATAAGAATAAAAGGAAATCTCTTAAACCTAACAATTACTATATATCTAAACAACACAATGTAGTGAATAGCAAAACAGTTATTTTTCATGAAAAGGGGAACCAGACACAGATGATTGCTCTCATTATTAACTTTCACATTTCCTTGGAGGTTTTAAAACATATAATTAGGAGCATACAACATAAAACAACTGATTTGAACTCTAAGAAAGAAGAAAATTTTTATTTCTTCTTACTAGTCAAAAACCAAAGTGCTCTGATAAAAACTAAGAATAATTTTAGAAAATTGACTTAGTGCAAGCTACAAGAAAATCATAAAGAAATTTTTCTCAACTAACAGTAGAAATTAATGGGAAATTAAATTCAGTAAAGATGGCAGCAAAATATATGAAATGCTTAAGAATAAATTTAACAAAAAGGTAAGGTATTCATATGGAAAAAGCTTTCAAAGCAATTAAAACCACAAAAATACGATCTGAATAAAAGGAAAAGCATACCATAGTCTTGAAGGGTAAAATATAAATTGTCTTAAAAATATATCAATTTGATTATATTCCAAATAGAATTCCTGCATTTTAAAATCAGAAAAAAGTGTTTCTAAAGTCAATATGGATAAATAAATATTCAGGGTGCACCAAGGAAATGGAAAGAATGAAGAAACATGCCTGATTAGTTATCAGCATATACTCAAAAGTATAAAATAAATATAATTAGATCAGTATGGTATTGATTGAAGAACAAATGGATTGTAAATAGTATGAATAATTCAGAATTGAAATGACTGTGTGTGTATATGTGTTAGGTATGTGTTTGTGTTTGTGTGTGTGTGTGTGTGTGTGTGTGTGTGTATGATGTTTGTTTTAATTCAGTAGAAAACAGTGGAATATTTAAGAAACAGAATCAGTAAAACTGACTCTATCTAGAAGATAAATGAACCCTCTATAGTATTAGTCAAAAATCAATTTGAAGTAAAAGCTTAAATATGAATAATTAAGCAATAAAAATTTGTCAGATATACTTCAGAAATTTCAGGTGCAATGGAACCTAATCAAATCTTATAATCTAAAAACTATAAAATAAAAACCAAAGTAGTCTTGAAGGGTAAAATATAAATTGTCTTAAAAATATATCAATTTGATTATATTCCAAATAGAATTCCTGCATTTTAAAATCAGAAAAAAGTGTTTCTAAAGTCAATATGGATAAATAAATATTCAGGGTGCACCAAGGAAATGGAAAGAATGAAGAAACATGCCTGATTAGTTATCAGCATATACTCAAAAGTATAAAATAAATATAATTAGATCAGTATGGTATTGATTGAAGAACAAATGGATTGTAAATAGTATGAATAATTCAGAATTGAAATGACTGTGTGTGTATATGTGTTAGGTATGTGTTTGTGTTTGTGTGTGTGTGTGTGTGTGTGTGTGTATGATGTTTGTTTTAATTCAGTAGAAAACAGTGGAATATTTAAGAAACAGAATCAGTAAAATAGACTCTATCTAGAAGATAAATGAACCCTCTATAGTATTAGTCAAAAATCAATTTGAAGTAAAAGCTTAAATATGAATAATTAAGCAATAAAAATTTGTCAGATATACTTCAGAAATTTCAGGTGCAATGGAACCTAATCAAATCTTATAATCTAAAAACTATAAAATAAAAACCAAAGTACTTAACTCTATCAAAATGAAAATCCAGTCAAATGACAAAGATGTCATATACAAAATCAATAGAAGTGCCATATATTTGGCTAAAAAGGATTTATAACACACAGAAAAGTATTGATATACATGCTAAACAAAAATTATTAAAAATTTAGAGTGGATAAAAACACACTTAAATATATAAAAATGATAATGCATAGAAATACAAATAGAAGTTTCAAATTTATAAGTGAAAAGATGATCAAATCTATTTCTAGTCAGGAAAACTCAAATCGTAAGAAATAATAAGATACTTTCTGTCTATCAAAACAATACATATATTTCAAAATTGTAGACATCATAGATTTTTCTACCAGGATGAAAATTCCACTGAAGGAGTGATATTTTGTCAGTTTTTTTTTTTTTTCCAAAGATGCATTTTGGAATTAAAATAGATTCTGAAATAATAGTAAGTGCACATACAATATTTTTGAAACAAAAAATGAGTATAAGGGTCAGCAGGTGGTGTAATGTTTAAAGCACTGGACTCCTAAATGGCCAACCATGGTTCAAGTCCTGGACCTGATGGCTTGAAAATCATGCCGGGTGCATGTGGGTGCATGCCCAAAAGCCCAAGAGGAGAATGGACTATGGCAGGACCATTCAGCCTAGGGGAAGATAGCTCATTTCCCTTTCAGTGTTTGTCTCTGCCTCTCTCCAGCAAGCATATATATCCTATGGCAAAAACCTAAAAATAAAAATAAAATTAAAATCTGCAGCACTTAAGAGCCAGAAGCTAATTACTCTGCAGGTAGTAATTCATTTAATTTTTCACAACACTCCAAAGAAGTAAGGGATATTATTTCCATGTTATAGATATGGAAACTGAGAAACAGAGTGGCACAGCTAATAAGTGGCAGAGCTAAGACTGAACCCAGGCAGTTTGGCACCCTACTGACAAGGTTTTACTGAATCTCCCCCACATCTTCAATGCTGATTTGGTTGCAGGGAAATAGGACAGCCTTTGTATGAAAAGCACTGTGGCAGGAATTCCACTCCTAAGAGTAGACACCAGAAAATAAGGATATGTGTGAGGAAGCTTCTTGTCCCATTGTTCAAAGAGAAAAAGGAAGAAAAGAAAATGGTTTAATGGTTTGTAGTAAGTATGCACGCTAATATGCTGCCATGAAAATAGAAAAACTAAAGTTACGACAGTTGGCTTAGATGAATATCAATCAATCAATAATTAAAAAGTCCCAAACAAGATACAGAATGAAATATAAATATGTTCTTGTATTTGTAAAAATAAAATGGCAAAATTACATGTGTATGTCTTTATATGATTAAATGAGTAGAAAAACTATTTTAGATTGTTATCATGGATACCAGGAGACTAGGGATGAGTATCGATGTGAGGAATTTAGAAAGCACGAAGTAAAAAAAAAAAAACAGCAAAAAAAGGGAACAATAAAGAGTGCATATGATCACATACATACTCTTGTGTAAAACTGTATGATAACAATAAATTTAAAATTTATATTAAACAATAGCTGCTCCCCTGGGCTAGCCAGTAGCGATTAACATGGCTGAATCCCACATGCTGACTTCACAGTTCGAGTCCGGATCCAGTAGGTTATAAAACACTTTGCCTGCATGTCTGCATGCCCAGACTCCTAAGGGGAGGAGAGAGAAGAAGGGATTGCAGTGTGGCCATCTCCCCTGGTGGTGGTGGTGGCGGCAGGGGGATTCTCACTTTTCCTCTCTGTCTCTCTTTCTGTCCTCTGTCTTTCTCTGGTGAGCACACATGCCCTACAGCAAAACTAAACTAATAAATAAATTAATTAATTAATTAATAAAATTATCCTCTTTTTATTAAGTGGGTTTGTTTTCCATATTTGAGATATAAAGATTGTTTATATATTCTGGATACAAGTCCTTAACTAAATGTGTCCATTGAAAATAGTGTTTCCTGGTCTGTGGTTTGCCTTTTAATTTTAGCAGTGTTGCCTTTTAAAGGACAGATGATTTAAATTTGTACAGAATTCAAATGATCACTTTTTCATGTTCAAATGCATTTTATGGTTGTCTGAAAAAATTTGCCTATCACCAAAGGTCACAAAGATTTTCTATGTTTTCTTATGAATATTTGAAAGTTTTCCTTTTACGTTTACATCTAATTTTCATGTATGGTTGGTGGGAGGGGCTGACATTTGTTTAAAGTCTTTAGTCATCAGGTAAATGAAAATTAAAACCGCAATGAGATACCACTACAAATTAGGTAGAATAGCTAAAATTTAAAAATACTGACAATACAAATGTTGGTAAGGATGTTTAGCCATTGGAATTCTCTTCCTTTACTGGTGGGAATGTAAAAAGTTAAACCACTTAGGAAAATAATCTGATTGCTTCTTATAAATTTATTGTGAATCACTTAGCATGTGTCCCAACAAGTCCACTTCCAATTGTTTATATAAATGGAATGAAAGCATAGAAGCACACTTCTAAATAAATATTTTTTTAAATGTTGTGACTTCTTATTTACATTAAGCCCTATATCTTTATAGATAAAGTGAATAATATGGTTGTTCAGCATGCGTGCAGAGCATGACTATCAAATAAAAAATATTACCATGTACTTCATTTTCAGCAGAGAACTTTCCATTCCTGTATCTGTTAAATATTTTTTCCTGAGCCCCTCCTTCCTACCTCCTACTGTGCAGCTCTCTTCAGTACAGTCTCTGGTATCTAAACTTGTCCTCTCTACTGTTGTATCTTTGTTTTTGTTTTTTTTTTTTTATTACTATTTATATATTTAATCACTATACATTATTTAAATTGTAAAGAGACTTTACCCAGCATGATATACAACTCAGTCCAGATCAGCTGAGAATATTGTACACATCCTCATCAACAAATAATAAATCATATCTGTGTCCCACATATGTCTTACCTCTCTATTTTTTCCCCAAATTTACTTTTCTATGCCCTTCCCTTCCCACACTTTTTCCACTCTGTCTTAGTGTCCATAACAATTTTTAATGCTTTTATGTCCTCCAGTCTTTCAGTCTCCACCATTGAGTGTGGACAGTCTGTATATGTTAAGTGGAGACAAACAATGTTTCCCTATTGTTATATCATCAAATCTTTCTATTTCTGCCATAAAGTACAGACATTAGTATACAATGAGTGAGGATATACAATGTTTGTCTTTCATAGTCTGGCTCATCTCTCCTAGTATTAAATCTTCTATATTCATCCACTTTGTGTCAGATAACTGAGTCTCATTGTTCTTTGTGACTGAGTAGTATTCCATAATGTATATGTACCACATTTTTTCAATCCCATCATCAGCTCTTGGGCATTTAGATTGATTTCATGTCTTCACAATTGTGAATAATGTTGCAATGAACATGAATGCATAAGTATTTTTCTGACTTTTTTTGTCCTTTGGGTAAATACCAAGGAGTGGGATTACCGGGTCATCTGGGAATTTTATTTGTAGGGTTTTTGAGGAATCTCCATATCGTTTTGCACAATAGTTGAACCAATTTACATCCCCACCAAAAATGTAGAAAAGTTCTCTTTTCACTACAGCCTCACTAGCAGTTGTTGTTCTTTCTTTATTTTTTATAGCCATCCTGACAGGGACTAAGTGGTATCTCACTGTAGGTTTGATTTGCATTTCTCATATAATAAGAGATGCCGAACAATTTTTCATATGCTTTTTGGCCATTCATGTGTCTTCCTTAGAGTGTTTACTGTTCAACTCACTGACCCATTTTTTTTTAAGTGGTCTATTCATCTTTTTTGCAGGTAATCTGCTTGAGTTCCCTATATACTCTGGTTATCAGTTCCTTATCTGTAGTATAGTTAGTAAATATTTTCTCTCATTCTGTGGGCTCTTTAATTATTGTTTCTTTTGCTGTGCAGAAGCATTTTAGCTTGACATAATCTTACTTGTCTATTTTTAAAATTGTTACCTGAGCTTTGGAGTTCTTACTTTAAAAATCTTTGCCTATTTCAATATCTTCAAGTGTTTCCATAAGTATTTTTCTGACTTTTTTTGTCCTTTGGGTAAATACCAAGGAGTGGGATTACCGGGTCATCTGGGAATTTTATTTGTAGGGTTTTTGAGGAATCTCCATATCGTTTTGCACAATAGTTGAACCAATTTACATCCCCACCAAAAATGTAGAAAAGTTCTCTTTTCACTACAGCCTCACTAGCAGTTGTTGTTCTTTCTTTATTTTTTATAGCCATCCTGACAGGGACTAAGTGGTATCTCACTGTAGGTTTGATTTGCATTTCTCATATAATAAGAGATGCCGAACAATTTTTCATATGCTTTTTGGCCATTCATGTGTCTTCCTTAGAGTGTTTACTGTTCAGCTCACTGACCCATTTTTTTTTAAGTGGTCTATTCATCTTTTTTGCAGGTAATCTGCTTGAGTTCCCTATATACTCTGGTTATCAGTTCCTTATCTGTAGTATAGTTAGTAAATATTTTCTCTCATTCTGTGGGCTCTTTAATTATTGTTTCTTTTGCTGTGCAGAAGCATTTTAGCTTGACATAATCTTACTTGTCTATTTTTAAAATTGTTACCTGAGCTTTGGAGTTCTTACTTTAAAAATCTTTGCCTATTTCAATATCTTCAAGTGTTTCTCTGTGTTTTCAATCAGTAGTTTTATATACTGAGGCTTTACATTTAGATCTTTGATCAATTTTAAGTTTGTTTTTTCTAATGGTGAGAGATAGGGGTCCATTTTCATTTTTCTGCAGATGAATATCCAGTTCTTTCAGCACAATTTGCTGAAGGGATTTTCTTTTTCCCACTGGATTGTCTTGTGTCCTTTGTCAAAAATCAGTTAGTCATATGTTTGGGATTTATTTTTGGATTCTCTATTCTGTTCCATTGTTTTTGTGTCTGTTTTTGTGCTATTATCATGCTGTTTTGACTATCAAAACTTTGTAATATAATTATTTATGTAAACGGAGTTAAAGCATAGGATTACACAAAGACTTGTCAATAAAAATTTACACAGCTCTATTCAAACTAGCTCCAAACTGAAATGAACCCAAATGTTGGTCAACAAGTAAATGGATTAAAATGTATTTGGTATATCAATAATACTATTCAATAATTTTTTTTAAAGAGAGAGTTTTGCTATAGGACATATGCACTTGCCAGAGAGACAGAAAGCAAGAAATCACCTTCTGGGGTGATTGCCACAAACCCTTATCTTCCAATCTCCTCCTGAGACTTTGGGCATGCACACATATGTATCCAGTGTGAATTTTAAGCCACTGAGTTCAGAACTTGAACTGTGGTCAACTACATGGGAGTCCAGCAATGTAACTATTACACCATTTACTGGTCCCACTATTCAATGACTTTTAAAAGTAAACTATTGAATTATCAATAACCTGGATGATAATATCAACAATATTATGCTGAGTTATGAAGTTATTATGAAGAATCCAGGTATGTAAGTGCATATATTTTATGTTTAATTTTATAAAATGAGGTTAACCAAATTATTTACAGCAGGGATGGGGAGGAACTAATTGCAAAGTTCACAACTTTTTGGCATGACAAGAAGATCCTGTACCTTGACTGGGAGAATAATTACATAGATTAATACATTTTTTCATATTTATTGAACCTTACTCTTAAAATGTGTCTAGTTAAATTATACTGTAATAAATTTTTAAATAATAATTGTTGGATTAATTTTTAAGATAAAATAAAGCCCCTAATGAAGACTCATTGTCATAAAAACTATTTGTATTCTGCTCTGATGTCCACGCTTCTTCAATTCTTGCCGAACTGTTCGTAACTATTAAGCTTAAGTTCCTATCTAAATGGATTCAAAGCAACTGATCCAATCTTTTTAAAAAGGAGAGTCCTCTAGACCTCCTTACTTCCAAAATCTAAGATGCATTTAGTTCCTGGGCATTTCTTATAAATTGTCAGTGTTGATCTTTAAAAATTGTAAGCATGAGTTTCTTAAGTGAATATTCCTTCTGAATAGTAGGACTAACTTTGTTTCTTACAGACAACTAGCAACCATTGCTATAATCCCTAACATATTTTTAATGAAATCTGTCAGACACAGGTAATAATTTGTGAAGAATTTATGAAGCTGTCCTAGCCTTTGACTCTTTGGACAGTCTCTTCTTACCAGTGGAGCCATGAAAGCTCAGAGTTTGTCCCTCTAGGCAGCCCACTGCAGGGAAAGTCAGATCAGATAAGGATCAAAGAGCAGTGGTTACACAGTTGAGTCACTTGGGAGCTTTTCAAAAACACTGCATTCAATCGCAGAAATGGAAGGACTCAAAAGCATAGAAAGAGAGAGTAATGGTAGATATCAGGAGCTGTTTAGAGGTGGGGACAGTGGAGTTTGTGTGGGAATGCTCCATAGACACAGGAATGCATGTATATTAGAGGAAGAGGATATGAGATAGTGCAGCATAGCAGAGTAAAAATATAGACAATTTAATGCATATTATAAAAAGAAAACTAAAATTATTATCAAATGTGCACAACATAATATAATGTTAAGTGTTAAATAAGATGAATATGTATGTATCCTTAGTTTGATTAGTATATACTATATGTAGTCTTTGAATAACCATAGTGTATCCCACAGATAAATACACCAAATATACATAAACTGGAAATTATAAGAAAAATAAATCACTTTTGGCCACTCATAGTAGCTCATTCTGGAAGCTACTCCTTTCTGGCTGAGGCCACATAGGAAACCTGGGTTCAATTCTCCACCTACTATGAAAGGGAGTCTCAGCTACTAGGAAGGAGAGGCAGAAGGATAACAACACAGTGAGCCTCTGTATAAACTCACACAAACACACACACCAGGCCCCACCTCTAAGTATCTAAAGCTGAGACCTGAGCTTTGATATGTCTAAGAATGTTCCCAGGTTATTGGAATGTGTAGTCAAGACTGAAAGTCACCATTTAAAATGTAAAGAAAGAAAGAAATATCATTTGGCAAATTTTAAATAACCTATACCTAGGGATGTGAAACCATTTTTAAAAGAGCAGAAAACATGTCCCCTGCACAGAGGAGAAAAACATATGCATTTTAAAAAGTTAAGGAAAAACATGTTTTTTTAAAAGAATTATTTTTATTAAACTTTATTTATTTATTTATTTTTAATTTGACCAGAGAGAGACAGAGTGAGAGAGAGAGAGAAAGGGAAAGTGAGAATGCAAGCTGGCAGGTCCAGGACTCGAACATCAGAATTCCCTCTTTTAATTTGATAACACAGACAGGTTGACATGTAGGAACACCTCATAAAATCAACAGTGCTCCAGTGAGCAAGGCCTCGGTACTGCTGGCTGAGTGTAACATACTCAGATGTCATAAGACAGCTATCACAGTTCTTTGATCTGCTGTTTCTTTCCATCATGATTCCTCCTTTCCAACAGAGCTGAGCCAGTCTGCTTATCATTTTTTGCACCTGCCTTACATAGTTCAACCTGTCAACCCCCTCACTCTTTCACTGGGCCTATTATCACCTCCCCTGTAAATAATTAGTCTCTTCTTCCTTCAAAACTTGACCTAAGGGTCTCTTCTAGGAAGGCTCCCCTGATAAACAGAATGCCTGCCAACACCTGAATGTTCAGTGTGTGAAGAAGCAGCAACATCAGCACTATAGAATCTCAGGCCCTGCCCCAGAGATACTAAGAATCTGCATGTTAAGAAGATCCATAGATGATCCAGAGCTTACCATGTTTTTCCATAACTCAGCTGCACACAAAGTAAGAAAGGACAAAACTACAGGCCTTTCATATCTGCCATGGGACTGATGTTCGATCTGGTCTGCATTTTGTAAGATGTCAGCTTCAGAGACTAGTAAAGGTATAAAGTTATAAAAATTGTAAAGTCTTCATGTTTTTTCCAGATTCAAGTGGCAAAAAACTGAAATGTGTATTCTCCTTTTTGTGCCTTCCGTATCCTCTGGTGGTATAGGTCAAAGTGACATCAAAAGGGACAGGAGACATCTTACTTTTCCGCATGCTCCCAAAGAGAAAGTAAGTCTTTTTCATTCATAGGTCAGGAGTAAGAATGAGGGCTAACATTTTATTTATTATAGAGGTTTTTGCCTAATGTAAGTGCACTCTCTGGAGAGAGAGAGACAGAGCCAGTGAGAGGAAAAGTGAGAAATCACCCCTGAGGGGGATAGCCATGCCACAATCCCTTCTCCTCCACTCTTCCTCTGGGATCTTACATACAAATACACACATGCCTGGCATGAATTTCAAGCTACCCAGTTTGGGACTGGAACTGTAGTCAGCCATGTGGGAGTCCAGCAACGTAACCGCTATGCAATCTGCTGATCCCAGTGCTAACAGTTTAAAAATTGAGATTCAAGGGTACTTTGAAAAATTGATAATAAAATGAGTAAAAGTCAAGTATATTTTGGTGCAAAAAAATTTTGAAGTTCATGGATAGTTATTTTTTTCTTTTGAAATATTTATTTCATCTTCTTTATTATTATTATTATTATTATTATTTTGCTATAGGACATGCATGCTTAACAGAAAGAGACAGAGACAGTGAGAAAGCAAGCTGCCTGGTTGTGGACTTGAATTATGGTTGACCATGTGGGAGTCCGGCATCTTCACCACCATGCCACCAGCAGACCCCAGTTATTTTTTTTTGTTGTTTTGTTTTAATAATATGCATTTTTCAAGAACTTGTTGAAGACCCTCTTCACATAATTCATATGTCATAAAATTCATCCTTTTAAGATGTAAAATTTGGTGGTTTTACAGTAGTCACAATGTCATGTAACCATCACCACTATCTAATTTCAGAACATTTTTAGCACCACAAAAAGAAACCCATTCCAATTAACCATCACTCCCCATTCCTTTCTCCCCCAGACTCTGGCAACCACTCTTCTACCTTCTGTCTCTATGGACTTGCCTATTCCAAATATTTCAAAGAAATGGACTCACATACTATGTGGCCTTTGTGTTTATCTTCTTTCATTCAGCTTAATGTTTTCAAGGTCCATCCATATTGCAGCCCACATCAGTACTTCATTCATTTTAATAGATAATAATATCCCATTGTTTACATATGCTACATTTTGTTTGTTATCATTTGGTGGACATATAAGTTATTTCTGGTTTTTGGTTATTAAGATGAATGATGCTATGAACGTTGTGAATAAATTTTTTGGTAGGCATATGACTAATTCTTTTAAGTATATGCTTAGCAGTGCGAGTGAAGGGGCAAATGGTAACTGTGTGTTTAACTGTTTGATAAACGGCCAAATTGTTTTCTGTAGCAGATGCTCTATTTTATATTCCTATTACCAATGTATGAGGATTCCAAATTCTGCACATCCTTGATTGTTATTGTCTTAGTCTGTTTTCTGTTTCTATATCAGATTACCACTGGGTAATTTATAAAGAAAAGAGATTTATTTAGCTCACTGTTTTGTAAGTTGGAAAATCCAAGGGCAGGGTGGCAGCATATGGAGAGGGATATCCCATGATAAAAGAGTGGAAGGTGGAGCAAGTACACGAGACAGAGAAAGTATGAGGCGTGTACTCCCTTTTATCACAACCAGCTCTCACAATAACTATCCCACTCCCCATTACTGATAATTGATCAACTCACAAGATTCTGTTCTCATGACCCAAATATCTATTAGGCCCCACCCCTTGTTACTGTTGCATTGGGGATTAAGTTGGCAATGCATGAATTTGGGTCATACACTCAAGCCATGGCATTACCTATATATATTTTTTAAATTTGCTAGAGGGTATATGTGCTCACTAAAGAGAGGCATGCAGAAAAAGAGAAAGAGAGACAGAAAGTGAGAAAGCACATCCCCCTCTCCCCACAGGAGATGGTCATGCCAGAATCCCTTCTCCTCCATTCTTCTTTTGGGACTTCAGGAACAAACACTCACACCTGGAGTGTTTCTCAAGCTGCCAGGTTGGGGACTGGAACCACATGACAGAGCTAGGTCCACACATATCAATAATAATCTTGAATGTGAATGGATTGAATTTGCGAACTAAAAGACACAGATTGGCTCAATGGATATAAAAACAGGAACCCTCTATATGTTGCTTACAAGAAATACACCTCATTAACCAAGATATACATAGACTGAAAGTGAAGGGTTGATGTAAGTAATTTCATGCAAACAGAAATTATAAAAAGGCAGGAGTGATGACATTGATACCAGACAAAATAGACATTAGGATAAAAAGAGTAAAAAGAGACAAAGAAGGACACTACATAGTTCTACAAGGATTAGTTCACCAAGGATATATAACGATCATATAGGCACTCAATGCCAGGGCACCCAAATATGTAAAATGAAGACTACTAGATCTAAAGGGAGATATAGACTGTAACCCGAAGACTACTAGATCTAAAGGGAGATGTAGACTGTAACCCACTGTCACTACTGGACAGGTCATCTAAACAACTAATTTTTGGATTTCAGCACTTCACTGTCACTACTGGACAGGTCATCTAAACAAAAAATAAAGAAATACAGGAGCTAATTGATATCATAAACCAAATGGACCTTACAGAAATATAGAGAGCGTTCCACACAGTATTTACAAAATACACTTTTATCTGAACTCCACATGGAACATTTTCAAAAACTGACCACATATTAGGCCACAAAACAAGCCTCTACAAATTTAAAAGTATAGAAATTATACCCAGAATCTTCTCTGACCACAATGGAATTAAACTTGAAATCAACCATGGAAAGAACACTCAAAAATTGATAAAAACATAGAAACTAAACAACATACTCCTGAATTTCAAACTACTAAAGAAATTAAGACTGAAAACAAAATAAAGATTAATTGGAACTAATGATTACTAGCACACCATTCTCAATAACCTCAGAGATACAGTGAAAGCAGTCATAAGAGAAAAGTTTATAGCCATTACTGCTCACAAGAAGAAAACAGAAAGGTGGAAAATAAATAACACCACATCTCAAGGAACTGGAAAAGCAATAACAAAAAAAATCCTCAAAAAGAAAAGAAAATGAATAGTGAAAATTAGTGCATCAATAAATGAAATAGAGAACAACAGAACTATACCAAAAAGTGAACAAAACAAAAAGCTGGGGTTTTTTGTTTGTTTGTTTTGCAAGGATAAACAAAATGAGAAACTATTAACTAGCGTAATCAAGAAAAACAGAGAAAGGAACCAGATAGATAAAATCAGTAATGAAGGTGGTAATATTATAACCAATATATCAGAAATACAAAAAAATATATATGAGATAATACTATGAGTGACTATGCCAGCAAACTAAAAAACCTAGGTGATGGATAAATTTCTGGATATGTACAAGTTACCTAGGCTGAATCAGAATGAAATAGACAGCCCAAATATACCACTAACAAGTGATGATAATGAGTGAGCAATAAATAGTCTCCCAACAAAGAAAAGCTCAGATCCAGATGGCTTCGTTTCGAATTCTGCAAGACTTTTAAAGAAAAGTTACCCCTAATTCTTCTCAAACTATTTGTAAAGATTCAAAAGTCAGGTACCCTCCCAAACTTATTCTATGAAATCTCCATCATCTTGATAACAAAATCAGTCAAGGACATAATGAAAAAAGAAAACTACAAATCAATATCCCTTATGAGTGCTGATGTAAAAATTTTCACAAGATACTAGCAAACTGAATCTACCAGCATATTAAGAAGATTATACACCATGACTAGATAGGTTTTATCTCACAGATGAAGGAACTAATCTTCAAATGTTTTTTAACCCTTTTTCTCTTCATCCTCTCTTAGGATTCCCATATGATTAAGTTGGTACACTTGATGTCCCACATGGCTCTGTGGCTATTTCTTTTGCTTTATTTTTTAGAACTTCTGTTCTCCACCTGGCAAAGCTCAGTTTGGTGAGACATTATTTTTATACCTTCCTTTAGTTCTTTTGACACTATCTTCTTAAATCTTTGAACATATTTAAAGCAACTGATTTATACTCTTTGCCTAGTACATCCAATGTGTAGTCATCTCAGGATAAATTTCTATTGGCAGCTTTGTTCCCCCGTACATGGGCCTCATTCTGATATTTTTATGTCTAAGAAAATTTTATTTGAAAACTGAACTTTTTAAATAGTGTAACATGGCAACACTGGCAATTAGACTTCTCCCCCTTGCTAGGGTTTGTTTTGTTGTTAGTTACTGTTGTTGTCACTGTTGATGTGTTTAATGACTTTTCTGAACTAATTTTATAAAATCTGTTTTCATTGTTCACCACGGCCAGTGCGTCCTTGCTTATTTTGCTTTGTGGTTAAGTAATGAGTAGATAAAGGTTTTTTTTAAAGGCCTGAATCAATAAGTCTTCTAGCCTTTCCTGAGGGCTCTCTGTGTATGTTGGGACATACTTTTAATGCTCTGGCAGGCAGGTTACATTTTTTCTTTGGTCTTTACTTTCTTGTTTATGTAGAACCTCAAGATAAACTAGAAATATTAAGAGTTTTGGAGATATTTCCTGGGCATGCACACAACCCTATACATGTACATGGTCTTCTACTTTCATAGGGGAACAGGGTTAAATAGAGTATCTTCCCTACCCCATCCCCCTTGCCAGATTTGTTCACCTGGACCCTCATACAGTGATGTATTTACTTTATAGATGTAATTAGTTAAGATGTCACATTGGATTAAGCTGAACCTAATCCCCAATTGAATGACTGGTGTACTTAGAAGAAAGCCATGTGAAAACACAGAGACACACAAACAGGGAGTCATGTGCTGACAAAGGTAAAAATTGGAGTGATGCAGCTGCAAACTAAAGAACACCAAAGAATGTTGCCAATCATCAGAAGCTAGGAGACAGGCATGAAATAGGTTCTCTCTTAGTGCCTTCAAAAGAAACCAATCCTACTAACTAGACTTCAGACTTTTGGCCTCCAGAATCATGTAAGAAAAGTTTCTATTGTTTTAAGCTGCTAGTGTGTGGGAATTTGTTACAGAGCCCTAAGAAAGTAATACATCCTCTATAGATATCTCATTTCCTAGCTTTTTCTTCTAACCTGTTTTCGGTCAGCTTCTTTTTTACCCCAACTGTTATCCATGACTCAGGCAGCTGCCATGTTAAACAATTGCATCCTATTATTTTTGACAAATGCCTCAAGGGAAATGTCTTTCACAGTGAAGAAGCTCAAAGTCAGGTCAAATAACAATAAACCAGGAGAGGTGGGGTTTCCAGGGAACTTCCAGACAGGTTAAATAATGCAGTTCTAATGAGGATAGGGCTTTTAGGGAGATCCAAACCTTTTCTTTCCCCACCAGTGGTTTCTAGGCTGTTGGTTTTCATGGTTACTGCAATTGTAAGTCTGTTGGTTTTAAAGGAACTAAGGAAAAGGGAATACAAATAAGGTAAGTTGAAACATGACAAAGCTCACTCTTCTTACCAAGATTCAACCTCTTTTTCTTGAATAAATATTCCTCAGTTTGTTGCAATCTTTTAGTTAGTGTCCAGAGTTTTGAACTTGTTGATTTAGGGAATTTTTGTTTTCATTGCTTTTATGGAGAAGTAGATTTTCAGAGATCTTTACATCACTCCAGAAGTGCTCTCTCCAAGGACTGTTTTCCTTTTTAAACAAAAACACAGGCCTGTTGAAAGCCACCCCTCTCAGCCTTAAACCCTCCATAAGTGCTTTAAATGTGTGAAAGGTTTTCATTTTAGTTTTTATCCTTCATCTAATGAGAAATAATGTTGTAAGAGTATTATTTTACCTCTTTTCAATCATAAGTAAATGTAAGAATGGTTGTTTGAATGAAAACAACACAGCCCAGGGGGAAAAATGAGTGTTAGGATACAAGAATAGGCATATTTTTGAGATCTCTTTCAAAACTGGCTGCAGACGAAATAGGGCAGTTATGAATATGCTATAAAAGAGTCAAATAGCCCTTTTTTGTTTTATAACCAGCAATATCCACATTTAGGGCCTGATAGTTTATATGTCTAGTTCAAGTGTAATTTTCTTTAAAAGATAGATAGTCAATATATTAGGGAAGTAGTTTGCTTTGGTAAGGCTGATCATGTTAGAAATTCAAAGAACAGGAAGGCATGAATGTGATTGATGACTCAATGTATTTATTACCAGATAATGAAATACATCAATGGTATAGATTCCTTGTTCCTGCTATTTCCTATTTTCTGTACAGTTGACTCAATTTCTGCTTTTCACTCTACAAATCTATTCAACTGGAGAGCCCTACGTAGGTATTGCTGGGAAGTAGTACTGTACTAGGCTCTTTTTTGTGTGTTTTCTTATTTAGTTTTGTTTTCTCTATTGAAGTATGAGAATAATCCTGCTTTTAATTTATCACCCCTAAAAGGTTAATGAGAATCATTTCTGTAGCCCTTCTAAGACAATTTGATCTATAGGATATGTGACTATTTCTTATTACAAGTGGAGTAACTAATCTGAAAATCTAAAATCTGAAAAAATCTAAAATCCAAAGTTTTGAGCACTCATATGATGATAAGAATTTTGTATCTGTTAACTAAATTCTTCCTATCCTCTTACCCTCTCCCTTTTTCAGCTGATGGCATTCATTATTCCATTCTCTATTTTTATGCTATCAAATATTTTAGCTTCTGTAAATAAGTAAAAATCATATGGTATTTGTTTTTCAATACCCGGATTATTTCACTTAGTATTGTTTCCTCCAGGCTCATCCATATTGTCTCATGAGATAGGATTTTATCTTTTCATAACCAAATAAAATTTTATTCTGTATGTACCACATTTTCTTTATTAATTCATTTTTGAGGGACTTCTACGTTGATTTCACATTGTAAATTGGGCTGCAAAAATCTCTCTAAGTAATATAACTATTATCCATAAATTTTTTTCTGTATCTCTAATCGAATCATATTCTTAGAGTACAATCACTTATTCTTAGAGTACAGTCACTGATATCATAATTTTGGATCAAATGGCATAAATCTTTTAGAGTCTATCACTACATTGACATCAACATATTATTTAGGGAAGGGTTCGTCTTTTATTTATAGGAGAAATATATTCCTCTTCTTTGATAGCCAACAGATTAAACTTGCATAGGAAGAACAGGCAGGGAAGCATAAACCAGCATGTCCTGGCTATTAGCAATCTGCAGAAACTTCTCAGGCCATATTTCCCTTACATTGAAATAGCCTGCATGCTTTCTACTCTAGGAGAAAAGAGGCGTTTTTTTGTTTGCTTGTTTCCTTTATTTATTTGTTGTTATTTTGTTTCCAACTTCCACCTTTATACATTAAAAGTGGTCTATATACTTTTTTTTTTTTTTTGAGAGATTTTCACTGTAGGGCGCGTGCGCTCGCCAGATAGACAGAGAGAGACATAGAGACAGAAAGCGAGAAATCAACCCCCAGGGGGGATGGTCACGCCGCAATCCCTTCTCCTCCATTCTCCTCTCGGGATCTTGTGCACACACGCACATGCACCCGGCGTGAGTTTTAAGCCACCGGGTCCAGGACACGAACTGCGGTCGACTACATGGGAGTCCAGCGACATAGCCATTACGCTAACTGCTGGTTCCCGGTCTATATACTTTAACAATAAGGGTACTGAATTGAAGTCAAATCAGAAATGCTGTTTGAAAATGAATAAACTTTTCTTAAAGATTTACAATTTGGGGCCACTCTTGCATAAGATTAGAGGTTGGGATTTTGTATACAAATATTAGGTAAAAGTGTCAGTTTACTAGGCTGTCCCTGTTTTTTCTACTCACTGGATAATCTCTGTCCATTGTTTTCATTAATGCATACATCCAACATCATAACAGGAGAAAGAGGAAGCATGAAGACGGCGTCCTGGTCAATTACCAGAGAAATGAGTTCATTTAATCTCATTGCTGACTCAACTTGAGAAATATTTACATATCCTCTTAGAAGCCCAAACGCTCACCTGACAGGGATAAATGCTAGTCATATGGAAGTTACATTACTAGGAAAACAAAATCTCTGTCCCTCATCGCACTTTTACTGGTACTTTCTGTGTGCTGAGAATTATGCTACAACATTGGAAACAGTGATTAATACTAATCACATGAGACTAACAACCAGGTCAGCTTGCTCCAGAAGACATAATGTAAAATCATCTGTTCCTGAAATAGCCCCAAGAAGATCATCTGAATCAATAAATAGACAATTACACTGGCAAATATTTATATGAAAAATTGCATGCTAGCTTAGAAAGTTATATCTTTTAGTTTAAAATTAATGAAAGAAATTGTTAGCAAATGGGAGGTAGGGAAACCTTTACTCACAGAATTCCTTTGACCTCTGGAATTTTTGTTCCAAGCTTTACTTAAATCCTTTTTCTTTTTTTCCTTTTTTTTTTTTTTTTGATGGCTTTTGTCAATCTCTCTCAATTTTTAAATGACTTTATTTCAGATCACTGATGACCCTATGCAACTGTTCAAAACTGTGGGTGTCCTCTTTGGACTAATCAAGATTCCTGACACTGAAAAATCTACCAAGAAATAGTTTCTGAAATTTAACCAGACCCACAAAGAGAAGTTAAGAGATGAAGTAATGGAGTAGAGTTCCACTTATTGTTGAGGGACTTAAACTATGTTGTTGCCTTCTATTCTGCTGTATGAGAAAGACTAGATTGTGGAAAATTCACCTGATTTCTAATTCTCCCAGTGAGAATAATAGAAAAAAATTTCATCTTCTTCTAATATCAGTTTAAGAAAATAGTCATGCTAGAAAAAGATGATGCAATCACACATGATTCATAATTGTATCCAAAATTTTATAGCCAAACATGTCTAGTGTCAGTGATAGGAAAGATATGAAAACAAATAAAATGTAAAGTATTCCATTTAAGTAGGGTCTTCTTACGTATGACACTGTAGATTTAGAATCGTGATAGATTGCCTTTCTTCAAACAAAATACAACTTCTTCTCATCACTTTGTCATGGCCCATAGCTTTCCTGATATATGATAAGCAATTCAAAGATGGATACACATCTTATATATTTTTATATCTCTGTTGTACAGCATTAGTGTCTTGGACACAGTATATGCTCAATAGATATTGTTACATTAAGTAACCATGATCAAGATGTGGGGGTATCAATAAAGCTAATATTACTGAGCCCCTGTTATGAGTCAGCACTTTTTCTAACCTATCTCATTTATTACTTATAGCAATATTGTGAAGTCAATCTCCAGCATCTCTATTTTACAGATTGAGGAAACAGATACTCAGAGAGGTAGGCTCATTCAGCCTAGCTAGTTAGGAGCAGAGCTGAGATTAAAATGGATAGGTTTGAATACAAAAATCATTTGACCTTGGGACCAGCAGTTGACATAATGGCTATGTCGCTGGACTCCCATGTAGTTGACTGAAGTTCGAGTCCTGGACCTGGCGCCTTAAACTCACATCAGGCGCATGTGCATCGTGCCCAAGATCCTGAGAGGAGAATGGAGGAGAAGGGATTGCGGCATGGCCATCGGTGATTTCTCACTTTCTGTCTCTCCATCTCTCTGTCATTCATGTGCCCTATAGCAAAAACCTCTCCAAAAAAAAAAAAATCATTTGACCTCTAATCACAAGAGGTTCTAAATGAGGAGGGAGATTTATCTTTTTTGCTAGCATTCCCACTCTTCTAAATCCTCCTCCATCTAGACTTAGACCTTCTTTTTTTGACTATGTATTGAAATGTTACTGCCAGGACAATTAAATTATTTACCTAAATGCCATCTATCATCTAAAGTGGGATGTGTTCAGAGAAATGTGAATGTGAATAAAATGAGAACTAAAGTATGCATGGGTTTAGGCAACGTTGTATATCAGGAGTGATTAAGGATATTGGAGACTATCACAATGAAGAAAACATGTAAGATTTGGTTAGACTGTATAAAGTAATATTAATTATAGTTACTTACATTAGTTGTTTCATATTAAACCTAATTACCATGGATTGAAGCTTTTTTTTTTTTTTTTTTTGGAGAGGTTTTTTTGCTATAAGGCATGTGCGCTTGCCAGACAGACAGAGAGATAGAAAGTGAGAAATCACCCCCCCCAGGGGGGATGGCCACACTGCAATCCCTTCTTCTCCGTTCTCCTCCTGGGATCTTGGGCACACACGCACACGTGTCTGGCGTGAATCTTAAGCTACTGGGTCCTGGACGCGAACCACGGTCGACTACATGGGAATCCAGCGACATAGACACTACACTAACTGCTGGTCCCCCTTGAAGCAATTTTTGAGTAAATGTTTAAGTGAGGTTTTCATTAATTTATGTAGGTTTCTGTGCATCTTGGGTATGTCATCATGGAGCTTGGGTGACAAGGCACAGAGGTGAGAAGCTTGCTCAGAAGGTAAAGATCAATTCATTTAATTAAAAGCAAAATCTTAAGTATTAGCTTACAACTCAATCCCTGCTCCTCCTTTTCTTTCCAATCCTAAATCTTAATATTTTTGTTACAAGAAAACAAACCAAAACACAGGCCCTATAGCAATACTGTCAATAGAATTATCCTTTACCTTGAAGAAACAGTGTTTCTTCTCTTTTCACATTTTTACTAATTGCATTTAGTGGCTTCTCCTTTAAAAAATCAATTGATTTTTTATATATGATTGTACAGGTATGTTTTCAATTATCTAGTGGTTTTTTTAAAACTGACTTTGTAGTAGGCATAAAGTCTCAAAAGAAAGGTGAAAACACTCAAAAGGAAAATCTCATTTCAAGAATTAATGTATCATCTCAGAGTCTTAGAGGCAAAAAAAAGTGTGAATTACTTATTCTTGTATAGTCTATCAAAATGCCCCATAATAGAAATATTGTGTTTGTAAAATGTCCGTAGTAAGTTGTCTCACTCATACCAATTCCTAAAGGTAGACATTGCTGAGGCAGCAAACCATGAAAGTTCACTATAGCATAACAGGTAAGGGTACCATATGAGACCAGAAATATAGTTACAATTGGTAACAGAATTTGAAATAAAATTGCTGTATCATTTAGGAAATAGAACATTATAACTTAGTCTAGCAAAAGATTGAAAAGCTGTGCTAGTTTACTCTCTCACCACTGTCTCACTCTTTC
>NW_006207959.1:1097323-1101414 GCF_000334495.1 Tupaia belangeri chinensis
TTTCTCCTTCTATAAGATACTCCTTTAATATGAACACAACAACACAGTACAGCCTTTGGTAGCAATAACATGTCAAAATACTAAGCAAGCAATGTTACATGTGGACATGGCAGCCATTTCCTAGAGGAGAGCTGAAGGGCACTGATTGGTAGTAGTACTAAATATGGTCAATGTATTAAATATGGTCAATTGGATGAAACAAAAGCATCAAGAATGACTGGCCTCTAGTGAAGTCAGAGAGACTTAAAAGATGTAGTATACATGCTTTATTAGAAAAGAGTGAGAAGGCTGTGCAGTCCAAGAAAAAGAACCTTGGAAGTAATTAGAGGTAATTATATGTGCTTTAAATTTGAAAGATTCCACTGGGGATGTTCATGGGTATGAAAAATAATATCTAGCAGTATGTCATAATTTAGTAAGCAATATACAGGCACACAAGGGTATATCATGTGATTATTGAAGTGATTGGTAATGATTAAGTAATGACTCAAGAAATGTTTCCAGTATTATTTTAACAAAAGTAATTGCAAAATTGTACATACCACATGATAACTATATTTTAAAAATGCCCAGAAACAAAAGTGCTAGAAAATAAACCAAAGTATTTTCACTGAAATTAAGTGATTTTTTTTCTATTTTCAAAAGCATTACTAGCATTACTATACTAGTAATTATAACTTTTGAGAAATACAGACTAATCAGGAGAGGAGATTATTCAGGGTATTCTTCCCTTAAAAGAGCAAAAGCACTGGGGTTAGCACCTGGCATGATGGTTAAGGAGCTAAACTTCCACATGGTCAACTATGGTTCAGGTCCTAGACCTGGTGTCTTGAAACATGTCTGGTGTCTTGAAACATGCATGTATGTGTGTGTGCCCAAAGTCCTGAGAGGAGAATAGATGAGAAAGGATTACGATGTGGCCATCTTCCCCAGGGAGTGATTTCTCACTTTCCTTCTCACGGTCTCTCTGATAAGTGCATATGCCCTTTGGCAAAAATTTGAAAAAAAAAAGTTCTCAAACACAACCTCTCTCTAGGCTTCTCTCTATTTTTCTTTTCCTTTTTATTGTCAGAGGACATGTATACTCACCAGAAAAAGACAGAGGCAGGGGTGAGAGGGGAGGGAAGAAAGCACTCTCCAGTGGGTCATGATCACACTGTGACCCCTTCTCCATTTCTCCATCTGGTCAGGATTTGGAGCACACATGCATGTGTTCAGCTACTAGAGCTGAGATTTGAACTGTGGTTGGCCATGTGGGATCTCACTCCTTTACCCTAAATTACAGGCTGATCCCAAGTTTGGACTCTAAAAGTTATAAGTAACGAGAGTTATTTTAGCCAAACTTAAGTAATACAAAGGAAAAACAGTATTGTAAAAATTCAATAATACATGAGAGAAGTGAAGAAAAGATGATAAGCCTGACCTTAGGAAAAGGATGAAAATTAAGAACTGAAAAGTTATAAAAATTCCAGGCAAACCCCTCTCTACATATCTCAACTCTTCCTTCAGAATATGTTTTATTGTTGTTTCCCCATATTCCATAAACACCAGCATCTCCTGCATTTACATAGTATACATCCAGCAATCCAGAGAGAAACTGATTCTCATTTCTTGCCCAATTCCAGATTTCTGGAGATGTGATGCTAAACAGACCAGCTTGCTCACATTCCCACTCTTCATCAAATAAACAGTGATCCCAAGGAGAGATGGAATACGGTGCATAGTTACAAATTCCAAACAGCTAATGGGCTTATTGTGCTACTGTGTGACTGGGGAGAAGTACACAGAAAGCGTGTGTGTCGTGAGGCAGAGAACTGGCCACACAGAACAACCCAATAGGGAAACACAACAGCTGAAAAATTTATGCTTTACACTCTCCTCCTCAGCCAGTGTAAATAATCTTTGTTAGAGGAGCATTGGGTCAGAAAGTCACTCATCTGGTTTGCCTTCTCTGGACTCTATAAACGCAGTTGTCTGTGGGTCCAGATGGACTAATAATCTATCAAAGTCAATACTCCCACAATGCCATTGATATTCAGTACTTTATGGGGAATAAAAGAAAAACAAAAATTGAAAGAATTGAACAGAGACGAAGATTCCTCATGGCTCCTGAGAACTAGTGATTTCAGGGTAAAAGAGAAACGAAGATTTCCTACTGATAATTCAGACTCCAGCCCACAAACCTGAGTGGTAGGGAGCTCTCTAGACTTCTCTCTATCTCTGACTCTATGTCTCTGTCTCTGTCTCTCTCTGCTTCTGTCTTCTCTTTTTTTTGTAATTTTTCCTTTTTAAAATATTTTAAAGGTAAAGTATTCGCTTGCTCTCATCTCATTTTTGTCTTGTTAATAATCCCATCTTCCCCTCCCACTCAGGCAGGAGAGACAAGAGGCAGGTCTTTAGATGAAGATTCCTCATGGCTCCTGAGAACTAGTGATTTCGTGCTTGCACACCAGAAAGTTTTCCATTTTGTGCTTTTTAATAATAATAATAATAATAATAATAATTTTTTTAGTTTTTTTCCTTATTCTTTTTCTCTATTTCTTTGTTATTGTCATTGTTGTTTGTCTGTTTCCTTTTCTTTTTATCTCATCTCTCTGCTTGTCATCTCCATTTACAGTGTTTCTAGACAGATCTAATGGAACTTTAGCCAAACATCCAAATACTACTAGGGTTAATATATTCCTCAATATCGACCGAATCTGCTGCACAAAGGGATCACAGTGGAATGGCAAAGAGATTCTAGATCACCTCTTTCTGTATGCTCCTGAACACTCAGATTGAACTTCAAGAACTAGGAAGAAACCCACCATCCATCAGATGACTAGAAATCACCACAGGACCACAAGAAATATGGGAAAGCAAGAAAATACCTCTCCTCCCAGGGAAAAGAATAACTTCTCTTCATCCACAGACAGATCAATGGAAATCATGGAAACTTCTGATAAAGAATTTAAAATATTCATAATGGCAAAGCTGACAGAGATGGAAGAGAAGAGAGACAATGAACTGCAGAAGAGAAAGGAGAAAGGAGGAGACAAGTTCCAGGAGGTGAGGAAATTATTCTTGCAAGATCTAAAAGAGGAATTAAGCACTTTAAAAAAGAATCAAAGTGACCTGTTAGAGATGAAGGCTATAATACAGGAAGTCAAAATCTCCCTTGAAAGTATTAAAAGCAGATTAGATCATACAGAAAATAGAATCTCAGACATAGAAGAGAAAATGGCTGACCTAGAAAAATCAACCACAAAGACTGAGAAAATGAGAATAATATACTAGTAATACTAGATATCATCAAACATCCAAACATCTGGATAATTGGCACCCCAGAAGGTGAAGAGACTCACAAGGGCATTGATAATCTATTCCATGAAATCCTGCAAGAAAACTTTCCAAACCTAGAAAGCCACTCAAAGATCCAGTCCCAAGAAATACAAAGGACCCTAAATATAATCAACCCAAAAAGATCTTCTCCAAGACACATTATAGCCAGATTGACCAAAACCACAAAGACAAGATACTAAGATTGGCAAGAGAGAAACAAGTTACCTACAAAGGATATCCCATCAGGATAACAGCAGATCTCTCATCATAAACAATGTGAGTGAGGAAAGAATGGGAAAATATATTCAAAGTGTTAAGAGAGAAGCAATTTCAGCCAAGAATACTGTACGCAGCAAGATTATCCTTCATATGGGAAGAAAAGACAAGAACATTCTCAAATAAAGAAAACCTGAAAGAATTTACCAGCACCAGACCAGATCTCCAAGAAGTTCTCAAGGGAGTGTTATATCAGAAAATTAAATACAGACACACAGAAATAAGAGTTTAAAAACTAAGAAAATGGACACCTTAATCATAGGGACAAGTCTGGAGTAAAATATTATATTCCAGAATTTAATAAGGAAAATTGAACAACAGAAGATAAAGTACATGAGACTGATTTGGTGAAATAGAATTGTATGACTTTTGACTAAAACATTGCTGATTTTGTTCTAGGCTTTGTTTTCTGGTTTTAAGGAATTTTGTCCTGTCTTGAGCTATCAATAGGTTCATGTACCTACCATTTGAACAGAATCCTAACCTGTTTCCTG
>NW_006207959.1:1101632-1172563 GCF_000334495.1 Tupaia belangeri chinensis
GCAAAAGATACCAGACACAGTGTGGGAGGAGAGTGGGAGATGGCAGAAGTTGAGAGAGAGGGAATTGAGGTTGGGAAAAAAGGCAAAATATACAGGAAACAAGAAATGAAAAGTTATTTATTGACAATAACACATATGTTGATGTGCTTGATTGAGCCAACATACAGTGTATTCTGGATGGAAAAATCTCAATTTGTATGTTGTAATAATGTACAGTGAATGAATGTAAATAAGTTTTTTAAAATTTAAAAAAATAACTGAATATGTTTTCAGGACTCTTTAGAGGTCTCCTAATAATTAATAGCTTCAGTCACCATCCAAGTCATTAGGAAAAAAATGCCCAATCTAAATAAAAGCATCATGCTTATCATGCAGCCTCTGGCAAAGTGGCCCAGCCATCTCTGCCTTCCAGACTGTCAACAGGTAGTCTGTCCTGTAGCTCAGTGGTAGAGCCACCTCTGTGTACCAGACAGTTTGCTATGGCAGTAACTCTTAATTATTACCATGTGGTTATATTCACCCAATAATGCTATAGAAACAATTTGATGTTAATTTCAAATTGCACCTCACTAAGGACCATGTGAAGATTTTTGTGAGTTCAATCATGAAATTCTGACTTGTGATCACTTAGATATTTTAGCACTAGGGTTTTCTTAATCCTTCTCTGGGTGCCTTTGTTAGACTTTCCCTCTGTAATTCTATCCAGAGTATTTGCTTGCCTGTGCCTGGTCCTTGTGCTCAGACTTCAAATTCAAAGCTAACTTTTAGTAAACACATAAAGAGGATCTCTCCATCAAAGGTGTGGTTGAAAAAGCCGGGGTTTACTTCAACAGACTTGGCAAGCCAGTGGGGGTAGGTTCTTCATTAACAGAGAATGCTTTCTTCTTCCTGTTTGAGTAACACTGTAGCTTACTTGCTCGCTCTCTTGTCTGTCTCTGTCTGCATTGGAATGTGTTATGATTTCTAGCTGGTCGGTTTTATCATCTTTTGAAGTTCTAGTGTTAACAAAGATGTTTTATTATATTTCCTATAATGAAAAGAGAAACTCTCAGTTTGGTAAAGCCTGGGTCCCCTGACTGTGCAGAAACAGGAAAGCCCGGAAACTCCATTTATCTTTCAAGTAGTTACTCCTTTTGGACACTAGCAGCTTGGTAGTTGCCCTATAATAATTTCATGACCATTCACGTGTGACCTACCCTTAGATTTCCCACTATACGTTCTTGGTCTCATTAAGCTGGGAGAATGCATTAGCCATATAGTAATAGGCAAATGCCAGTCAGTTATACCACTTTGGATACTCACTAGCCAGACAACAGTGTACTGAATCATCTGTCCCTTCCCCTTCTGAGTCCCCACTTTTTATTCTGTCTACATCTAGCCAATATATTCTATCCTCTCTCCCCAAACACCATTCAATTAAATCAAAAGGAAAGATAAAATGGGGTCATTTTCTTTGGAATAGCTCAAAAGCTTTTGACATCAAGGTCTTTTGGCAAATGAATTTTGTATTCATAACCTCGCTATGATAATATTTTAGTCTGGGAGTCCAACAGTTGTCTATAGCATTCTTCCTCATTTTCTGTTGCGAACAGCTGTAAGATGGTGTTTATTAAGTAACCTCCCCAGTTCTGCAGTCCACTTCTCCTCCCATCCACCAGGAAATCATTGGTATTTCAAGGTTGACACATGATGCCTGTCCTTTGTCATGTGTATGGAAAAAGGTGGATTTACTTTCAAAGGTATGATACTCATCTTACATTATCCTGTCTCATTAATGGCCTGTTAGAAAGGTGAATATGGGGACTAGCAGGTTGTGTAATGGTTACATCAGTGGACTCCACTTGGTCCACCGTAGTTTGAATCCTGGACTTGGTGGCTTGAAACTCACTCTGTGCGTGTGTGTGTGTGTGTGTGTGTGTGTGTGTGTGTGTGTGTGTGTATGTGTGTGTGTATGTCAATCCTGAGAGGTGCATGGAGGAGAAGGAATTGCAGCATAGCCATCCCCTGTCCCCAGGGGGTGATTCTCATTTTCGGTCTGTCTCTCCCGCGAGTACACATGCCCTATAGCAAAAAAAAAAAAGTCTCAAAAAAAAAAAAAAAAAGGGTAAAGGAAAAAAAGGAAAAACAAGGTAAATGTGGGTTCCAAAATGATAAGGTAATTCATAACCTACAAGTTCCTGGGTAAGAAGTTTTTAGTGTTATCTCGAATCTCGAAGGTCTGATGCACACTCTGGAGGCAAAAGGGACTCTGAAGGACAAAAGTAAAATCATGTTTGCCATTTCTTTCCTTTTCAGGGTAAGAATACCTATGAATGTAAAACAAATCCAGGATCTAATTTGATGCCTCATATGACTCAACAAAATATCTCTCCAGGGACAGAAACAACTTGATACATTTCCTTGTAATGGCTTTATTAACTCTACATTTTGCCAATAAATATAATAGTCCATTTGAGGACAGTGGGCTCTGATTGCTCTGGGGAACATAGCTTAGGGCCTTTCCTCTAAGTCATGTCCTGCAGAGAATCCACAACACAGCTCCAGCTTGAATGAAAGATTCTGAGATAGGGCTATTGGCCTCTAAATGCATATTGATCAAATCATGTGGGGTTCATGGGTCTTAAACATACATTTCATGTTTTCTTTGTATGAGAACTTGGAGACAGAGTGAGGGAGAGGAAAAAGAAGAGTTAAAACCAAGAAAATTAAACATGGTTTAAATAAATCACAGTAAGTGTCATTGTAATATATTCTTGTCATTTCATAGTTCTAGAGCAATGTCTGGCACACTGTAGCCACTAAGTAAATGCCTGTGGAATGAATGAACAAGATTCTCAATTAATATTAGAGAAGTCAGTTTAGCTTTAACATTCAATGGAGAGAAATCATGGAGAGAAAATTAAGCTATGATGGAGGAATTGCACATTCCTCCCCCCACCCTGAAATAAAAGGAAATGTCTTTAATGTTATCCAATATTTCAAAGATACGGTGAGATCATGGGAGTGGTGTTCTTTGTAATTCAAAACTTTTTCATTACATGTTCACCTAAATGACTTGCTAATTTTTAATTGTAATTCAGATAAAAATGTCAATCACTACCTCTTTCATTTTTATAACAAATTACAATCTGCCTCTGTTGCCTTTTTCATTTCCTGGGTGGAACAACTTTCACAAAGCAGGTCGAGCTTGAGGTAGCGTTTGAGGTTCTGACCTTACCGGCCCTTTTAAAACCACTCTAAAAATTTCAGATTAGCCCACAGGGAGTCTGGAAAATGCTGATAGGTTGCATGATGAATAGCCTTCCAGGATCATTGGAGAGCCCCCCATCAGAGCCCTGTTCAAACACTAATGCAGCAGGTGATAGGAAAAGGTGACAAGAAGGGAGAGTCACGAAGGTCAAAGTACGAGTAGACCATGAGCCTTTAACCTCAGCATCATCAGCAAATGTTCCCCCCTTTCTCTTCTACTCACCATACCTCTGCCAACCACACAGCTCAATTAGGCAACTAGGTTGCCCTAGAGATTTTCTGAGATTCTCTGGCCCTGCTAGCTCTGTTTTTTGCCATTTACTATGTAAAAGAATGACTGTAGGTCAGTTTCACTCTGGCCCTGTGACCAATCCTTCTCACAGAAAACAGCACTCCACTAAAAGACTCATTTAGTCTACTCTTTCTCATGCCATCTGTCAATGTCCCTAAAGCCATTCTGGTACATTTCACATCAAAGATGGTGACACATTTAAGTTGTTTTATAAGTTGAGTTTGGTTCATTCTAAAGGAATTTTATCTTCTCCATATCAAACTTATCTTCAGAGACAACACTTTAACAGAGAAGATGTCAGCCCCTCCCTTTCTAGGAAGCCTTTTTACCTTGGCAGCACATGATTAATGGATGCTATCCATTAATGTAGATTTATTATATGGATTCATATCACACTTCTCAACATTTGTTTTCACAGGGACATGTTCATCTCTCCCTCCCATACACACACATGCACACACACACACATGTGTGTATGTATAGCTCCCTCATACACAGATTATAAATATTATCCTATTATATTGTGTTGAAAAAGGCAGCTATGTTCACTGTTTTGTAGTAATATAAAAAGAATAGTACTCTGAATCCAATTCATAATTCATTAATACCAGTGTTATATCTCTGAGAGTATATATGAAAGAATTTTAGTAGATACTGTGACTGTTTCTGAACATTAGTGACAAATGATTAAACAGACTGCATGTCATCCAGAAGAATATTTAAAGCCTTCAGAGTACACTTTTCCTTTGCCTATATCTTTATTGGGGCAATAAATTTTGAAACTTGCTACTAGTTTTATAAAGACAACTTTCTTTAATTATGTTCAAATATATCTCTTAATCCTTTGAATAATATTGCTACAGCTAAACAGCTCCCAAAATAATTTAAGGAAATGGCATTCCTCAAACCCTTTAAGGAAGATCATTAGGTTTAAATTATTTTTATAATGTCAGGACATCACGAGCTATTTTCACTGTAACATTTATACTGGCGAGGCAAAATCAACGGTGGTAAAATTTCTAGTTCTTCAACACAAATCAAACCAATAGCAACAAACCACATTAGCAATCATCATTTTTTCTTCATAGCCATACATTTCCAGTTAAGAAAAATGAATGATGTTTCAACCTAAAAATGACCTTTATGAATCAGAAAAAAACTATTAATATTATTAGATCTCTATTAGTGTTTTTACATTTTGATGTTATTACACTTTAAGTAAAATCATGAGCATCTATGGGACAAATCAAGAAGTAAGAATCAAGCAATTATGCTATATACCAAAAACAATATGGTTTCAAGAAAAAGCACATGGAGATTTCTTGAGTTACAAGCTGAACTAGCCACTCATTTCATGAAACACTGTATTCACTTGAATGAAAGACAAATTATGGCTATTCAGGCTTTGGTACTTGTCAAGCATTTGGCATTTTCTTAGAAATGAAGCGAACCTATCACTAAAGTAATGCAAAAGAATTTTTGTTGCTAGTGGTAAATTTGATATTTCAAGTGAAAAATAGAATTTTGGAAAAATTTTACCTTGACTAAACTAACTAGACAAGTGCTCAATATTTAAAGATTTTTATGATGAGATCACTAGTGATATTAACTAATGTAGTTTTCATAGGGCCAGCAGGTGGCATGGTGGTTAAGGGGCTGGACTCCCACATGGCTGACCATGGTTTGAGTCCCAGACCTGGCAGTTTGCTTTCTCACTTTTTCTCTCTCTCTATCACTCTGTCCCTCTCTGGTCAAATTAAAAATAAATTAATTAATCTAAAAATAAAATTAAAAATAAAAATAATTCTTTAAAAAATAAAAAAATGTAATTTTCAAATATTGTGTAATAAAATATGTCAGCACTTGGAAAATCCACATAACTCTGTGTTATAGGTAGAATTTTGACCTATGATTTCTGGTACCTGAGTCCATGACATGATTTTGTTATATTACCTGGCAAAAAGGAGTTTGTACATAGAATTATGAATATTAATCTGTTGATTTTAAAATACATAGCTTGGAGCTAGTAGGTGATGTGGAAGTTAAAGCAGCTGGATCCCACATATCTGGCTGCAAAATTCAAGCTCTGGATCCAGTGGCTTGAAAACCACACTGGGTGCATGTGTGTGTGTGTCTAAAATCCTAAGAGTAGAATGGAAGGGAAGGGATTGTGGCATGGCCATCCCCTCTAGGGAGTGAGTTCTCTCTCTAGCAAGCACATGTACCCTATAACAAACAAATAAAACAAAGTGAAATAAAATATAGAGCTTATTCTTGATCACCTAGGTGGGTCCAAATGTCAGGAGTAATTACCAGAGAGAGAGAGAGGAAACAGAAGAGAAAGAAGTATGTAAATCATTAGAAGAACTCAATCTGCTATAGCTGGTTTGAAAACAGAGCAGACCATGTGATAAGTATGAGAAGAAAAAGAATTCTGCCAACACCCCAAATGAGCTTTGGAGTAGATTATTCCAGTTTCTCTAGTAAGCAACTCAGTACTGCTGACAGGTTGATTACAGCCTTGCGACATTTAAGCAGAAAACACAACTGAGTTCTGATGTGTCCAGACAACTGACCCATGGAAACTGTAAGAAATTAATGTTACTTTAATCCTGTGAATCTGTGGGATTTTGTTGCAGTAGTAATAAAAAACTAAAACATTCAGTGAACCAACGTTTTCTAAATGTCAAATACATGATTTTACAAAATCTTACATGACATAAAAGATCTATTCAAACAACAAGCTGGACTAACATGTTTTAATATCACTAAGTATGGGAGTTTCGTAAAACAGTTTCAGAATCCACTCTGCAGACAACCTTTAAGAAATTATCACTTAGGGGCCAGCAGGTAGTATAGTAGTTAAGGCACTGGACTCCCACATGGTTGACCACAGTTCGAGTCCCAGATCTGGTGGCTTGAAAGAAAGGCCAAACATGTGTATGTATTTACCCAAAATCCTAAGAGGAGAACAGAGGAGAAGAACTTGTGGCATGGCCATCCCCCTAGGGGGAGATTTTTCACTTTCTCTGGTGAGAGCATGCACCCTATAGCAAAAATCTCTACCAAAAACAAAACAAAACAGTCAAACACCATGCCAAGGAACCAGACTTCACATTTCCAGTGAGTTTTGAGTCCAGCCCCAGCAGCTTAAATAGCATGTCAAGTGTCCATCATGTCCAATATCCTAATGAGATGGAGATTGTGGAATGACCAGAACTTGTTGAAGCATTCTTTTTCCTCTCTCTATCATATGCACACGTGCACTCTGGCATATATAAAGAAATAAAGGGGCCAGCAAGTGGGATGATGATTAAGGTGCTGGACTCCCACATTGGGCTGTAGTTTCATTCCCAGATCCAGTGGCTCAAAAATCACACTGGGTACATGTGCATATTTGCCCAAAATCCCAAGAGGAGAACTAAGGATGCAGCATGTCTTTTTAATTTGCTATAGGGCATGTGCATTCACCAGAGACAGAGAGAGAGAGAGAGAAGAAAAGTGAGAAAGCAAGCCACCAGGTCTAGGACTTGAATTATGATCAGTCACATGGGAGTCAAATCCCTTAGTCACCACCATTCCATCTGCTGGCCACCCCAAAGGGGTGATTTCTTTCTTTTTTTTCTCCTAAAACTTTTTTTTAATTAATTAATTTACATTCGTCTCCTTAAGCATCGCCACAACATACAAAATGTGGTTTCCGAAATCCTGCAAGAAAAATTTCCAAACCTAGAGAGGCACTCAATGATCCAGTCCCAAGAAATACAAAGGACCCCAAATAGAATCAACCTGAGAAAATCTTCTCGAAGACACATTATAGCCAGACTGACCAAAACCCCAGACAAAGACAAGATACTAAGATTGGCAAGAGAGAAATGGCAAGCTCCCTACAAAGGATATTCCATCAGGCTAACAGCAGACCTCTCATTGGAAACTGCAAGCAAGGAAAGAATGGGAAAATATATTCAAAGTGTTAAGGGAAAAGCAATTTCAACCAAGAATACTGTACCCGGCAAGATTCTCCTTCATATGGAAGAAAAGACAAGCACATTCTCAGATAAAGAAAACCTGAAAGAATTTACTAGCACCAGACCAGATCTCCAAAGAGGTGATTTCTTACTTTCCCTCTCTCTGTCCCTCTGAGATGACCACACCTGCTTTATGGCAAACTATGACAAAAGACTAGCAAACAAAAAAAGGTTTTACTAAAAAAAAATTTTAAGCAAAATTTTTTGTTAAGTTTTTCTTTTTAAAAAAATTCTGGGCGCGTGTGCGTGCGTGCCCAAGATCCCAAGAGGAGAATGGAGGAGAAGGGATTGCGACGTGGCCATCCCCTCTGGGGGGTGATTTCTCGCTTTCTGTCTCTCTGTCTCTCTCTGTCTGTCTGGCGAGCGCACGTGCTCTATAGTGAAAAACCTCTCAAAAAAAAAATTTTGTAGTTTATCTATGATGTGTTTAAGAATCTATTTGTTTTATTTATACTGCTTGGTACTCATGTTTTTGGTTTTTTTTTGTTTGTCTGTTTTTTTGTGTTTTTTTGTCTGCATCCAATGTCTTATTTCAATTTCTGAATTCTCAACTACCACACTTTTTAATATTAGCTATCTCCATTGCCTGTAATTTCCCTTTCAAGAATTTGTACTAGATATTTATCAATTTCTGTCCTTGTGTTTTCTGTATCTTTCAGCTTTTCCTTGAAATTTTCTATTTACTTATTTTTGTTGGGTATATTCTAAGTTGTTTCTTCTGAATTATCTTCCAATTTATTCATCTCTCTTCTGGTAAATATAGTCTACTATTTAAACTGCCCATTGTGTTTACATTTTAATAAGCATATTTTTTAATTTTCAGAATTTCTATTTTGTTTCAAGTGTGTGTGCTCTGCTTTATAATTTTCCTTGTGACTTGAATATCTTTAACATGTTAAAGTGTTATTCAGATAAGTGTTCATCAGAACCACTTTATAAATAGTCCCCATTTTTCCTATACTTGAAAATGAATTCCTAAAGTCACCACATTTTTTAATCTATATATTTTTTTGTGGGCCAAGAACATTTGATATTACTAGTTCTGAGCCAACTGTATGCTAGAGTCGTATCTGTGAGGTTCCTGATTGCATAAGTAATGTAAAAGTTTTATTTCACACTGCCATGTGATGTGGGCAATGGGTTCTGATTTGTTATGGTTGAGTATGTCTTCATCATACTTAGAAGAGCATCTTAAGTATGTTTTGGATCCTTTAGCTAGAGTTTATCTGACACCACACTTTCTTTTAAGGAATTAAAGCTTGATGTTATGCTCGCCTGGGTTTTTAAACACTTCATTTTTTATGTTTGTGTAATCCTCTGGGCCCTATGGCTTCAAATTCTATTCACATTTACATAATCTTCATTTCTGACAAGTAGACAATTCTCTTGTTTTTTTCAAGTTTTACTTTACTTGTAGTTGATTATAATAATTGATATATTTGTGGGATACAGTATAAAGTTCTGATATATGTATATAGTACATAATGATCAAATCATGTTACTTAGCATATACATCTCTTCACACTTCTATGAAACTTGCTACTAGTTTTATAAAGACAACTTTCTTTAATTATGTTCAAATATATCTCTTAATCCTTTGAATAATATTGCTACAGCTAAACAGCTCCCAAAATAATTTAAGGAAATGGCATTCCTCAAACCCTTTAAGGAAGATCATTAGGTTTAAATTATTTTTATAATGTCAGGACATCACGAGCTATTTTCACTGTAACATTTATACTGGCGAGGCAAAATCAACGGTGGTAAAATTTCTAGTTCTTCAACACAAATCAAACCAATAGCAACAAACCACATTAGCAATCATCATTTTTTCTTCATAGCCATACATTTCCAGTTAAGAAAAATGAATGATGTTTCAACCTAAAAATGACCTTTATGAATCAGAAAAAAAACTATTAATATTATTAGATCTCTATTAGTGTTTTTACATTTTGATGTTATTACACTTTAAGTACAAATCATTAGCATCTATGTGACAAATCAAGAAGTAAGAATCAAGCAATTATGCTATATACCAAAAACAATATGGTTTCAAGAAAAAGCACATGGAGATTTCTTGAGTTACAAGCTGAACTAGCCACTCATTTCATGAAACACTGTATTCACTTGAATGAAAGACAAATTATGGCTATTCAGGCTTTGGTACTTGTCAAGCATTTGGCATTTTCTTAGAAATGAAGCGAGCCTATCACTAAAGTAATGCAAAAGAATTTTTGTTGCTAGTGGTAAATTTGATATTTCAAGTGAAAAATAGAATTTTGGAAAAATTTTACCTTGACTAAACTAACTAGACAAGTGCTCAATATTTAAAGATTTTTATGATGAGATCACTAGTGATATTAACTAATGTAGTTTTCATAGGGCCAGCAGGTGGCATGGTGGTTAAGGGGCTGGACTCCCACATGGCTGACCATGGTTTGAGTCCCAGACCTGGCAGTTTGCTTTCTCACTTTTTCTCTCTCTCTATCACTCTGTCCCTCTCTGGTCAAATTAAAAATAAATTAATTAATCTAAAAAATAAAATTAAAAATAAAAATAATTCTTTAAAAAATAAAAAAATGTAATTTTCAAATATTGTGTAATAAAATATGTCAGCACTTGGAAAATCCACATAACTCTGTGTTATAGGTAGAATTTTGACCTATGATTTCTGGTACCTGAGTCCATGACATGATTTTGTTATATTACCTGGCAAAAAGGAGTTTGTACATAGAATTATGAATATTAATCTGTTGATTTTAAAATACATAGCTTGGAGCTAGTAGGTGATGTGGAAGTTAAAGCAGCTGGATCCCACATATCTGGCTGCAAAATTCAAGCTCTGGATCCAGTGGCTTGAAAACCACACTGGGTGCATGTGTGTGTGTGTCTAAAATCCTAAGAGTAGAATGGAAGGGAAGGGATTGTGGCATGGCCATCCCCTCTAGGGAGTGAGTTCTCTCTCTAGCAAGCACATGTACCCTATAACAAACAAATAAAACAAAGTGAAATAAAATATAGAGCTTATTCTTGATCACCTAGGTGGGTCCAAATGTCAGGAGTAATTACCAGAGAGAGAGAGAGGAAACAGAAGAGAAAGAAGTATGTAAATCATTAGAAGAACTCAATCTGCTATAGCTGGTTTGAAAACAGAGCAGACCATGTGATAAGTATGAGAAGAAAAAGAATTCTGCCAACACCCCAAATGAGCTTTGGAGTAGATTATTCCAGTTTCTCTAGTAAGCAACTCAGTACTGCTGACAGGTTGATTACAGCCTTGCGACATTTAAGCAGAAAACACAACTGAGTTCTGATGTGTCCAGACAACTGACCCATGGAAACTGTAAGAAATTAATGTTACTTTAATCCTGTGAATCTGTGGGATTTTGTTGCAGTAGTAATAAAAAACTAAAACATTCAGTGAACCAACGTTTTCTAAATGTCAAATACATGATTTTACAAAATCTTACATGACATAAAAGATCTATTCAAACAACAAGCTGGACTAACATGTTTTAATATCACTAAGTATGGGAGTTTCGTAAAACAGTTTCAGAATCCACTCTGCAGACAACCTTTAAGAAATTATCACTTAGGGGCCAGCAGGTAGTATAGTAGTTAAGGCACTGGACTCCCACATGGTTGACCACAGTTCGAGTCCCAGATCTGGTGGCTTGAAAGAAAGGCCAAACATGTGTATGTATTTACCCAAAATCCTAAGAGGAGAACAGAGGAGAAGAACTTGTGGCATGGCCATCCCCCTAGGGGGAGATTTTTCACTTTCTCTGGTGAGAGCATGCACCCTATAGCAAAAATCTCTACCAAAAACAAAACAAAACAGTCAAACACCATGCCAAGGAACCAGACTTCACATTTCCAGTGAGTTTTGAGTCCAGCCCCAGCAGCTTAAATAGCATGTCAAGTGTCCATCATGTCCAATATCCTAATGAGATGGAGATTGTGGAATGACCAGAACTTGTTGAAGCATTCTTTTTCCTCTCTCTATCATATGCACACGTGCACTCTGGCATATATAAAGAAATAAAGGGGCCAGCAAGTGGGATGATGATTAAGGTGCTGGACTCCCACATTGGGCTGTAGTTTCATTCCCAGATCCAGTGGCTCAAAAATCACACTGGGTACATGTGCATATTTGCCCAAAATCCCAAGAGGAGAACTAAGGATGCAGCATGTCTTTTTAATTTGCTATAGGGCATGTGCATTCACCAGAGACAGAGAGAGAGAGAGAGAAGAAAAGTGAGAAAGCAAGCCACCAGGTCTAGGACTTGAATTATGATCAGTCACATGGGAGTCAAATCCCTTAGTCACCACCATTCCATCTGCTGGCCACCCCAAAGGGGTGATTTCTTTCTTTTTTTTCTCCTAAAACTTTTTTTTAATTAATTAATTTACATTCGTCTCCTTAAGCATCGCCACAACATACAAAATGTGGTTTCCGAAATCCTGCAAGAAAAATTTCCAAACCTAGAGAGGCACTCAATGATCCAGTCCCAAGAAATACAAAGGACCCCAAATAGAATCAACCTGAGAAAATCTTCTCGAAGACACATTATAGCCAGACTGACCAAAACCCCAGACAAAGACAAGATACTAAGATTGGCAAGAGAGAAATGGCAAGCTACCTACAAAGGATATTCCATCAGGCTAACAGCAGACCTCTCATTGGAAACTGCAAGCAAGGAAAGAATGGGAAAATATATTCAAAGTGTTAAGGGAAAAGCAATTTCAACCAAGAATACTGTACCCGGCAAGATTCTCCTTCATATGGAAGAAAAGACAAGCACATTCTCAGATAAAGAAAACCTGAAAGAATTTACTAGCACCAGACCAGATCTCCAAAGAGGTGATTTCTTACTTTCCCTCTCTCTGTCCCTCTGAGATGACCACACCTGCTTTATGGCAAACTATGACAAAAGACTAGCAAACAAAAAAAGGTTTTACTAAAAAAAATTTTTAAGCAAAATTTTTTGTTAAGTTTTTCTTTTTAAAAAAATTCTGGGCGCGTGTGCGTGCGTGCCCAAGATCCCGAGAGGAGAATGGAGGAGAAGGGATTGCGACGTGGCCATCCCCTCTGGGGGGTGATTTCTCGCTTTCTGTCTCTCTGTCTCTCTCTGTCTGTCTGGCGAGCGCACGTGCTCTATAGTGAAAAACCTCTCAAAAAAAAAATTTTGTAGTTTATCTATGATGTGTTTAAGAATCTATTTGTTTTATTTATACTGCTTGGTACTCATGTTTTTGGTTTTTTTTTGTTTGTCTGTTTTTTTGTGTTTTTTTGTCTGCATCCAATGTCTTATTTCAATTTCTGAATTCTCAACTACCACACTTTTTAATATTAGCTATCTCCATTGCCTGTAATTTCCCTTTCAAGAATTTGTACTAGATATTTATCAATTTCTGTCCTTGTGTTTTCTGTATCTTTCAGCTTTTCCTTGAAATTTTCTATTTACTTATTTTTGTTGGGTATATTCTAAGTTGTTTCTTCTGAATTATCTTCCAATTTATTCATCTCTCTTCTGGTAAATATAGTCTACTATTTAAACTGCCCATTGTGTTTACATTTTAATAAGCATATTTTTTAATTTTCAGAATTTCTATTTTGTTTCAAGTGTGTGTGCTCTGCTTTATAATTTTCTATTATATTTTAAATTATTTCCTTTTCCTTGTGACTTGAATATCTTTAACATGTTAAAGTCTTATTCAGATAAGTGTTCATCAGAACCACTTTATAAATAGTCCCCATTTTTCCTATACTTGAAAATGAATTCCTAAAGTCACCACATTTTTTAATCTATATATTTTTTTGTGGGCCAAGAACATTTGATATTACTAGTTCTGAGCCAACTGTATGCTAGAGTCGTATCTGTGAGGTTCCTGATTGCATAAGTAATGTAAAAGTTTTATTTCACACTGCCATGTGATGTGGGCAATGGGTTCTGATTTGTTATGGTTGAGTATGTCTTCATCATACTTAGAAGAGCATCTTAAGTATGTTTTGGATCCTTTAGCTAGAGTTTATCTGACACCACACTTTCTTTTAAGGAATTAAAGCTTGATGTTATGCTCGCCTAGGTTTTTAAACACTTCATTTTTTATGTTTGTGTAATCCTCTGGGCCCTATGGCTTCAAATTCTATTCACATTTACATAATCTTCATTTCTGACAAGTAGACAATTCTCTTGTTTTTTTCAAGTTTTACTTTACTTGTAGTTGATTATAATAATTGATATATTTGTGGGATACAGTATAAAGTTCTGATATATGTATATAGTACATAATGATCAAATCATGTTACTTAGCATATACATCTCTTCACACTTCTATCATTTCTTTGTATTGGAAACATTCTATTTCTCTTTTCTTCCTATTTTGAAATATACAATGAATTAAGGTTCACTACAGCCATCTCACTGTAATTTACTCTTCCTACCTCACTATAATTTAGTTCCTATTAATCATCCTCTCACAATCTCCCCTTATTCCTACTCTTACCAGCTTCTGGTATTACTATTCTACGGTCTACTTTTGTGAGATTCAGTTCTTAGTTTCTACGTATGAGTGAGAACATGTGTGTGTCTTTCAGTACCTGGTTTATTTTACTTAACATCCTTCAGGCTCAGGATATACACCTGGGGCATTCCTTAATGACATTATTACACCCTAACAAACCTAACCATGCCACTTTATTCTCCATCCTATCAGGATCCTGGGCATCCCTGGCATATATTTTTTTTTAAGACAGATTCTTGCTATAGGACACATGCACTCTCCAGAGAGATAGAAAGACAGAAAGTGAGAAATCAAACCCCCAGGGGAGATGGCCATGCAGAGTCCCTTCCCCTCCATTTACCTCTTGGTATTTTGGGCATGCACACACATGCACCTGTTGTGAATTTTAAGCCACTAGGTCCAGGACTTCAACGGCAGTTAATTATGTGGGAATCCAGCAATGTAACCATTACCATCTGTTGGTCCCCTCTGGCATATTTTCTAAGCTGCTGGAGCTGGGACTTAAAACACAGTTGGCCATGTAAGATCTGGTTCCTCTGCATAGTGTTTAACCCCTGTGCTATTTATTAGCTAACCCAAGGGAAAAAAAAAAAAAAAAAAAACAGAAAAAAGCTGCACATTTTTAGAAATATTGATTTAGGTGTATGTAGGGGCCCAGGATCTTGCATTTACAAGGTTCCATAGATGAAGTTGCAGTATAGCCAGATTAGAATGTGAGGATGAGTGCCCAAGACCAGGGTTGGCTGAGACTATGGGAAGATCATGGCATGAAGCTCCTGTTTGGGTGGCTCGCTCTCTTCTCAGAGTGAATGAATGAATGAAACGATAAATATTAAAAAAAAAATCTCTAGGGGATTCTGGCTCCAAACAAAGTAGTACTTAAAAAAGAAGTAGTCTTAGAATTAGGTCTCCCTGAATCTTTAATTTCTAGCATTGTGTAAATGCATCTTTTGAATGAATTACCCCCAAATCTCCTACCAACTTACACTAAAATCTCTTTGCAGTGATGGGTCACTTTAAGGAGGGTTAACATTAGCGAACAGCATCATAAAGAAGCTTTTAACTTCAGGGTCTTTGTAATATATAGTCTACATATTGAATTTATTCAGCAAATAGTTGTCTACTATATGTAAAGAAATGTGCCAGGCACTAGAGAGAAACATGAACGAGTCTCACAGGTCTTACACTTGCTGGGGGATGCAGATGAGTAAAGTAGCTATTCCAAAGCAGAATGATAAGGTTATTAAAAGAAGTTCAGGGTGTAATGTGAAAATGTTAGAAGGGCTGCAATCAGATTTCAAAAGACCAAGGGAAACTTCTTGATGGAGACATAAGTTGATGTAAGTAGACATAAGCTGAAGCCTGAAAGGCAAGAGAATGGAGTGTGTTCCACTGGAGTGAGAGCAGCTTGGGTAAAGGCAAGTACCAGTATGCAACAGGCACTACAGGGTATGGGTACAGCAGAAAGGGAGCACAGAGCTGAAGACAAGAAATGAAGCTGGTGAACAGAAGGGGAAAATGGGGACCGGATTATGAATAGTAGTATCACTTGGGAAACTTGTCAAATCCTGACCTGAGGCCTGGTACATACAACTGTGAACCCATCTAAATTTGCAAGTGTTGCCCTGCCCATCTTACAATCAGTGAGCACATAGAAGCGTCAAGAGGTAAGAATACTTTTCTAAGTTTTCTTGTTCCTTGAACATAACCATCCATTTGACTTGGGGTTCTAGTTGAAGCTCTGGGAGCGGAATGAAGGGAGATGACTTCTCAGCTCAGACCTACAGTGAAGCAGTAGGCTCAGAGCCAGCATGTTTCCTGAGCTGAGGAAAATTCCCCAGTGAGGGCTATCAGAGCAGAGTCCAAGAGAACCACCATGGCAGTGCACCACCTTCCCTAACCCTAATCTCAACCGCTTCTATGAGTTGCTAGAGGAAAAACAGATTTCTACCTTATATGAGACCACCTAATTTTAGTTTTAACTGTTTTAACTTTACTGTGGTATAGTTTCACATTTACAGAAAAGTGACACATACTTCCATATATTCTTCACCATTTAGTAAAATGTGTACTATATATATTGTGTTGTTATTGCTCCAAATTTTATACACATATATATTTAAAATGTTCTAAATGTTTGAGAATAGTTACATAAAACTTGTCCCTTTATCTCCAAATATTTCCATATGTATTTCCTTAGAACATTCACACATAATCGGTGCAATTATCAGCATGTAAAATAATTAACATTATTACAAAACTGTTATTCAAACTTCATATTAAATCTTGCTAACTGATCCCCAAAAATGTTTTCATTGCCATTTCTTTTTCTTTTTTAAATAATTATTTTGTTCAACTTTATTTATTCAGTTAGTTAGTTTGACCAAAGAGGGACAGAGTGAGAGAGAGAGAGAAAGTGAGAAAGCAAGCTGCCAGTTCCAGGACTCGAACCACAGTCAGCCATGTGGGAATCCAATGCCCTCAACTACCATGCCGCCTGCCAGCCCCACCACTTTTTCCTAATGGAGAATCTAATGTAGGATTATACATTGTGTGTGTGTGTGTGTGTGTGTGTGTGTGTGTGTGTTTTCCAAATTTTCTTTAATTGGAAAGAGTTTATCAGCCTTTGTCTCTTGTGACTTTGTGTATTTGAAGCTATTACAGTGCAATTATTTTGTAGAATGTTTCCCAAATTGGGTATGCTCAATGTCTTCACATGATTTGATTTAGATATGTATTTTAATATTTATAAAACATTACTATGTCCCTCCCAATGCATCATAGCAGGATGCATGTGGGTGAAGGCAGTTTGTCCTACTGTTAAGAGCATCTGAATAATTTGAATGGATTTTTGAAAGGCAAACTTCAGATCAGATTTTCTAAATCTAAAACCTAGACACACAAGTCATGGGAACGGAACAGAATATTCTAAATCAAGGGAAAAACCAACATCTGTTGTCTATTTATGAAGTAGCTCTACAAACCGTATGATGTACGTCACCTTATCTTATTCTTTGTAGTAACCCGCTGAGGTAGGTAGTATTAACCTTTCGCTAGCACTGAAGAAAGTCAGAAAGGCCAAGTCTCTTGACAAGAGTCACACAACCTGGTAGAATTTGGATTCTGATATATCTTAACCTTAGATTATAGCTCATAATCGCCTTATTAAACAGTTTAGGTTAAACTTCAAAGTAATCACATTGATACATTATTCAACAAATTTTCTTCCAAATCCCCCCATTCAGTCCCACACCCTCTCTTTCATCCCCCATGCCAAATATCACACCTTATATTCAGTCCCCTTAGGAGGCTAGTTTCTATCCACTCACCTTTCTTCAGGGATACGTAGAGCTTGAAATCTGCCCGAGGTTTCCTTACAATGCATTGGTGTTTACTATTTTCAGTTCTTTCTGGAGCTCTAAGAATTTAGACTGTATTTCCAAAGGCACTCGATTATTAATCCTTTTACATTATCCTGAGATTAAATTCCTTGGAGAGGAACTGTGAGGTTGTCCCTTCTCAGAGATACTCTTGCTAACTCAAAGATATCAGGCCCTAATCCCTGGAACCTGGGAATATTACCTTATATGGTAAAGTGTTTGCACATGTGATTAAATGAAGACTCTCAAGGTGGGAAGATTATTCTGGATTATCTAGGCTGAGTCCTAAACACTATCAACACAATTACAAGTGTCCTTGTGAGAAAGAGGAAGAGAGAGACTAGGTACGATCAGAGGTGATGGTGATGAAAAGACAGAGGAATGTCACAGCCACCAGAAGTTGGAAGAGGCAAGAAATGAATTCTCCTCTAGGGTTTTCAAAAGTTGCATGGCCCAACTGGCACCTCAATTCTGAACTTCTAGCCTCCAAAAGCATGAGAAAATCAATTTTTGTTGCTTTAGGCTACCAATGTTGTGCTAATTTGTTACAGCCACCACAGGATATTAATATACTCCTTAGACATCTGTGGAGGTGAAATGCTATAGCATTGAATGAATAGGTACACAGACTATATTGCTCCTCCCACAGGAATATGTATGTTATGGACAAAGAATGTCCTGCCAATAAAATCTTAGGTATCCAGAACATTGCAGGTGGGTCTGGTCATGCAGCATAATATTGTGAGAAATTCACCTTCTAGGCAATGCTCAAATTTATGTGATCACTTGTCCAGAGGACCCTCCTTGCTTGGGAGCTTACTCAAAGACTCGGAGGATCAACATGAACCACTGTTGGTCGAATTTGCGATGGTAAACTGGGAGAACAGAGGAGTTGGAAGGTAACTGGTAAATTAATTCAGCAACACAATTAATTACCTATCCTCAATCCCTTTGTGTCTTCCTTTACTCTTTTATCCAACTATTCAAGCAGCAAAAGAAGCCAGTATCCATAATAGGTCTTCAGAAAGTCCATGGATCATGCATATTATGAAAAACTTATGCATACATTTCAAAAAATTTTGCACCAAAATAAACTACTTTAGTTCTTTTTTTTTCTATGAACTTTTTGTAATTACTAACCCCTTGTATTTACATAGGCAAAGGTTTAACATTGAGATTAAGGAGTCAGGGCTTTAGCTCATACAGATTGGGCTTCCCATTCTGTCCATGACTCTCACTGTGACCCAGACTGAGCTAGGTATGGCTTTGCAAATTTATCACTCACAAGGCAGAGATAATAATGTCTAACTTCTAGAAAGATTATGAAAATAAAATAGATATCATGGGTTTGGTAGAGTGTTTGGGGTATACTACTCAGTAACTTTCAGCCAATACTATAAGGTCTCCCATCTGGAAGTGGCTAGGCTTATTCCACTCATTTCTTGATTGATAGGCATTTCGGGTGTCATCTCTCTGAAAGGGTTCACAATAGGTCTATATGAGACATGTGAACTATTAAATTGCAATGCAGTAATGCAGCACAGGATATATATGTCTGCAAAGTCTATGGGAACACAGCAGCAAAGACTGGTCTGTCTGGGCAAAGAGCAGGAGAGAAGAAGAGAGAATTATAAGGCTTCAGAAGCTTAGTGACTTATAAGTTGTGCCCAGAAAGCTATGAAGGGCTGTGTTTTGTGGGAAAGAAAATAACTGCATTGTGTCCCTGAAAGTCTGTGGTTATAGATTGCATATCTACGTTCATTTGCATCAATTTACTTGTTTTTGGATGAGTCTCTTATCTTTGTTTTTCATCTGTATCTTTTTCCTTTCAGATACTGAATGGAAAGCTAGGAAAATAGTAACAAGGAACCAAGTCTCTCCCGGAACTGTCAAAGAAAATGTCTGGTTTCTTAGCCACAATCTCATTTCTCACCTGTGTGTTCTTGGGGTGTTCACAAGCTGCTACTTGCTGAGGCTCACTTCCTGTTTTGTATGATGAAAGTAACACCTGCCATTACTAACCTCACAGGTTGCTGTGAGGGTCTAACAGAATGGGGGTGTATAAAAAAAGGACCTTTGTAAATTATAAAGTTAGAACCTGTAACAACCTATTAGTGGCATACTCACACTAAAGTGCCAAAAGCAAATATCAGATGCTACACCGAGTAAAGACAGAAAGGATAGAGCAAGAACTAAAGACAATAACTATTCACAGAGAAAAGTAAACAGGCACAATAACAGGCTAAGGACGTTTGAAGGACATGTTCAGCCACTGTCTAATTTTTCTGAACCAATCCTGCCCAGACTCACTGGAGTCATCAGCACTTTCCCACATCCAATTCCTGTGTTTACTTAAGATCCCAGAATCCATAGACTAACCCCTCATCCCCAAACACGCATACACACTCTCTCAACTCATCCTTAAGGAAAAGACCCTTCGATCTCTGAGTACAGAACCACCAGTCCCGAAGCTGGCTGTGGGCTGACTGAGATCAGGGCTATTCTAGGGCAGCCAGTTTGCACGCTGATAGGGGAGGATTAATGAGACAGTCTGCTCATCCATTGCAATTAGAAACAACACTGGAACTATTCTGGGGCTATTTCTATGCAGGGAACTTGAACTGCTCATCAGCCTTCCTCACTCAGAGACCTGTGGGTAATTATGGGCCGTGTTAAATATAGGAGAATCAACCCAGAGCAGCCCCATCTGTGCTGGCGCCTTTGCCTGTGAGGATACACTGTGCCCTCAGCTAGCACTCCAAGAGCAGTAAAAAGGGGATTTAGCTTCAACCTGGAGGATTTGGGCATTGCTTAACAAAAGCTAAAAATGCCCTAGCCTTTTAGCCTCACACAAGCTGTCAGATACAATTCAAGAGTGAAAACCACATCAGCCTCAGGAAAGCGTCCTGACCTTTGTGGGCCCTGATTAGCCAAGCCACAGGTTTGCCACCAAGTCATTGAGAGGACAGTTCAGCTTAGGATGAGGGCATGGAGAGAAGGCAGTGTGTCTGTAACTCTTTCAGTTGAACAAGAACAACTAAAAAATATAGTGGGCAAGGAAAAATGCCACGGCATGTAATTATAACACCCTCCAACTCCACAAGGTTGTGTGGACACTGGGTCGGTCATTATGAAGTACACTTGTGGTTTTATGCAAAGGTATTCTTAAGTAATGATCTCATTGCATTCAAGATTTGAAAATATTTCACAGCTATAAAGTTATTTTCTCAAGATATTGCAAGGGACTGAGAAAGAACAGGTATTATAAATGAAACTTTATCAATTTTATCACCTTGGTTTTCTAGACATTGGGGGTAGAGAGTAAAATCAGACATGTAAGTAGAGCTTATAGTAGATCCCTACTCGAGGTTTTCTATGTTGCTATGGCAGCTAGTGTCCACAGTAATTACCCTTTTGAGAAGTGTGTCCTCTGAGACCCGCTACTCAAAATGTGGTCTTTGGATCAGTAGCTCCAGCAACCCTTAAAGTATGGTAGAAATGCAGTCTCGGGCCTCATTTATTGACTCACAACCAGTAAACTCAGTCAGCTGAGGATCCTGTGATGCCATTGGTCACAATACCCTACTATTTATGGTTTGCTTATTTGTTGTTTGGCTGTTTGTGTTTCCTAATGCTTGATGATCAGAAAATGGCACGACTTTTCAGGCTCCTCAGATGGTGTCCAGCTTATCTTATCCTAGTGTGGAAGCTCTTGATTGTCTGCAACTTGACCTCTGGGTATTGCCCCAAAGTACGGGCAATACCCAGCTCCTAAGGTGAGTTTTGGACCAAGTTCTGTGCATCTATCAACCTTCATAAAGAAATTTGATTCTAGATTGGAAAGGCCCCTCCTTTAATTGACTTAAGACATTTGACTATGTTTATGGTTACCAAATGTCATAGGGACTCATCCTCCACTTATCTATAGCTCAGTGACTGGAATCCACAAGATGGAGAAGTGGCTGAGTGTCTCCCTGAAGTTCCATACCTTATCTCATTGGACCCATTTTTCTTAAAAACCCACAGAATTCATTTTTGGTGAGAACTGGCTCCAGGAGAAGACTACTGCCCCACAAGGGAAAGAAAACTGCTGACTTCTATGTATTTGGGGATTTTGTGGTCCTTAAAATCACTCTCAGGATTTGAAGGCACTAACATCTAGGAAGTATACTTAAAAGCCAACTACAGCCCAGTAGTTCAGACAGGCCCAGATAATCCATCTCTGACAAACCATTTGGACTGTCTTTTTTCAGTTCTTTATGTTTTCCTAATCTCTAACTCCTGGGCTTCAGGCAATCAGAACCAACCATGATGGCATCCTATTTCAATTGAAGAGTCCCAAGTAGACATTGAACTGGCCTGGAGATGCTATCTCACAGGTTTTTTTTTTTGTTTGTTTTTGTTTTTGTTGTTGCTGTTGTTTTATGTTTATTTACTTCTTCCATGAAGGAGAGAGGGAAAAAGACAAAAACAGACATGATTCACTCACAACCTCAGCCAGTCCGGATCATGGACATGTGTGCTCTGTGTTCTCAGAGAGGCCTCTAGATGGGACCTTGGGATCTTTCCATGTGGGACAGCCTTGCAGAGTTCTGCATTTTACTGCTGTGCTATCATTTGGCCCCTATGCAGGCAATTTGTATCCACTTAGCCCCATCTGAAGTTGATGGTAGGAAACTGGCAGCAAAGAGGCACATAGACAGTGGCATTTTTGAGAGCTCTAAGGCTACGCCAGGATAACCATTATATCCAAACCTGTATAGATATATGTAGCCATATGTCTTCTTTTCAGACGATGTGAATACTCAAGTTCTGTAGTTGTCAGAAGCTTCTAATGACTTCATATCAAGAATCACAGCACATATAATAATATGTGGAAGGGATTTTCATAAGAAATTTGTTCATATTGGTTCTACTTCTTTATTTCTGAATAATTTTATTCTTGCCCATGGAAGCAACATAAGTGCTATTTCTTAGCTCTTTCTTGATTGGTATCTTGGACAGAGTTAAAGGCTCAAGCAAGACTTTACAAGAATTGTCAAGTATAGCAACAAACAGGAACACATGGTTCCTGATGAATGGAACCTATAGCTTGGTCAGGTAAGCAGATATTACATAAGCAACCAGAGAATTAATTATATAACTAAAATTATGACAAGTAGGACAAAAATATTCTTACAGGATATTTTATGCAGTGGTTGTTGGTAAACAAGCTTTGAAAAAAGTCCCTATTTTAAGCATCCACCAATTTCTGTAGTGTAAATATTTCCACTATTGTTGATTGTTGCATTTGCCAGATCACAAAGACCCATACTATCTAACAATTAGCTCTCTCATTAGCCAGTGTGAGCCAACTCCAGCACATCATTGGGTCACATAAAATATAATATAGAGAATAAATTAAGTTATTGGGATTAGAGCTTTCTAGATAAAGTGAAATTTAAATTGAGCTCTGAAGAATCATCAATAGTTAGCTAGGAAAAAAATACAAACAAAATATATTACATGAAGAGAGGAATAGCTTGTGTAAAAAATCTGAGGTATAAAAGAACATGATGTTTTATGGGACATCAATGTTGTTGGACTTAAAATGCTTCCAAACCAGATAAGCTATATACCATTATTATTATTATTATCCTCATTTTAGATGTAAGGAATGTGAACTGCAGACAGGTTGAGCAACCAAGTAACTTGCTTAAGGTCACACAACTACAAAGTGGTAGAATATGGATTTGAATTTAGGCTGTCCTTTTCTAGAATCTTTTGTGTTATCACTACTTGAAGTTGTCTTTCAACTGAGACTGAAAAGGTAGGAAAGGGACAAACCAGGCTTGCAGCTAGTGAATTTTGGGACTTGTTATATCAAATTCATCTCTCAAAGCATCTCTTAGGCTGGAAATTCTTAACCCATTCACTTAAAAGACCACTAGAAAATCTGACAAATGGCAATGTCACTTTCATGAGAATTATAGACATGTATGTGTAGACTAGAAGAAGATAGCTTTCTGTTGACTGTCTTGGAGCTGACATATATAGAGAGCAAGACATAAAGTATGTTCTCTTTTCTTTTCTTTTTTTTTTTTTCTTGAGAGATTTTCGCTGTAGGGCGCGTGTGCTCACCAGACAGACAGAGAGAGACATAGAGACAGAAAGCGAGAAATCACCCCCCAGGGGAGATGGTCTCGCTGCAATCCCTTCTCCTCCATTCTCCTCTCGGGATCTTGGGCACGCACGCACATGTGCCCGGCGTGAGTTTTAAGCCACCGGGTCCAGAACGCGAACCGTGGTCGACTACGGGGGAATCCAGCGACATAGCCATTACGCTAACTGCTGGTTCCCTGTTCTCTTTTATTTGTTGGACTTTTGCTTCTGTCTCTTTAGTTTCTTCTCCTTATTTAGTGGAGCATAAGCTGTGTGAAATATTGCTTAGTGAATCCTCTAAACTATGTTTGGTAGATCTCTGAAATTTGATATTACTTTCTCAAAAAAAACTCTCCTCTTGAGTTAATTAGATTTGTCTGTCTTCTAGTTTTGTTAATCATTATGCAATTGCTTGCATACATAAGCTCATTTAATACAACAACCCTATAAAACAGGAAACTAAGAGTTAGAGAAATTAATTTACTTGCTCAATGCTATACAGAACTTATGACTTACGACTCCTAGCTATGTTTTTGTTTGTTTTTCAACTATTCATTAGGAACTCTCAAGAAATTTCATTTGACATTAGTCCTGAGGAGAAAACATAATTTTCCTAGGATAAAACACTAGTAGTAAAGAAAAAAGATGACTGACTCAAGTATTCACTCTACTTTAGGAACATCAGATGTATCCACTCATAAAATAATTCAGAAAGAAATAATTTAAATAAAGTGATCATATGTCAAATGTGTTTCACTAGCTGTGGGGTCTGTAGTATACATGCTCTGCCTTATTCTCACTACCTACCATTTCCATAGCATTCTGCCATGTAAGTACCATAAACTGTGATATTTTAATTGAGGACCTCCTTTGGCCACTGTCTGCTCTCATCTAATGACCAGTGGGATTAATGGATAAATATCCCAGCTCCCTCACCCCTTGGAAGGATAATCATGAGTTTCATCCTGTACATTGAAATCAAGCTCCTGTTTTTCACAATGATGACTTGTTGATAACTCATTATTGATTGACCTATTTCCCTACACAGTATCAATTCCCCTTTTGCTCACCAGTTTTATCAGAGAACTCCTGATCAACTATTTAATTTTGAAGCCCCGTCTCAAAATCTGACTCCAAGAAAACAAAAGAGAAAGCAGAGCTTATTTCCCAAATCCCACAATTGATTACTAGGAAGTCAAGCACCTGCTAGAAGGAACAAATATGAAAGCTTATACTGTATGCAGTAGCTGGGATATTCATCTTTCCATTGCTGAGGGATCATTCCAAATGCCTATCAGCAAGTATTTTGGTTGCTGATTCCTTAAATATTACCTAAAACACATAGAAAATATCTATGGAACTTTTTTCCTTCAGGGTTATTCAGGTTTCACTTCATGGTATATCAAGATAAAGGGAGGGATAGAGGCTCAGAGAATTAGTCTTGCATTATGGAATACAAAATGTCTCTCAAACCAATCACTTTAAAAATTGAATACATTGTTGAAGTCTGATCTAGTGAAATAAAATGATAGGGGGAATAACTTTTAGAAAACTGATAACTCCTATCAGAACAAGGAGGATAAGCAACTATCAAACATGTATAACTCTCTCCTAATGTCCTTTACCCCAATTCATCAGTCTTGGTTTTGGAGAATAAAGAAAAAAAAATCTTTGGGATCAGAATATAGTTCAAGTGCTAGCCCTAAACTATTGGGTCATCAGGAAAGTCATGATACCTTTTCACATAGAAAAACATAAGAAAGAAAATATTTGAAGGAAAGAAAATATTTAAGGGAAAGGAAAATGGAAAATTATCTGTTAATAATAATAAGTATGGTAATATCTTTGAACCAATATACAATGTATTCAGGATTTGAAAATGTATTTGGCATGCTATAATGATACACAGTGATTAAATGTAAAAAAAATTAATAAAATAATAGAAAAATATGTCATGACTTTCCCAATGATGGAATATAACACTATTTCAGGTAATTTATGGAAGAAATTAATGTCATTGATTTGTTACTGTTATCCAAACACCACAGCCTACTATAGTCTTATTTTCAATATACTGGCTTTGTTGCACAGAGTGAACTATGGTGGATTAAAAATGGCTACAGATTCTTTGCCATTCTTCTCACTGAGAACTGAAGTTGAATTTCCATCTCTTTGTATATGGGCTTGTATTACATTCATTTAATAAACAGAATTCAATAAACCTTATATGAAACTTTAGAGTTTTAAGTGTTTTAGAAGCCTCACAGCTTTCATGCAGGCCTCTTGGGATACTTTCTCTTACAAACTACCTGTCCTATTTCTAGGAAGCCCAAGTATCTTCATGGAGAGGTGAACATGGAAAGGATCCAAGATAGCCCGTGGGTAACCTTGGCTAAGTTCTAAGTCAACTATAAAAGCACTTGCCCTTTACTTGTGCAAGCTATTTTTTAAGTAGATTCTCTAGTGCCAGTGAATTGGCCCCAGATGAAATTTAACCTGATGACTTTATCAGAGATTAGTTATCCCTACTGAACTTGTCTGAAACAAGATTAACAAAACAAAACAATTATTATTATTTTAAGCCAGTAAGTTTTTTAGTTTGTTATATAGCAATATGCTACATGCAACAGTACTAAACAAACAACATCAAACTCCTTAGGGATTGTGGAGATTGTCACCAACAGGTGCTGAAATAAAATGCAAAGATGATGATTCCTACTCTATTATCATTTATTTCACCTATTTTGTCTCATGCAGAACACAGATAAATTTTGATTAATGACAACTTTTTAAGATCTCAGTTGGGCATTGGCTCCAATTGCAGCTCTGTTCTAAGTGTGGTTTCATTGATGGCTCAGATAAACATGACTCCTGGTCCCTGGTAAGTACTTATTGATCTGGTAAATGGTTATTTCTCTACACCTCTAATAAAGACCAGGAGTTAGCAAATTGCAGTCTATGAACCAAATCCAGTCTACTGGATTTTTGTAAATAAAATTTTATCAGAAAATAGCTACACTCACTTACTTACATTTTGTGCTGCAATAGCAGAGTTGAGTAGTTATGACAGAGACCATATATCCTTCAAAGCTTCAAATAAGATATGTTTCCTGACCCCTGGTAAAGTTGATCAAAGGCAATTTGCTTTTGGCTAATAGGATGGGTAACATATCTTCACTATCCTACTTCAGAAATATTTCAGCTTTACAGACCCTTTTCATAATTTGGTTCACAGGGACTATACTTCTTATCTATTCCAGCATACATCAGGTGGTATACTATGTTAATAATATTATGCTGATTAGACCTAGTGAAAAAGATGGCATATTCTAGATATATTGTTAAGATTCTTGCACACCGAAAGATAGGAAATAAATTCCACAAAATTCATGGACCTACATCCAGTAAAATTTGTAGAGGCTTTATGGTCCAGAGTATGCTAAGTTAACTCTTCCATGGACAGAGTGACAAATTGCTACATCTGACCCCGCCTCCACTCCTAAGAGAGTCTAATGGGCCTTTTGGGGTTTTGAAGGAAATACATACTTAACTGAGCATTCTACTCCAATAATTTACCAAGTAAGATGCAAGGTAAATAGTTTTGAATAGGGTGGCCATGAAAGCTGCTTTTACATTGAGATCTATTGATAGTAGATTCCTTGGTGTTAAAATTGTATTAGACAAGAGATCCTGTATGAAGCCATTTACCTAATAGAGGAGTCATAGACCAGATATTAGGACTTCAGAGCAAGAAGGTGCTAGCTTCTTTAGAAAAACTACTCTGGTTTTGAATGTAGTCTACTTTGCTTCATGGGAAGTGGCTGATGATTTGGATAACTAATGCAAGTCTATGAAGATTATGAGTAGAAAATTGGTGTCAAGAAAGTCAGAGGGAGGGAACCAGCAGTTAGCGTAATAGCTATGTCACTGGACTCCCACGTAGTCAACCGCGGTTCGCTTCCCGGACCCAGTGGCTTAAAACTCACGCCGGGCGCATGTGCGTGTGTGCCCGTGATCCCGAGAGGAGAATGGAGGAGAAGGGATTGCGGCGTGACCATCTACCCTGGGGGGTGATTTCTCGCTTTCTGTCTCTATGTCTCTCTCTGTCTGTCTGGTGAGCGCACATACCCTATAGCGAAAACCTCTCCAAAAAAAAAAAAAAGAAAGTCTGAGGGAGAAGTTAAATGGATACATTTCCCTAAATGAGCATAGACTATCCCATGTAGTCTCACCAAAGCTCACATTCAGTGTAAAAGGATTATTTTATTATTATATTATTATTATTTTAAGGTGTTATAGGGCATCTGTGCTTACCAGAGAGAAAGAGAGAGAGAGAGAGTGAGTGCATGAGAAAGCAAGCCACCAGGTCTGAGACTCATAACACATTTGACCATGTGGGAGTCCAGCGTTTTACCCACCATACCTCCTAGAATAATCTTACTAATGGTATGTTGACACTTTCTGTAAACTGTTATCAGATCTCTCTCTCCAGTCACTCCTGTCCTTGACCAATGCGCTCATGAGCAAAGTAGTCGTATTGGTATACATAGAGATATTCATGGGTTCAGCAACACCCATGAAAGCTAATCTGGCTACAGTCATTACTAAGCATTCAACCCACCAAAAACAGAGATGAATACTGAGCCCCGAAAATAGCTCTATCCCTAGGAACATCAACCAGCTATCTGATAGCAGGTTAATTATGCTGGATACCCTTTTCTCATGGAAGGGCAGTATTTTGCTTTCACACCACACAAACCCATTTTTCGTATATATCTGCCTTCCCAACCTGCAACACTTTTGCCAAAATCAGTATCTATTTATTTGAAGAAATTTTATGTCTTATTCATCAACATGGTATTCCACAATGCTTTGCTTCTGTCCAAGAAACTTTGTAGCAAATGAAGTATAGGAACAGGCTTGTGCTCATGGAAGTCATTAGTCTACCATGTTATCCATCACTGACTCAGCAGAAAGGTGGAATGGTTCTTTTGACAATTCAATTACTGTGCTAGATGGATGGAAACACTTTATAGGTCCAGGGTAATGTCCTGCAAAATGCAATAAATTTTCTAAGTCATCAGCCAATATAAGTTCCTTTTTCTCTCTTATCCAAAACTATAGGTCCAGGAATCAAGAGGTGGAAATGGGAGGAACACTTCTTACTATGAGCCATAGTGTTCTACTTGCAAAACATGTTTTACCTCAACTTAAGGCTCTGCTGGCCTGGAAGTCTCATTTCACAAGGGAGAGATGCTTCTACTAGAATATAAAGCAATGGTTCCTTTAAGCCAGAAGTCAATACTGTCTGCTGGCCACTGGGTTCCTCACATTAAAGAATCAAACAAAACAGGGTATCACTATATTAAGATGACTGTGACTATCAAGGCAAAAATGGCTTTCTACTCAACTATAGGAGTAAGATGTATGTCTCGAATTCAAGGGCATCACTTATGCTCATGTGTTCTGAAATTACTCTTGTTACTATAAGTAAATGAAAACAAAAAACAAAAAACAAAAAACAAAACAAGGAGGCAGGCTCAACTACCAAGGCTCAGATACTTGAAAAATGAAAATTTAGATCAGCCTAAAAATCCTTGACCAAGTGATATGCTTGCTGAGGACAAAGAGTATGGAATGGATATTGAAAGAAGGAAGTTATATTAATATTTACCAGCTATGACCACATGATTAGTTATAGAAATTAGTTATAGAAATTAGTTATGACAAATATATTTATTTTGAGGCAGGCTCAACTACCAAGGCTCAGATACTTGAAAAATGAAAATTTAGATCAGCCTAAAAATCCTTGACCAAGTGATATGCTTGCTGAGGACAAAGAGTATGGAATGGATATTGAAAGAAGGAAGTTATATTAATATTTACCAGCTATGACCACATGATTAGTTATAGAAATTAGTTATAGAAATTAGTTATGACAAATATATTTATTTTGATGTGAATATGAGAGATCTTCAAACAGTTTATGAAAAGTATGTATTGTGAAAAAACTATGCATGGATTTCAAAATATTTTTGCTCCAAAGTAAACTCATACTTTAATTTCATTTTTCCATAAACTTTCTGAAGTTCCTTTGTATATACAATTATATATTACCAAATTTTTTTCTTCTTCCCTATCTACTACTAATATAAAACATGGCTAAAGGTAGTTATCCTTTGTATTGTTTTCCTAGAGCTGCTGTATCAAAGCATCATAAATTAGGTGGCTTATAAAAACAGGTGGGGGCTAGAAGTCAAAAATCAAAGGGTCACCAAGATCAATTTCATTTTGGAGGTTCTAGGAAGAATTTTTTCTATGCCTTTTTCCTAGCTTCTGGCATTCTCTATTTAATAGATGTATTACTCTAATCTCTCCCTCGATCTTCACATGGGGCTCTTGCTTTCATGTCTACATTACAGCCTTCTCTCCTCATAACACCAGGTATTGAATTAGGATCCACCTTAATCCAACATGATCACTTATTTTTCTTTCTTTTTTTCTAAGTTTGTTTATTTCTCCCATGAGAGAGAGAGAGACACACACTGAGAGAGAGACAGAGACAGGTAACCCTAACAGCATCTTCATGCCATAATCCACTCTCAGCCTCATTCAGCTCAGAGCATGGGCACATGAATCCATGCTCAGAGTATATAGAGAGGTCTCAAGACAGGAAGTGAGGACCTTCCCATGTGGGTCCAATTGTTATTACTGTGCCACCATCTAGCCTCCACTATGACCTCTTCTTGACTTTTGCAAAGCATCCATTTCCAAATATAATCGTATTTACAAAGTCTGGGTTTTAGGATGTCAACATGTATTTTGGGCCGACACAATTCAACCCATACCACCTTCATATCTCAGTATTTAAGTCACAAGGCATCAAAGGGAGAGTAGACCTCAGCTGGAAGAGGGATGCATGTTACCCCCAAATGGAAAAGTAACAAAAGGGCTATGCACCCCCTCTGGGAAAAGCTAAGTATGTTTTCATCTGTAGAAGTGACAGTTACATCTTATTATTTAGATGTATTATTTTGTGAATGTCTTTATTTGGAAGTTAAATATGGTTAAAAGACATACAGAGGGATGCCAAATTAGCAAGGAAGGGGTTGTGGTGGTTTTGTTTGGTGTCAATTTAGCTAAAACAGGAACTACATTTCCCAGAATTCCTTTTCCTTTTTCACAACTGGGTTAAGGTTAGCTTTAAGGGAAATTTGCATAAGATCTGAAGGGCAGAAGTTAAGCAGAAGTTAAAGAGCAACCATTTGAAGGGGCCATGAAGCACTGTTATGGCTAGTACACATTTTGACTTATTGGGAGCTCATCTTGAGTAGCACAGCAGTTGTTTCTGCAACTCAAAAAGCTCTCTCTAGATCTCTGCCTTCAGCTTTGCCAAGTCCTGTGTATCTTCAACTCCATGACAATGAGACCTACAAGGGATACTTCTCCCAGTCATTTATAACATCAGGGTTGGTAAAAGGCTGATTCCTACTAAATTCAGGTATTCTTTGTTCTTCCTATTTGATGCCCAGCTTTTCTCTCTAATTTCTGATCCTGCTGACCCACGGAAATTTCTTCCTATCATCAAAAACAACATACTCCCTCTGATTTCTTCGCTAGATCCTGCAATTGCCTGAGATCTAATCCCTAGAATAAACCCCTCATTCCACATCATCCAGTACTTCTGCTTCCGATCAAATTCTGATGCATGTGACTTGTACCAAACATTGGCAAAGGTTGTCATAGAGGAGAAAAATTGGGACTGCAGAAAACATTTGTGTTCATATTATACCACCTCTAAGAGGCAGGAAGTGTTCTAACGGACAGGTATAAGTTTGGACAATAATCTACATACTTTATTATTGTCATCCTAATGGGGTTAGTATTCATAGTCATTTTCTACCACCTTCTCACAATACTTATTCATATATAAAGACAGTATGACTATCTCAGTCAGAGATTGAAGCCAAACATCCACCTATATTTTCTGAAATTAGCTGTTATATGTTTGGGGAAATAAACACAAATATAATGTGTCATGAACTATTTAAAAGCGCTCATCCTCTGATAAGGTGAAGGACATTACTAACTGATGGATATCTGTTTACAATCAGGCATGCCAGACCTTTGCCTTCAGAAGATCTGAGTAATTTATTAGCATTCTCTTAGTAAACTTCTGGAGTGTGATTCAGGATTCAGTTCCTAGTTTTCACACTCTGACATAGGCTTTTTCCTTTTCTTTTACTCTAACCTCCAATTTTCTCCTGTTTCTCATATTTCATTACCAGTTTGAAAGGTCATCTTTCCTCATTTAATGCTAGCATATGATTGACAGGTTATGTACAGTTCTTCCATATATCCCTTCATACATGTTTTATCCATTTCTCAGCTTCTCTGCTCCAACTCCCACCCTGCCCTGTCATTATCCATGGACGAGGTAGCTGGCACAAGCTCTTCCATCTTCCATGAAATATGAACCCTCTATCTTACTTCATTTAAACTGATTGAAAAAGTATTAACCATTGAAATAAATGTATATAGAAGAGCTGAAGCTGATGTCCTATTCAACTTCTGATAACAGTGCCTCTAGTACATGTTTTATTATTATGATTACATATATTACAGATTCATTCTATTAAGTCATTAAATTCATTCAGCATAAAACAATCCTTGCTGGATTCTGCGAATAATGCATGCATTGGTCAGAGATTCTGCTTTCACAGGAAGACACAATCATTTCCTAGCTCAGCCCTAAAGCTCTAAAACTCCTAGTGAGGTCCAGAAACCTGGGGAGTCTGGTTTCTAGAGCAGTGGCTTGGTTAATCCATGTCATTTTCATGAAGTGGTTAACATTCCTTATGAAAAAAACAGAGGCTATGTGCCTCAAAGCAGATTAGTAGAAAAGACCTGAGTCCCTTTAGAATTCTTGGTATGCTGGTTGGCAGGATTCTTGCCTGCCTCAGGACAGATTTTCTCTCAAAATCATAAACTTGCCCAACATAAGTCATTTCCATGTAGCTACAGAAAAGGAACTATATTGATTCAAGATGAAAGGATCCTATACATTATCAGATATTTAAGATTTGGACTTAGAATAAATAAAAAGAAATATCTGGTAAATTACCATGTATTTTAAATCACTAAATATGTATCAACCTGACTCCTTCAATAAGCTCTAGCACCAAGAAAATTGTTAGTCTGGAGAGTAGAAAGCACCATAACAGATTTCTTGTTCACCTGATTAACATTTGTATTAAACCAAAATAAAGCAAAGCAGCTCAGTTAATTCCTGTTAAATTTGGTCTTCACTTTTGTAATAAAAGAACATTTTTAATTACTTTTGGTAGAAAAAGCTATTTAAAAAATAAATGTCAAAAATCATTTGTTTTAACATTTGTAAGTAAAGGTTCACAAAATAGTATTTGTTAAATGTAATCATATAGAATTGGACATGCCAGATTCTTCAACTCTTTTATTTACCTCAAGCAAAATTTAGTTTGCTGGGAATCTTCCCTATGACCAGGTCCTTATAGACATCTATTTTAATAAAACATAGAAGATAATCAAATTGTTAAAAACCCCTACCATCCAGAAACCCAGCTATGCAATGTGATTACAAGTGTAATTCTAAGGAACCATACACAAGATGAGTTTAGTACACTATAAAAGAAAAAGAAAGTAGGAAATAGCACTTTGCTACAATGCACTATGTAGTTAATGTCATCAAAAATGCCAAATGAGCAAGTGGCAATAATAAAGACCCTTAAATGGCAGACTGTTAAAAATATTTATCAAAAAGCCACTAAATTTGAAACCGTAGGTCTGACAGTGAGTTGGTCAATGAGGCTGAAAAGCTGTTGAGAATCCATCATATCTTTCAATTCATTTTACGTGAGGCTTCCTCAGTCAAATGGGAATTATGTTTGCAGAAAAGGGTGCCAAGGTTGTGAGAATGGGGGGGATAACGGAGAGGATAAAGACTGGGCAGAACAATATCGGAGGTCTTTGGCCTTATTGCTCACTCACTCTACTTCACAGTGAAAACAAAATATTTTCCTCTTATGCAGCATCTTTTCCTCATATACAAATTTTTGTTTTACTAGGTTGACTGAAAAATCATATTTTTTCTGTTTTCCTACGCAAAAGCCATCACGGCTTTTCTGACCACCTAATATTTCCAACTATGCTAGTTACCAAAGGTTAAGAGAAGCTTGAACCTGAGTTAAGAGAGAGAGAAAAAAGACAACACCCCAAAACAAGTTTCATTTATATCATGAAAATAAATTTTTACACAATCAACAGAAACACACGAAGTTTTTTTGCGAAAAATATTTTTAAATAAATTTTTGTTTTTTTGTTTTTTGTTTTTGTTTTACATTCTGATATACATATGTAACAAGGTTTATGGCACTGTAACCGGAATCAAATAAAAAAAAAATTAAAGGGAACAGATGGGAAGGAAAGGAATTGGTATTGTTGAATTCCTTTCTGTCTCCAAGCTGGCAAATTTGCACTACTCGTCTATCACTCAGGTGCCAGCTCTAACTTGCTTGCACACGCAAAACACCACATTATTGCACAAGAAGCCAGTGAAGGCGTATGGTATAATGGTCAGTCCCTTGTTATTTAAAAAAAAAAAAAAAAAAAAAAAAAAAAATTTTTTAAACTAGAGAAGGAAAAAAAAAAAATACAGAGCATGAAACACACAAAATCAATAGTATCCTTTGTCTCTTAAGAGAATGTGGGAAGGGTTCTTAGACCACTTAAACCACTTAAGCTGCCCCGATCTTCTCTTTGCACCAGTGAGCACAACAGGGCTTGGTTTGGTTGGGATTTTGTGTTTTATATGGACAAGCCAAGGCAGAGAGATCCCAGGCCTTTATGATACAATGTCTTTCTACTTACTTTTGGTTCTTTTATTTAAGTTGGTTGAAAGTATAGTATCTTCGGTCTATGAACCTGCACAGACTATTTATTCATAAACTCTACAAATAGCTTAGAAGGAAAAAGGGGAGAACCAAGTTTTATTATATTTTTATTGTTGGCTTAAAAAATTATTTCTTTAGCCTCCCTGCTTTATCAGTTTGTGGGAAGTGAATCTCAATGGCATCAAAATTTATAGTCTTCTCACACTTGTTAAAAATAAAGTTTTATACAAGTTTGTTTTCATTCACAAACTTTACCCCAACTAAAAAAAAAAAAAAAAAAAAACAAAGAGAAAAGAAAAAAACAGAATTCATCCTCCTTCCTCTTCACCTCCTCTTGGAGAGCCGTAATCCTTTCTGTCCTGACCGTTGTCACACAACTGTCTCCACGCCCATCAGCTTTGGTGTAAGGATTCGCGGTGTCACTCCATTGTTTAGGTCTTCCTCAAACTCCAGCAACTGCCCCATAAAATTAAGGTTTGGGGAAATAATTGGTCGTTTGCCTTTGACAAATTTGTAAGCATCAGTCATGGTCATCCGAGTGTGCTTCATCAAGTACGCAATGACGATAGTGGCGGAGCGGGACACCCCGGCCTGGCAGTGGATGAGGAGCCCCTTCCCACATTGGTGAGCTTCCTCTGGAAAAAGAGAGAAAGACAAAAGGTAAAAGGAAAGAGAAAGGGATGAACAGAGAAGTATTTCTTCTTATTTAAATTTGACAATATTTTGTAGAGAAAGAGTGAATTCAAATGGTTTAAAAACAGGGTCAGCACATGGCATAGGTGGCTGGATCCCACCTGACCTAGATCTGGTAGTTTAAAAAACACACAGACGTGTGTGTGCGTACCCAAAATCCTGAGAAGAGAATAGAGAAACAGGAATTGCAGTGTGGCCATCCACCCTGAGGGTGCCTTTTTATTTTTTCTCTTTCACTTGCTCTGCTTCTTTCTGGAGAATGCATGCTTCCCACAGCCAAATTTTTAAAATAATAAGCAAATAAATAAAGAATAATCTATTAATTAATTATGTGTGTTTATGGCACTGCTTCCAGAACTGGCTGAAATCAGTATTAGCATGAGTTGAAGCTATATATCTATATTTAAAGAGAAGACAGAGTAAAGGAAATGTTCATAGGAGCAAGTTTACATTACAGGTGATAGTGGAAGTGAACTGAGCTTGAGCTACACCTACGAGACAATTAAGTTACATATTAAGCAAGCTACTAATTAAGTAGACCCTAATGGTCATTGAACCCTTCACTCAGAGATTTTGTTCCCTTTCTTCTTATTCTGGGATCACACTACTTAAGAAAGGACTGAAGGAAGAGATGGGAAGGGAAAGGAAGAAATGGAGGGGGAGAACAATTATACACATACACATGAATATATACATACTTACACAGATATGTGTGAGCATGAGAGGACTTCAAAAAGTTCATGGAAAATGCAATTAAAGTTTGACTTTAGGGCCAGCCTGTAGTGTGGTGATTAAGGCAGCTGGATCCCATATGGCCAGCTGCATGTTTGAGTCCTAGACTTGGCAGCTTAAAACTTGTGTGCCCAAAATCCCAAAAGGTAAAAGTGGAGGAGAAGGAATTTCAGTTTGATCATTCCCCATAGAATATTTTCTCACTTTCTCTCTCTCGCTGCCTGGCAAAATTAAAAGAAATAGAAAGTATGAGTTTATTCTGGTACAAAAACTTCTGAAACCCATGCATAGGTTTTTCATCATACTCTGCATTTTCAATGAACTTAAGACATTCTTGTATATAATATAATCCCTCTTCTGATTGAGGGTGTTAACTACACGTGCTAAACTGTGTGAGTTATCAAAACTAATGTTATTAACAGTAAGTCCCCTACCTGTGATATAGAGAAAAACAAGATGCATTTCTTTCTTTAACCCATAGAATTGCCCTGTATAGGAACTGTTATTACATGGGTAAGTGTTTCAGTTTTACTAAACCATGATCAATGTTAAAGAAACAAAACTCAACTAGAAACTTACTACATCCAGCTTCCCACCAGCAAAGTCAATTGTTGGCAAGTTAACTAAAGCCTTGTGGTATGCTGGCCAACGTGTCATTCCCCCCAAGTGTTCAATACCCTTCACGTCCATGAATGTCGTCCTAACCTGGCAATGATGCAGAAGATAAAAATTCTAGAAATGGCTCAGAATTCTCAGAAATGGAACGAGGCAATACTTTCTAAGTTTTCAGATACACTGAAAGCTCAAAAGCATAGCTTATGGGCACTGTCTTTCTTATTTATTTATTTATTTATTTGTGTGACAGAGAAAGAACCAGACAGAGGGACCAAGAGACAGAAGAAAGGGGAGGGAGAGAAAGACAGACAGCACCCCTTACAGGATCCTCATGCCAAGGTCCTCCCCTAGCCTCAACAAACTACATATCACAGCTACAAATATGCCTGGTGTACTCAAGGAGGTCTCAGGATACTAACCCAGAACCTTCCCATGTGGGTTAGCCTCACAAAGCATGTTTAATCATCATCCTACCACCTGGTCCTCTTGAATGGATTTTTAGTGATATGCGTAAACTAAAAGGGATCCCCAAGAAAGAGCATCTGAAAGAATCCCAATTAGATAAAAAGGTAGGCATCCCCAAGAAAGTGCCCCTGAAAGAATCCCAATTAGATAAAAAGGTAGGGAAGGAAAGGATAAAGAAAGGCATGATTTAAATTAAACTACTTCTATTGATTACCCACCAGAGGACCACTGTTTAATTTCTTCTCTTTAACCCACACTACTTATTGCCCTCTAAACCAAGAATAGAAAGCACAGCAGTAAGAGAACAGGTGGCTAAGTGCTAGGTGACCACTGGTTCCTCTGTATACTAGCTGGTGACCCTTGTGAGTCACAGAACTTCCCAGCACCTGGAAGTCCCTGTGTGAATAATGGGAATGATACTAGTGAACTAGCCTTAGGGCATATTGAATGTACTAGCACTCAGAAATTAAAATGGTTACATCCTAAAGCTAGACTGCTTAGTTTATATTAGATGCTTGGTGGATGTTATGTTTATAAACTTTCTGTATTTTCTCTAAAGCAAGACTAAGATTTTGGTTTATCCAATAAAATAAAATAAATAACAATAAAAATAAACTTGCACCTATGTAGGTTGTGATTCTAAATTGTTCTTCTGGCTAAATGCCATTAATTATTTGGTTTTGTTTTCCTACTAAAAAGACAGGTAGGCCTGAAAAATCTACAAGGAATGTGAATTCTTTGGTTGAAATCCTCTTACAATAAGTGTATCTTATACAACTCGTTCAAGAGAAAACCATAGCCTAACTTTTTCCAACTCAATCAAATGGAATCACAATCATAACATCATATATCAACCAGGAAGTTCCTCCTTTACTTGGTGACAAATATTGCTTCCTTGGGGCTCAAGATTTGGCTGAGATTTTGTTAGTGAGGAATCTAAGGTACCTATAGCAACAGTGCAGCCAGTTGGGAACTAATTAAAAGGGTATTTGTAAACACCACTCCAAGGTACTATAGAAAGGCCCAGGGTCTGGGAGTCAAAAGTCCTAGATTCTAGTCCCTTCTCTCACACTAGAATTCCTACACACTTGGAGAAGTCAATTTACTGCACTGAGTTTGATTGCTCACTCCAATTTCCTTCTAGACTGAATATCCCAAGGTCCTACACTGAGGGCACAATCAGCAAAGCAAACAGCTGGACAACGTCATCAGAGACGCCAGCCCTAAAGCAAATTCACCAGATCCAATGGCTATTAAAACCAAGGCATTTTTCCAACAAAGGCATACCAAACATGAGCTTATTACCCTTCATGGTAATAAAAGTTGAAGTCACTTATAGCTGCTGTGTGCCAGGTGTTCCCAGAATTATAATTGGACACGACAGAAGAAGCAGAAGTTACGATTAGGATGAGGCTGGCTGGCAGTTGCTTCCTTCTGAAGATTAAAGCTTGCTGTTGCTAAAATATTCCTCCTTGGGAACTACTCAGGCAATACAACCTAATTTTTCCTGTTTCAGTGAGTTTGGGGCAAACCTGAAAAAGACACCTAGTACCAAAAATTACCACATGTTTACAAACCAAGATAAATCAAGGTAGAAGGGAAAGAATTTACCACTTCCCTACTCTTCTCTCCTCTGCAAAGATGCAGAAGATAGGAAGGTTCATGCCTGCATTTTCTGTTTTACTGAAAAGCTTCTGAACCAAGCCTCTAGCAAGAGGCCAAACAAAATGAAGGTAAGAAAATGAAAACACCTCCTGTGCTGAATGAAAAAGTCTTAGTAGGATGATTAATAGGGAAGTAACGCAGGGCATATTAGGAAGCAGTTGTGATACCACTATATTGTATTTGCCGTGAGGTATTGAAGGTTTTGAGTGGGCTAGGCAGTCACAGGTCTAACTCTGACCTCTAATTCCTTACTTTCCATCAGTTCTTCTGGTTGTAGGGCATATAAATGCTAAGCCCTACCATGTTTTCATTGAAACTTTAGATGGAATGCCTAGGTACCCAGATGCCAATCCAACTGAATGATCTTTCTTTTATATCCATCCTGACGGCTCCAATACACTCAGCAGGCTATGAGTTAGGAGAACACTTGGGCTGCATCAGGTGGCAGAGCCTGGAAACACCTCAGAGCAGCTTTTCTTGCAACACAGGCATAAACCTTGGACTTGATATCAAAGCAAGAGCCGGAGGGGAAAGGAAGGTGGAGGATGTAACGTCCCCGGGGAGATAGTTACCAATGAACTCAAAAGCCTCTTCAAAGTACTGCCGCAGGTTCTGCTTGTTGCTGTCAGTGGCCGGCAGCCGCTTGTAGTTGAACAGGCCTTTCTCGTAGTGGTACAGGGGAAGGTGAGTGGTGACATTGATGACATAGCCGATGTTCAGCCGCTGCATGGTGTCCAGGTCCTGAGCATCCTGCTCATTGCCAAGGAACAGGAAGGGCAAGATGGGCGTGAGCTCTGCGTTCTCGATGTCGGGGGTGGTGGGGACAGACTGAGGTAGCATGCTCGAGGCCGCAGATGCGCCGCCCCCCACCTCCCGGCACTCTTGGAGCTGGAGGGAGTTGTCACAGAGGTTTTCATGGTTCTGCTTAAAACTACTAAGTCCACCTGGAATGCAAACGCAGAAAGCAAGAGTGACCAATCTGAAAACAAGAGCATGCTTGAAATGCCCCCTTTCCTTCAGAATACAGTGTGCGATGTTGCTTATGTATACTTGCTTTTTCTTTCAAATAAAGCCAAAGCAAAACAAACAACAACAACAAAAAAGAAAGTCCATTTGGAGACCTAGGACAAGCTTTGGAGAGTATCCACTGTATGGAGTACTTTGGAAATGAGCTCTTTATATAAACTGGGGCATGTTCCCCTGGAAAGAGTTTCACGCAGCCTCAGGCGATTTTATCAGCCACAAATTTGATCTGCTTCAAAGAGCCATATGCTCAGTGGCCTACATAGAACCCTGCACTTTGAAAGCTGAGGAAAACATAGACAACCTTCCCAAGCAGAGATCTCCTGCCTGTAGCTGGGCACTGACAATGTGTGTCTTATACCCTTCATAGCTCACCTCACCCAGAAGCCAACAGGGCCTTGGAAGAGCAGGATTACCTTGACCATAATCCTGGTACCACCATTGCCTGGCTCTGTTACTTGGGGAAGTAAATTTCTCTTTCTGGGCCTCATATCTCCCATCTATAAAAATGACAATAATGAGTCTACCTCTCAGTGTGCTTGTGAGTCTGAGATGAATGAACACATAAAAAGTGCTTAGCACATTGCCTGACACATGGTATAGTTCAGGAAATATTAGCTATTTTATTAATATTATTTACGATTAGCCACAGTAGAAGCATCAGAGCAGTGCTTTGGAAAAGACAAGACAAGGCAGGTGGTGTAGACTATCCTTACTATCTGTTTCTTGATACAGTACATGTAGATCCCTGATATCTTTCAACCCTGACTTTCCACAGAACAAAATCTTGGAGCAGCCATCCCTTGATTGCCTTGATTGTACTCAACTTTCCAAGGCTTGAGCATCTATAAACCTATCAAAAAAAAAACCTTTTAATTAACCCACAAATACACATCTCTGAGTTTGGGCTCTACTCTGCCTCCCAAGAGTTATGAATCTCCAATAGCATAAAAACTTAACCTGTGCTTGTTCCCCTGTTTTTAAGATACAAGCCCCCTCCTGAACAAGTACAATCTCCCTTATGGAAATGTATTTAAAGGAAATAGTCTAACCAAAGATATTCAGCGATGGATACAGGAAACTACTGTAAGATCTGTTTTATGAAAAAGGTCAAGTAAAACAGAGGAGAAAAAGAAGTAGAAGATGTTATATTCATTCCATGGAATATTATTTTGTAGCCATTTAAAAAAATAGAAAAATATTCTGTTTAATATTAAATGAGGGGAAAAAAGGTCATTCAAAAGCATTCACCAAAAGCTGGAGGAGAATAAGACAAATAGAAAACTTATGGATCATAATTTATTGTTCAGATTTTCCTTTAATATTTGTTACATGCTGTCACACACATGGATAAGCCCAAAGGATTACTGGGAGGCTCAAATGAGCTCATATACAAGTGCAGGCTATGGAATCCGGGCTGACAACACTACTACCAGCTGAGCTCCAACTCTTATTGAACAGAACTAAATACGCTCTGGCCTTCCCTCTGAAAAGAGAGGAAAGCTAGAAAATGACTATTAGCTGAAAGTCGCCAGAACACAACATCTACCCTCCAAAAATAGATGCCTTATGTTTGACTTGATAGTTCCAGGAGATAAGGCAGAAAACCAAGTGTGAACAGGATATGGTTATGCTGAAATAAGGACAGGAAGTCTATCTGTCCATTAGTTTCTGAGCCTGACATATGTTCTTCTCCATTTCAAGTCTCATCTTCAGCAACCACAGCAGGAAGCTCCAGACTGTAACCTAGACAGAGCCTCATGGCCATTCATAGCCGATGAAAATGAAGAAAACGGGGCAGTCGTATAAAACAGGGAAATTGTCTTTTCATTAAGGTATGGTAATGAGCCAAAGAAATTCAAAGGGGTAATGTTATGATCACTTTACTCTTCAAAAATGAGTTAAGTCAAAACTTGCCTTGGCTTTTAAGAAAAAAGTCAAATAAAGAAAAAGCTATAATCTCATTTTAATTGATTTTTAGAACAAAACCAAGTGGTTAAATATTATTAGCTTATTCTACTATAAAACCATGATAATAAAGTTTAGACCCAAAGAGAGAATTTCAAAAATATAAAGAAAAGATGAAAAACCAGAAAAATTTTACCAGTGAACCCTTAAACAAAATAAAAACTACCCATTGCAGGCCCACAAAAGGGGTTCTGAAGAGTGATTTTAAAATCTACTCAGTTTTGCCTCCATAAAAATCCAAGTAAACAGTTCCACACAGATTCTGTGATGGGAAACTAATTCACTTTTTTCTTAAGAAAAAGGCAGTTGTTAAATTTTTCCATATAAGCCAAGAGTAAAGCACAACAAAACAAACTCAAAAGAAGTCTCTAAGAGAGAAAAACAAAAGAAAAACACAAAAAAATACAAAAAAAAATCCCTTCTCTCTATTCTTATTTAGAGTACTCAAGCTGTAATTTGTCTTAAAAGCGGCTAGCTAAAAAAAAAAAAAAAAAACACCAAGCATGCCAGAAAACCCCACACACAGAAAAAAGCAGCATACAGCTTTTTAAAATTCTGTCTCTACACCTCCTTTCCCAATGACATCAGCTGGAGGCTCCCCACCTGCCCAGTTGCCATAGCAGTTACACAAAGACACACAATGACATCAGTTGGCATGATATCAGCTCTTTGAGTGCAAACAATACAAGAAGAACTACTTTGTTTAAGGCCTTTGGGCTGTATTTTTTTTAAAAAAGGGCCAGAAAAAAAAAAAAAAAAAAAAAAACACCAAGCATGCCAACCCCACACACAGAAAAAAGCAGCATACAGCTTTTTAAAATTCTGTCTCTACACCTCCTTTCCCAATGACATCAGCTGGAGGCTCCCCACCTGCCCAGTTGCCATAGCAGTTACACAAAGACACACAATGACATCAGTTGGCATGATATCAGCTCTTTGAGTGCAAACAATACAAGAAGAACTACTTTGTTTAAGGCCTTTGGTGCAACTGTGTTCTGGGGAGCCAATGATGTAATGCTGACAGGTGGCATGGGCCTTCCATTTGCCTAATGGGGGAAAAAGCCCATGGGGGAGGGGAAAATGAGGGAATTTGAGACAGAGAATGCTCCACATCATGGGGTGTGCTTACGAGCAAAATTGTGTGTGTATTGTGCACTTAAGCCATAGAGGGGGACTACTTACGCACTATTTGAAGAGGAACTGGATAGAAAGAGAGAGAGAATTCAAATACATGAGGTGGACAAGGAAATTCTCAATGAGGGGTCTAAAGAATCTATCTCCTGTTCAAGTGCCCGTCTACCTATCAACTTGGGCATCAGTTCTGAGTAAAGGTTATACATTTCTATATGTTGTGGTTAACTCTGTCAGTGATGCTTAAAGCAAACACAACCAGAAGCTCACAAAGGTGGTTTTTAATAGAGGGAGTCTGGGGGATTATTTTTTGTTTTTGTTTGTTTGTTTTCTCTTGGAGGGGTGATGAAACAGGCAACTGTAAAGGAGGAGAAAGAGTAATATGGTTTTATCTTCTAACTACTTTACTCCTACATAGCAAATACCAGCAGATGTCAAACTGATCACTTAATGAAGAGCTTTGATTATATTCTATTTATTATTACTACATAAAGATAACATGATAATCAACAAACCATTGAAATAGAGGCAATGCAGTATGATGGTTAAGAACAGAAATGAGAGGCAGACAGACCCAGACTGCAATCATGATTCAGCCTTGTTGGAACTGTCAGACCTGGTGTAAATCACTTTCCCTCATTCAGCCTCAGTTTTGCAATCTATAAAGTGGACATATCATTATTACCCATAGGGTGGTAGTACAGGAAGTCTATGTAAAGGTCTCGATGTATAACCTAGTGTTCAATAAATAATGTCTCATTTTCTCAATATCATCACTGTCTTCCTCACCTCTCTCTGTGCACAAGTATAGATTATTAGGGCCCTAGGTGGGATACAATGATTCAGAGCAAGAGCACAGAGGTCAAATTTCTTCCTTAAGAGTATTTTTAAATAAAATTGTTTTTCCCCACTCTTTCTCTTCTTGCCCCAGTCCCTCCCAAGTCAGACAGCCTCTCTGTGTGCACAAGAGCTTGAAGTTATTGGTGCAAACATTTTCTAGGCATGAACAACAATCATGGGGAGTAAATGTTTTCAAATCTTATCTCAAAACTAGATTCTTATCATAATGGCTATGTCACTGGACTCCCATGTAGTTGACCGTAGTTTGAGTCCTGGACCCAGCGGCTTAAACTCACGCCGGGCACATGTGCGTGCATGCCCAAGATACCAAGAGGAGACTGGAGGAGAAGGGATTGCGGTGTGGCCATCCCCAATGGGGGGGTTATTTCTTGCTTTCTATCTCTCTGTCTCTCTCTGTTTTTCTGGTGAGCGCATGCGCCCTCCCTATAACAAAAACAAACAAACAAACAAACAAAAAACTAGGTTCTTTGCCAAAATGAGTATGGTCAGCTCCTTAACTCTGAATAGGAACAGCAAAGAATTCCCTGTACTCCTTAAAAAAAAAAAAAACACAGAAAAATATCACCTGCTGTGTTTTTTCGAACAGGAGGTCAGTTAAGTGACAATCCCACTGAAGCAATGTCTTCTAGTCTAGTAGGAAATCTCTCTTTGCAGATGCATTTCAGCTCCTGTTGCTGTTTTGGCTATTGCGGTATTAGAAACAGAAGAGCCCTCTGTGATATGACTCAGAAGTAGGGCTCTGGGTGATGAGTTAAAGAAACTGCATCCAAATGCAGAAATCTATAAGCAAGGCATTTCCATACTCTAAACATGGACAGCACTTTTAAACACAAGCTCTCTGGTATTATGCTAAGCTAGATGGTGAGCACTTCCCAGAAATTTAAGGAAAACACTCACTGAAGGTCAGCAAACAATTTGTGCACAAAGAAGGGGAAGTGTGCTAAAAGTGGGCTCTTCTACAAGTTTGCTGCAAGCTCATTGATTACTGTTGTTTGTTGCTGAGTTTTCTGAATGACTACTCTTTTAAAATAAAATAGTATTTTGATGGTAGTGGTTAAGAAAACAGATTGGAGCTAGGCTGCTTCGGTTAAAATTCTGGCTCCTGTCACTCACTAGCTGTGTTACCTTGGATAAGTAATCTAATGTCTCTGTACCTCCGTTTCCACAGCTATAATTTGGATATAATAGTATCTATCTCATAAGGCTCTTGCTACAGGCAAAATATTTCACAAGACTTAGATATTATAAATGGGAGAGATATCGGTATACACTGAATACTATTTGTGTTTCCCCCATGAAATACATTAGACAGACCCTCAAGATTTTATATGTACAAGGATCTTTGTGGAAGAAAAAAAGCTGGATAAATTGGAATTGTTGTCAGGCTTCCAAGGCTGACACCTTCAATGATGGGTCAGAGTCACTTCATAATGTTTAGGGCAAAATATCACACACATTAACAGAAGAAACTTTTAGGGCACTAGCTAGATCTACAAAGATTATTCTACTTCTTTTTTTTATGAGATTATCTTTATACTCCATCAATGCAACTGTGTAAAGAATGCTCTCAAGTTCAATACCAGGAGGTGTTATTTAAATCATCTTATGATCCTCATTCCAGGGAACTAGTACTTCTTTTCCAAGGAGAGTGAAGAGAGACTATATTAAAGAGAGAGGATGAGTCTCACAAACAAGAATGCAGTCTTACTAGCTGTAAGGTATTTAAAAAGGCATAAGAAATATTTCTGTTACTCAAAGAAAAAAGGAGAGATTTAGAGGGCTGAGTTCAGCAGTTTTTCTGGTGGGGACTATGAGTCAGAGAGTATTCCTGAGATCATATCATCTGATTACTTCCCTCAAGACAGTGTGGCTGACGTGAAATGTCTAATGTGTGAAAAGACAGAAGCAAGGAGGTACCACAGCTTAAAACTGCCTAAAGAAAACAAAAAAAAATGAACAGAACCCCCTTAGGATCTGGAATCCATCTGAGCACATATTGATTATTTGACATGTAATATGAGTACATCTTCCAGAAAGATATAGCTACAGATATGTTATTCCCTCACCTCTGGGTTTTTAAACTGTCTGGTCTCTGAGAGGAGATATAAGAAATCTATGGGTATATCTTAAAGTCTATTCAAGAAATCAGTCTATGGTGTATAAGACAACAGATAAAGAGCTTGGTCTTAGATTTCAAGTACTGGGTCTACTCCATGCCAGCTGTGTGAACTTCTGAATGTCACTGAGTCATCTAGGCTAGCTTTTCTTAACTATGAAATGGGGATATGGCTACCCAGATCGGTAGCAATGATTCACTGAGCATGTAAGACACCCTCCCAGTATCTTTAAGAAAGCACTCAAACACTGCAGTTACCTGGATAATAATTGTCAATGGAGTAGCAAAGCTAATAGGTACTGAGGTGGTCAGATAAGGGGTATTACTGTAGACTCCAGTGGTCAAAGTAAGATTTGCTGGCTGTGAGCCCTTGAATAATAGTACAGTTGGTTCAAAGAAGTGGAAAAAAGAAGACCATCAGTCAGAGCCAGTCCCATGCAAGAGGGCATAACCCAGGAAGGGTTACCAGAGCAGAGGCCACAAGGGTGGTTCCCTGTAGCTCCATTCTTATAAAGGCTGTATGAGGGGCTGTTGGGCCTAATCTGGACACTACAAATACAGGAAGAAGTGGATGCAGACTGGAGGCTGGGTCTCATGGTCAGTGGTCTCCATAGGAAACCTCACTGTGTTTCGTTACGTCCAAGATTTTAGTGAAATTTTAGAAAGCATAAAAACATTTTGGCTTATCTGATAGCCAAAAATGGAGTCAAATGTGCTAGGATTATATAACTATATATGAGTACAACTTTTCCATACCTCTAAATATAAATAAATACAAATAATTTATACACACACACACACACACATACACACACACAGTCTCATTCAACAATTAAAACCATGCTATTAATACTTACATATCTAAAAATTATTTTTCATTTCTATGTTATCCAAATTAAAAGCTTTACTAGAACCTAGGTCCTTGGAGAGTAGAACTAATCTTTAAATCCATTTGTGCACAGGACTTAGCCATATATTGTACGAAGATATGTGATTGGCTGATATGTGATATACCAACAGGTGCTAAAGGGAAATAATTTATGAAAATTAAGAAATAAGAGAATCTCCCTGGTGCCTACCTTACCTAGTGCCAAAATATAGGAATAAATCACTTCTAGAATGTCCCTCAAGGCCCAATCGTAGTGGCATGGGAGGTAGGGTGCCACCACATGACACTGGAGTCATATGGGAAGACCCAGGTTTGGATCCTGTAGTAACCTGAACATATTGGATGCTATCAACCATGATCCTGATTGACTACCATGCTGAGGAGACTCGCTACCTGGTAAGATCCTATCAAGAGTGTCTGTCTATCTGTCTCTCTCTTTCTCTCTTGCACACACACACACACACACACACACACACACACAAATGCATCATGAAAACAAAGAATGACCTTTGAAAAAAGGATTGTCCCTCAAAAAACTATCTTTCTATAATAGATTAATAGTTATTCTTTCTTACAAATACAGAATTTTTTTTTTTTTGGAGAGGTTTTTGCTATAGTGCGTGTGAACTCACCAGAAAGACAGAGAGACAGAGAGACAGAAAGTGAGAAATCACCCCCCAGGGGGGATGGCCACACAGCAATCCCTTCTCCTCCATTCTCCTCTCAGGATCTTGGGCACGCACGCACGCACACGTGCCTGGCATGAGTTTAAGCCACCAGGTCCTGGACTCAAACCGCGATCGACTACATGGGAGTCCAGCAACATAGCCATTACACTAACTGCTGGTTCCACAAATACAGAATTTGCTTGAATTTCCAATTAATAATATAATCTTTTTTGAAGATTTTCTGCTACACCAAAAACAAACCATAATTTAGATTATTGATGCTTACATGAAAGAGTCATTGCTTGTATCATCATTATAACTCTGGAATCAGTTATTTTTGTTTCTTTCAGATCATGTGCTATTCTTCCTACCCCAACAATCTGGTCTATTATAATATAAAATCAAAAATTCTGGAAATAAGCATATAAATAAATAAAGTACTTATCAAAAACTAAAACCCATATCTTTTGTTCCTTCCTAATTTTTGCATAATCAGCAATGTGCTTTCTTCTAGATTTTTGGTTCTTTAAGTTTCTACAGCCACTTGCAGTCCTTAACTTGTGAGGGTGCAACTCAAAATTTTCTTAAGTTTGCCCAAACCGGGTTGTCAGGAAAGTCATGACACATTTTTACATAGAAAAATATATAAAAATACAGCACAACTTTTCAGACAATCTAATAGACTGCTCCCTTTTGTGATTGATAAACTCTTTGTAAGTCCCTCAATAGAAAGAATTTTTTGATTATTGCCTAAATAAAAAAAAAATTAACAGAGTCAGAAAGATCACTGTTTTAGAAACTGTGATTTATAAAAATTAGAAAAAGCTTTCATTGGAAACCTTCCAAGAAATGCTGACCCTGGAATGTTGGTTTTTGTTTTCTTTGGTTTTTTTTTTTTTTCATTTCATTTTCTTCCATACATTCAATCACATTATTATTTGTCTTACAAAATGGATATTTCAACAGGTGAACATTTCTCCCTAATACTGTTGATAAAACTATGAAATATCTTCAACAGATAATACCACACCTCTGTGTGCCATTAATGCTTTGCCTCTCTGTCCCTCTCCCAAATGTCCTTCCTCATACCCTCCTCTTTCACACACACTATATCTGGTATTTACATCTATATACTGCATTTCTATATCCTTTAGACAATTAGTTTCAGTCATAGAGTGCAGCCACTCGGTATATATTAAGTGGGGACATACAATGCCTCTCCTTCATAGCATGGCTTGCTTCACTCAGCAGTAAGTCTTCCATAGTCATCCACTTCTTGTCAAAAGCCAGGGTTTTGTTGTTTTTTTATGGATGAATAGTATTCCATTGAGTATATGTGCCACAGTTTTTCTAACCATTCATTAGTTCGTGGGCATTTGGGTTGTTTCCATGACTTAGCAATTGTGAAAAGTGCCGCAAGACCCTGGAATGTTTTGTCAGTTTAAAAGAGTATATAGCCTCTAGGACTGGCAGAGGTGCTGCCATGGTGGTGCAGTGGTGAGAAGGTCCCTTATAAGTATGAAGTATCCTGTACACACAGGATGTATGCACACATAATATCCATGATCCAGGCTATCTAAGGCTGGGGAGTGGATTATAGCATGAAAATCTTTTGTGGGGTGCCTGTCCCTGTATATCTCTCTCTGTCTCTGTCTCTCTCTCTCTCAAGAAACAAAACAAAAATGAACTTATGTTTTCAAAGAGAAAGAACCCCCTCTACTCCCACCTTCCCACTCTCCCAGCTTAGAAGTTGCTTTTGCTACACACAAGTCCCTCACTTCATAGCTGGAGCAGGAAAGGGCTAAGGATTCCATTACAGTGGCTGAAGTAGCTTAGTTCTAGCAAAGAAGCTACCTCTGTTACTACCCCAGGAATGGAGGTGCGCCAGGTCTACTTTAAGGCATTAATGAGTAACCAGTGTTTGGGATCACACAGGTTTAATATGTGTATATTTGAATAACAGGCAGATTGTTGGAGGGGAATACTTCCCAAGTATGTAAATACAGCCTGTTTCTTTAAATCTGTTACCTCATTTATTTACATTAGAACAGAAAGCACTGCCAGAAGCAACAGCTGATGATAGTCATGCAACTTTCCACAAAGACAACAATTAAACAGCTTTGTGTTATTTTAATGAGCAGATGACTTTTATGTGAGCAGGATTCAAACTGTAAAATCTCCCAGTTCCCAGAACCAGAAAGCCCCTCAGGATTTGCAGAAGTTGGTGTGACTCTAAGGAAGGGCACTCTTTGGCTCCTTCCCCACAGTGCCTGGAGTTTGGGCTCTCTCCTTCCTCTTCTCTCCTCTCCCCAACTATACTCTTAGCTCTCTTCTACTCCTCTCCCCTCTTCCGTCCTTCCTCTCCCTTTCTCCCTTTTTCTCCCTCTTCCTCACTCTTCTTCTGCCCTCTTCTTGTCTCATAAAGCCATTAGGAATAGATGGGGGAAAGTGTGTGAGAGAGAGGGATTCTACCTGGAATACATTTTAGTGATTAAATTTCTGATGAATACACAGAGTATTTGTTAAGCCTATTTTTAAAGTTGAGAGTGAGGTAGAAAAAGTGGTTGAACCCCTCTCCTGCCACACACACAGTGAGTCTCTGTTAAGGCAGAGAATACCATCTCTATTCCCACTCTCCCCATTCTGTCTCCAAAAGGTTTCAATGAGAGCCACCTAAAGACAGAGGTCGGCAGGACTGACTTCTTTAACTCACACCCTCTGCAGGAGCAGCAGGGAGGATGCCCTCTGCTTTCCTAAGGCCTAGTCTGGAACAGAAGGTTCACAACAGGCATCTCTGGTGGATCCAGTTACCCCCTTCAGCCCCACACTGCCCCCAGAGGCCCAGTCTGTGGAGTCTCATTTTCACCAGGAGTTCATCTACCTCTAGAATGACCTCCACTCCCACCACTCTAACAAACTGACAGTTAAAGTAAGAATAATTATTTGTGCCATGTCAAGACAGAGCTTTGGGATTCAGTCATATTGTTAAATTGAACTATTTTGGCTTAAAACGACTGCTGTACTCTCACATTTGGATTGCTATGGATAAACCAAAATCGTACATGTTAGGTTGTTTTCCTGAACTGGTTACGCTAGCCACACTTTAGTCAATCACAGAAAGCCCACCTTTTAGGCTGTTCCCGCAGCCTACCCTCCAGCTGTAACCAGTCCGATTACTTTTCTACCTTATTCCTTCACTTTCATTTTGTACATCACTTTCCCTTTCCACAAATTTAAATAAGTAGATACTTGGAGTGGCCTGGCAGCCATTCTGGGAAACTACCCATTTCAAATCATCTCTTGTTCAAATAAACTCTGTTAAAATTTTAGTTTATCAGGACTAGCAGTTGGCGTAATGGCAATGTCGCTGGACTCCCACATAGTCAATTGCGATTCGAGTCTCCAGACCCAGTGGCTTCAACTCACGCTGGGCACGTTTGAGTGCATGCCCAGGATCCCGAGAGGAGAATGGAGGAGAAAGGATTGCAGCGTGGTCATTTCCCCTGGGGGGTGATTTCTTGCTTTCAGTCTCTGTCTCTGTCTTTCTGGTAAATGCATGCACTCTATAGCAAAAACCTCTCCAAAAAAATGTTTAATTTTTCTAAAATTTTGTTTTTAACATGTATAGGTAAGGAGTGTGCCTATCAAAACAGGAGATTCAAGTGTAGTGGGGAAGAATGAGAGGGGGCAGCTGCTAAGAGGATAGTGAAGTCTGAGTCCTCATGTACCTGAAAATTTGCAAACTTGTTTTTCTTTCTATTAATAACTCCTATAATTCTACATGTCTACTCTAACTCCATTAGCATAGACCAGCTAGTTCCCTGAAAGGCATCCACAATACCCACAAGTCTTTGAGTTTTCTTAACAGACATGCCAGTAATACAGGCATATTATTTTTCACTTTTATAATCTCTAGTATGCAAGATCAAACCTCTCCAACATTTTGGGATTTGAGGAAGTGACTGACATGTTACAGATGCTCCTTCCCTCCTCCCTCCTCTCCCCGAGTCCGCGTTTAGTGGGAGAGATAGATGTTAATCAACATATAAACACACAAAGAAGGTACTCCTAAGTCCTCACAAAGGACACCAAGCTGCTCTCCAGTTCCTGGATGCTATGAAAGAAGACAAATTCGATCAGGTCTTTCAGAGGAATGAGAAGGGATAGACTGCTTTGGTAAATATGGCAAGGAAAAGGGCCAGAACAGAGGAAGAAGCCACACCACATAGGAAAAGCACATGTTCTAGGGGAGCCCCAAATCTGAGAGGGCTTGCCCCTAATGTTTACCTATTCTGAAGAACATAGCTGAAGGTAGAGCAGGAGAAGACATGAGTTTACTTACCCAGGAAAGGATGCTCTGCTGATGGCCAGGCAGAGAATGGTCCATGCCATCATGAGCACAGACTCAGGTCACATATGTTAAGAACAAAGCATTCAAGTCAATTAAAGATCAATGAAAATTCCCTGTCATCAAGACAGGGGTCTGGTTTGTACATACATTCTCTGAAGGTGACAGTAAAAGGTTAGCATTATCTCGTAACAGAATCAGCAGAGTATGTTTAGGGTTTAGCACCCTAGTCATGTGATGTTAATATGGGAAGGAGTATGCGTACCTCTGGTATGGCCCTGGCCACTGACCAATTCCATGAGGTGAAGATCATGGTTACAAGATGTTTAAGAGACCCAACCACTGGTTTGGCTGGGTCTCAGGCAGATAAAGTGAAGAGGGAGGAGGGAGGAGAGCTCAAGACATGGAGTCTACCCTCAGCAGGGAACTTGGAAACCTGTGAGTGACTCAGAAGAGCTGGATCTGGGGAACCAAAATGAATGGGCAAGACAGAAAAGTGACCAGAAGAGTGGAAGTCAAGTTGGTGCACTGGGCCTTGTAGATAGATTTTCTTCTCAGCTCAGTGGAAAGATCACAAATATTCAAAAGTCCACAATAAGTAATTAATATATGTTTGAAAGGAAAAGAGGAGGGAAGGTTAGTTTATCTGATGTAGCAATTTACATATATTCCAAAGCCTTGGCCAAATTTAGACCCGTTCTTTCTACAATGCATTTCTTTGTGCCTGCCATCAACTATTGATATTTACCTACATTATCCCATTTATATGCTGAAGCTCTAATGCCCAATATGATGGTATTTCAAGATGGAGGCCTTTGGAAGATAAATAAGTTTAGATGAGGTTGTAAGGGTGGGGCTACCCCACAATAGGAGTAGTGCCTTTATTAGAAGAAAGAACAGAGAGCTTGCTATCAGACTTTCTCTACCATGTGAGGCTACAGCTTTTGTAGCTATACAAAAGCCAAGAAGAGAGCCCTCCCCAGAACCCAACCATGTTGGCACCATGAGCTTAGAATTCCAGTCTCTGGAATTGTGAAAAATACATACATATATTTCTGTTGTTTAAGCTACCCAATCTATGATATTTTGTTATAGCAGCTCAAGTAAACTAATTCAATGCCACTTTTAATTTTTTTTGGGGGGGGTTTATTTTTGCTATAGGGCGCGTACGCTCGCCGACAGACAGAGAGAGACAGACAGAAAGCGAGAAATCACCCCCCCCAGGGGAGATGGCCACACTGCAATCACTTCTCCTCCATTCTTCTCTTGGGATCTTGAGCACATATGTGCACACACCCGGCGTGATTTTTAAGCCACCAGGTCCAGGACTCGAACCACAGTTGACTACATGGGAGTCCAGTGACATAGTCATTATGCTAACTGCTGGTCCCCCACTTTTAATTTTAATTCTCAGTGTAGCTCACTTTTTAGAAAGAAAATTATAAATTATAGTACATACCATTAAAGAGAAACACCAAACTCGTGGGCTACCTGAGAACCAACCCAAGTTGCTCAGAAATGGTTCAAGGTCAGGATGGGGTACTGCCTAAAGTGTCAGCATGCCTGTCAGAGGAAAGCCCGTGGAAATTTCCAGAACCTTAGTGCCATGAACTGGCTGTAAACACAGAAGCCCTTTCTCTGAGATGCATGCCTCTCCTCATTTGATACACCCTTCTTATAGATCAACACTGGCCTGTTCCTTCCCTGAAGTAACTTCTTGGGTCTAAGACTATTTTAGCAGGAGTTTTCTGTGTACGTGGGAGGCTACTTTATACCATGTTGGAGCTCCACGTTCTTTCTCCACTAAAAAGCCCAATACTGGTTAATCCATTAAGACAGATTAAAGTAAGGGGGGAAAAAATCCATGAGATCATACTGGAAGGCTGCAGAGGGAAGAATGTTAACAGAAGGAGAGTGCTATAAAACACAGAGCCATATTTTTCCCAAGAGCTCAGCCAGATACTCTGCATTGTTGTTTAATTCTCTGAAGAGAAGGAAAACATTCTTTACTTTTCAGTGCAAAAGAAGTTTAAATAACGAAGAACTGCTAAACAAACAAACAGAGGAAAGCCCAGTAAAGCAATTCATTAAATAAGTCCACTGTACAAAAGGAAAAATGTTGCTTAACAATCCATCCCCCTGAGGACCAACATTTATCTTAGACCCCAAATTAAACACATTACAACTTCACAGCAAAAGTATGTTTCCCAGTGGGATTTAAATAAAGTCCAATTAAATAGATCTCTAGAAATGTCAAGAGCAAGCCTCAAGGGAGAGCATATTTCTACTGAGAAACATTCCCACTGGAAATTATATTTACAAAAGGTCATCTAAAAACATCCATGTCAAGAGGAGTTGAGGAAGGCAGAGAACAAGGTCAGCTTATACAAGCGCAGCCCAGGTGGGTCCCATTGCTGAAACCATGATTAGAAATGTCCAGCCAAAAATGTTGTATGCATCTTGGCTTGTTTTGAATGAAACCTCCAAGTTCCAACAAATAACTTTTACAACTATGAGTTTTAGTAAGATCTGCAGGTCAAAGGACTGTGGCTTAGGGAATTTAGGAAGTGGTAGGGGAAAGAACTAAATGTCAGCTTCAACATTTGAATTGTTTTCCTGGACCAATATTTTCAGTTCACAAATGGCATAGAAATAACTTCCTCAAGTCATGGAGCTGAATTCTTTATTTGGCAAGAATAGTAGGCAAGCCAGGGCATTGATGATCAACTGCCAGAAAGAGAATACATTAGCTGTCCTTACACATGGATTCACCCAGCCGGCCATGTCCAACAGTCAGACCACCCCCTGAAGCTTGGGCTTGGGAAACTCAGACTGAATTCAGGTGAAACAGCCATGCAGTAAGAGACTGAGAAAAGAAGGAAAGTAAGCTGAAGAAATATGAGGCAAGTGTAGGCCCAGGGAAACAGTGAACTATGAAGCCCAAGTCACTTACATCCACTCTCATTTTTAAATGGAGATATTTCTCAGCAATTAAAACAATGTGTCAGACTTGCTGTCTCCAGATATTGTTAAAGATTAATCATGCTAGCCCCAAGAAATCATGGACCACCCTATACCCCTTATCTTCATGTTTAACCAGAGAACATGAGATCATTCTATAACCCTTATCTTAATATTTAACCAATCACTGTGTGCAAAGACTCTTGCAATAGCTTTCAACCAACGTAAACCTTTGACTAACACTGAAATACTCCCCTTCCCATTTGTAACTTTTACCTTAGAAAAACTATATAAACTGTAAGACCCTGGCATACTTCATTAGAGGTGATTTGGGTATTGTGGTTTTCAGGCAATTGTTCTACTTTGGCCTGAATAAACTCTATTATTTCATTTATTATGCCTCAGTCTTTCTTTTAGGTTGACGAGACATACAAGGTTACACTGGTCAAAAACTAGCATATCCCCATCTCAAAGGACCACCTGAGATTAAGGAGAAATAAAAACAACACACAGGTCATTTCTGAGTTGGGCTGGGATTATCAATTATCAACATGGACTTGAGGCTAAGTGGATGGCCAGCCGAGTAATGGCCAATTCAACCTGGGACATGTGGAAGGGTGAGCGGACCTGAGATGCACTACATCATCTGGCACCATCAGCCTTTCTAACCACACCCCTTGAAATCTGGCCTAACACTGTACAGGGTGACAGAAGCCCTGAAAGCAAGGACTCAGAGCCAGACCACAATGAAGTGATAATAGGTTCTAGCTCTGTGACCCCTGTATAAAATCAGGACTTTGGGTAACTTTTAAGCTTCTCCTAATTATAACATTATATAGTTTCAACTCAGCTTTGATAAAACAGATATGGATAAACAATGGCACAAGATCAGGTTGTTAGAGAATATGTGAGGCCTAGATGATTTGATTCCTACTTCAAGGCCTTTGCACTTGCTGTCTCCTCTTCCTGGAACTCTCTTTCCATAGTTCCTCGCTGTCATAAGGAATACATATTCGGGGGCCAGCAGGTGGCATAGTGATTAAAGCACTGGACTCCCACGTGGCCAACTGTGGTTCAAATTCCAGATCTGGTGATTTGCAAATCAAGCTGATCTCATGTGCATGCATGCCCCAAATCCAGGGAGAATGGAGAGGGGATTTCAGCATAGCCATCACCCCCCTGGAGGGGGGTGATTTCTCACTTTCTCTCTCATTTCCTCTGTCTCTCTCCAGCAAGAGCATGTGTCCTATGGGGGGGCGGGATTACATATGTGAGCTCTGGGTAATGGCACAGAGCTCCTAAAACCCTGGAATCTCCTGAACAGTATCTTTTACATACTTATGAGATGAATGGTGGCTGTGGGCCCCTAGATAGCTTCTGAATAGAAGATGGTCTGGTCACTAGGAAGACCAATGCAGCATGGTTAAATTAGGACTTTAAGTCCCACTCCTCAGTATCTAGACAGAGAAAGGGGCTGAAAGTTGATTTGATCACCTTTGGCCAATGAGGTAATTTACTGTGGCCTATGTAATGAAGCCTCAATAAAACCCCAAAAGAACAGATTTGAAGAATGTCTAGACTGCTGGACATGTGTTAGTGCCTGGAAGATGAAGCACCCTGAGGATGTGGAAGCTCCACGCCTCTTTCCCATACCTTACTCTATGAATCTCTTCCATCTGATGGTTCATTTGTGACATTTTGTAATATCCTTTATAATAAATGGGTAAATGTAAGTACATGTTTCCCTGAGTTCTGTGAGCTGTCTTGACAAATTAAAATCAAACCCAAGGAGGAGAAAGTTGTGGGAGCCCGACACATTGATTAGAAACAGAGATGACAACTTCCAGCACGTACTGGTATCTAAAGTAGGGGCCAGTCTTGTGCCATCAACCTGGAGGATCTAATGCTATCTCCAGGTAGACAGGGTCAGACCTCAGATTGCAGAACACCCAGCTAGTGTCCACTACAGAATTACTTGGTGTGTAGACAAAAAGTGCCACATAAGTGTTCTGTGATGTGAGAGTACAGTTGGAGGAAAATGGTGTGTTTCTTTTAGATGATTCAGAGCTCAGATCAAATGTGGCCTTCTTAGAAAGGTCTTCCCTGGCCTTCACTTCACACCTATCCTCCTTTATCTCTATTCATCACATCATAAAGTCTTAAAGTTTTATTGTTTTCAAAATACTTGTCACTATCTGAAGTTATTTATTTCTTCCTTGTTTATTATTTTTAAAGTGTAGACTCCCAAGGAAGCTGAGATGCTGTTTGTCTTAGAGGAAACAGAGTGTAATGGTTCAGTGCAACAAGGCCAGACTGCCTCCATGACCTTCCAGTATGTGCTAGGTCTTGGCAAAACTGCTTAGCCTCCTTGTACCTTAGTTTCCTTCTATGTAAAATGGAGCTAAAAATAGTGCCCACAGGCAACAATAGACTTACTGAGATAAATAAATTATCTACTATATGGTAATTATTATTAGAAATTGCAAGTATTCATTATTGAGCATCTAATTTGTACGGTAAGTATTCATTAAATATTTTTAAGTTAAATGAACACTGGAATGAGACTAGAGATGGCCAGTTAATTATAAAGCACCTATTTTATGCTATTCACCATTATGCTGAGGATTTAGAAGATTAAAAAAAAAGTCTCCAGGGCCAGTAGGTAGTTAAAGTGGCTAGATCCCATATGCTCAACCTTATGGTTTGAGTACCAGACCTGGTATCTGGAGAAACACACCAGGTGTGTGTGCATTTGTGCCCAAAATCCTGAAAGAAGGGAAAAATGGAGAAAAAGTGATTGTTACATGGCCATCCCTGGGGCAGGAAGGGCAACAATGCTTCCTCACTTTCTCTCTCTCTCTGGCAAGTGCACACATCCTCTGGTAAATGAAAGGAAAGAAAGAGAGAGAGAGAAAGAAGGAAGGAAGGTAGAAAAGAAGGAAGGAAGGAAGGAAGGGAGGGAGGGAGGGAGGAAGGGAGGGAGGAAGAACTCTCCAATTTAATTAAAGAAGAAGAAATTAAGTAATGTTCGTAGAGAGTTAGCAAAAGGACTAGCAGGGAGAAATGTTTTAAGAATACAGTGAAGACTGACCTGAAGGATGCCATCTGGCTGTGACTCATGCAAGGCAGGTGCAGAATGAGCCGGGTGCATTCAGCACGAGGACCTAGAAATCCTGACATTCCCTAGGCTGGGAGGGAGGACTGACAAGGCTCATGAGGGAAAGGCCAACTGTAGGAGTGCCAAGCCTTAAATGTGACAAATGGGCACCCTGTGGAGGGCTGAGATCCAAGACAGAATGAACATGGTGGCCTCCGACACTTTCTCCCTGCTCTGTGCCTCACCACTTGGATATCTCATGTGAGTGATGGATGGTGGAGACTGATGGAAAGCAGTCATGAAAACCCAAAGAAAGCTGAGGGGTGGAGCTCTCAGTCTGTGGAGAGTGGCAAAGACCCTTAGCTTAGTTCAACAAGCATGTAAGTGCTAAATAAGGACTTGGGGTACAGGCCTCAGTACTAGGGGTATAAGACCTAACAAAATCTTGAGGCTTGACCTTCTCAAGCTAGTTGGTCCTCACATTTGGACACTGTGAGCAGTAATACATGATTTAGTGCATTTACCATTCTCAGGTGGTCCTGTTTGGTTTTGTTTTTACCTCCTATTCTAAGATACAACACTGGATCAGGAATTCTGGATTCCACATATACTTTTTAATTGTGCATCTTTAGGCAAATTACTTAACTTTAATGCCACTTTAAATCACATGATCATAAGAGCTTTTTCTTCAAACACAAGAGTTTCCTCTTCTCTTAACAAGGACTGTTATATTGCTATTTCTGTGGAAAGGATATAACACATTATGGGGCTCTTCAAAGATAAACTACCTGAGAGCCCTGGGTCCTGTGGGTACCGTGTGAGAAGAGAATGCCTAGTTCACTGTACCTTTTCCCTTAATTTTGATGAATCTACTCCATCCCTCTTAGAAACTGGGACTCAGGGCAACACTACATTCTATGGGGCTGATCGTGTGGGAAGGTTCCAGATGTGTGTGTGTGTGTCCATGATCTGGGGCTGAAGTTGGGGATGGATCACAGCATGAAGATCTTGTTGAGGTGAGGCGATGGAGTATCTCTCTCAAGAAATAGACACTTGGAAAAAAAAAAAAGAAGAAGAAAAATAAACTAGGACTGACTCTCCCATAAGTCACTGAGAATGGCAGGGAGCACTATCTAATAGTTATCCAAAGTAACGTGTCTTAACTCTAAAACAAATGCCTCTGAAGAGCAGGCCTGACACAGTGCTATGTAAAAAGCGCCTAGGACTAGCCCTTGTTAGAAAGAAATCAAACCATCTTGGGTGTTGGATGAGGCCTCTTTACAACTCCAAAGACTTTTTGTTTCATTTCTGGTTCTCAAGGGTGAATAAACCTTCTTTGGCACTAACAACAAAGTTTATATGTGTCTTTTCTTAGAGATCTGACTTCCACGGTAGTCACAAGATACAAATAGGAGTCAACTTTCTAGGAGTTATTGACTAAGAGCGCCTGCTAGAACAAGAGCTAGGTCTGAGCACGAATAGGAGGGGAATGGTTAGCAGAACCACAGACAAAAAAGATGGATCTATTTCAAGCAGGGAAGAAGAAACTATACTAAAAAAGAAGAAGAAAACATGCGGGATAACGGCTAAGAAACCCAAAAGGAAGCCTTAAAAGAAAAGGCGACATTTGATTATGAGATATAAGAGGACACACTTCAGGAGTATGATTGCAGACAAAAGAAATAACTAAAGAACAAAAAAATAAGACACTTCTTTCCTGTACTCTCACTCTACACCACTTTCTCATCAAGACACAATACCAACATTTGTATTTAAGAAGTCCTGGTGTCAAAGAGGAGCCACAGATATGTATGTCATCACCACTCATGTGATGTCTGGGAGAGGGGTCCAGAGCTTGGAGTTGGGAGGGTACTGGGCATTGAGGTATCAGAGGTCTGCCTGTCTCCAGGCTGAGTTAAAAACAGTTGCTCAAAGACTGAGTCATTCACAAGTCTAGGATGTAACTGGCCATTGTCACCAAGGATATGGAGTTAGAGAAACAAACAAATTAAGCTATAGCACTTAGCTCTCTCAATATATCTCTAATATATATATATATATCCAGATGAAAGACAGTCTATTCTTGCAACACTGCAGTGAAATTCTGACACTAAAAGAGTCAGCAACAGATGCACAAGTTAAAGCCACAGTCCCCAACAAAATTGCCCTTACCTCCAGACACTCCCTTCAAGTTCAGGGTTGCTCAGACCACCCACATTTCTGACCAGTTGGTTACAAATCCTATGGTTCCTACAGCTCTTCAGAGTCAATCGTTCACTAGAATAACTCATGGAATAAGGACTGTACTATACTTATTATCGCAGTTTTATTATAAAAAATCTAAGCCAGGATCAGCCAAATGAAGAGATATGTAAGACAAAGCCTGAGAGGGCCTCAAACATGGAGCTTCTGTGCCCTCTCCCTACAGAATCATGATATATCAATGTGTTCACCAACAAGGAAGCTTCCCTGTTTGTCAGTGGAGCTTTAGTATCCAGAGTTTCTATAGGGGTTTTGTAATTTAAGGAAGACTGATTAAATCGTTAGTCTTGTGACTGAACTCATCTTCAGTCTTGCTCTCCTCTGTACAAAGGCTGGATTAACAATCCAATGGCCCAATCCTCTAATAATGTGACTAGCCTTTCTGATGTCTGACTCCTATCCTGAGTCATCACATTAGCATAAATTCAGGTGCCCAAATGAACAATGACACTCTTCTCACACTGGAAATCCCTGGGTTTGCAGTTTATCTCCTAGGAACCTAGAACAAAAGCCAGGTAAATTCTCTGTTGAACAATAATCCACACTCATCAAGAGTGTGAATTCTATTGTTGAACAGGTTTGAATTTGTCTGTCTGCTATGTGACTTTGGACAACTTACCTAACCTCTCTCAGCCTCAGTTTCCTCATCTAAAATGCAAGGTTAATATTGTTATTATAAAGTGATGGAGGGACCAGCAGTTAGCGTAATGGCCATGTCACTGGACTCCCATGTAGTTGATCATGGTTCGAGTCCCGGGCCCAGTGGCTTAAACTCATGCTGGGTGCGTGTGTGTGTGCATGCCCAAGATCCCGAGAGAAGAATAAAGGAAAAGGGGTTGCGGCATGGCCATCCCCTCTGGGGTGTGATTTCTTGCTGTCTCTCTATCTCTCTCTGTCTTTCTGGCAAGCGCACATGCCCTATAGCAAAAAAAAAAAGAAAAAGAAAAAGAAAAAAAGTGATGGATACCATTTGACAGAAATGTAATGATTATATTACATAACAAGATTCTTTTCTGGTAGTTATAATAAAAAAAGTAGGGGCCAGCAGATGGCGTAGCAATCATATCACTGGACTCCCACATGGCCGATTATGGTTCAAGTCCTAGATCTGGTGGCTTGAAACTCACAACAGACACATGTGCATGTGTGCCAAGATCTCAGGAAGAGAATGGAGAAAGGCTTATGGTGTGGCCATTCCCAATGGAGGGGGGGGTTATTTCTCACTTTTCTTCTCACTGTCTCTTTCTATTTCTCTCGGGTGAGCACACATGCCCTAGGGCAAAAACTGCTAAAAAAAAAAAAAAAAGTAAAGGAATAGGTAAAATTTAACATTTGTATTTACTTAACTTCACATAACCAAAATATTTTTAATTGTGATTATACTATTTCAATGTATAATCACCAAACAATTAGTAATAAAATATTTAATATTTTCACATAAAGTCTTTGAAATCCAGTGTATTTTTAACACACAGCAGATCTCAGTTTGGACTGTCTGCCTTGAACACTCAATAGCCACATGTGATAGCTACCAAAATGGTAGAGTTAACACTGTTTCTATTGCCACTAAATGAATTACTGCCCAGTGCCATAATCATCCTCACTCTCCAAATGTTAACTAAAAAGTGTGTGTGTGTGTGTGTGTGTGTGTGTGTGTGTGTGTGTCTGTGTGTGTAAGCACCACCACAGAGGTGGCGATGAGTAACTCAAAGGCACAATAAGCTACACTGCATCAGGAAGTCAGTCGGCTCCCCCAGACATCAAATAGCTACTCTATTCTCCCAAAGAGAAACACTCGAACTCGGAATAGAGTCTCTCTGATCAATTACCACAGTATGCTCTTCTGTTCGCCTACTCCCATATCTCCCAGCATACATTTTAATTCTAACAAAATCAAGTAGCCATGGACAATAGCTTTCAGTGGGAAAAGCCACCCTGCAAGTACTACACAGCCAGCTGGGAAAGTCTGAAGATGCTCTGAATGGCTGGGGAGTGGGGAAGAAGGAAAACGGCAGGGAGGAGCTCTCACTCATGGAATTTTTGAGCAGCCAGCCTCTCCTCGCCCTTCTCAGGCCACCTCCTAGAGCCACTGCCTGGCCACCAGCTAACTGTACACAGCCAATCACCCCACTCCGCTCTCTGGAAAAGGCTCTGCATCATGAATCCAAAAGAACGCCACTAGTGGGAGATTGATTTCAGGGTAATTATTTAGGCAGCTTTGTAGCATCTGATTCTCAGGCCCTAAAGTGTCCTCAAAGATATTATTTTTTAAGATGCAGATATTAATATGAAAGCACTGACCCTGTTAATGGTGCTATCTTGCATTCTGCTTCCTCTAATCTTTGAAGACTGAGCTGCCCAGATAACATTAGCCCTGCATTTACCCAGTTTAGTTCATTAGATTCTCACTGGAACAAGTCTAGGGGGTAGGTGGGGGTCTTCCTAGCCACCTTCAAGGTAGGAATGAAATGATTCACCTAATAAGGGCAGATGAATGCATTTTTACATAATATGCAAGATTAATTATAATAAATTCAATCTAATTCACATACCTTATCAAGGAAGACAAGCTAATTATCTGTCAGAGAATTATATCCTATTTAAAGGGCATTTTACCTCAATTTGGCAAAAAGAACTAATTAATGGGAATCTTCTTTCCAGTCTGAAGTATTCTTGCTGCCTATATCTGCTTATAGTACTATATCCCCAGGATTTAAAAAAAATAATAATAATAATTGTGGGCAGAGACAGGAACAAACAAGAATCCTCATCATCTCACAAAGTCTAACTCCTTTGGTTTTTATTATCCTTCCAAGTGTTTTATCAACAGCGTAAAACTGGGAATGACTCATATTTATGAAACAAGGAGCTGTTGTTGGCCCTGCCAGATCATTCACTTTCACAATGGCTTCTGGTTTTTAATAGTGCTTGGTGATGCTTCCAAACATCCTCACTCTGTCCACCAAAGGAGAAGTCCAAGATGCCAGGGTTTGCAATACATGCCTTGAGTCCTCACGGCATATACATACCACCGGGGTTTTGCAAAGACTATGGCTGAGGATGAAGACTTCCCTAAAAACTAACAAGTTGGACAGGTAGCTGGGTTTTGTATTCTGGAGAGAAAAGCACTAATGTAAAAGTGAAAGAGAATTAGGGGGTAAACAAATTAACTGGCTGGGCCGGCAGGTGGCAGGGTGATTAAAGACGCTGTACTCCCACATGGCCGACTACATTTCAAGTCCCAGACCTGGAAGCTTGCTTTCTCACTTTCCCTCTCTCTCTTTGGCTCTCACTCTGTTCCTCTCTGCTCAAATGAAAATAAATTAAATAAATAAAGTTAAATAAAATAATTCTTAAAAAGATTCATAAATAAACTGGCTGGCAGCTAGCACCCATTCCTCTAAATGGGCAGGGACAGGGAGGGAGTGTGGGAGAAAGGATTCCGAACAAGGGATTCGCTCAAAAGGTTTTTATCTTATAATACCAAAAACATGGAAACAATCTTAATTCCCATTAACAGACAAACTAAGTAAAATGTGATAATGAAACAGGTTAAAATGGTGTTTAAAATGAAAATCTATGATGATAATACAGGAAGCAAAAGTACGTGCACTATAATGTAAGAATGAATTTCAGTTTCTATATGAGAGACTCTGCAAAACATGCACATATATGGGTAAAGAATGAACAGAATATGTAAAAATGAAACTAGGCTGGCCAGTGTTGGATTAGTATACCATGTTTTCCCCTTCTAAAATTTTCTCAATATTCCAACAGTGGATATACATGAAGACTTTTTGCTAAGACTTAATTTTATAAGATACATAGAAATAGCATATAATTTTCCAGCATGCCATGGACTCAGGAGAAAATACCTATGTAATTATCTATCCAATTCCACTAAAAACATTAGGTTTTCCTAAACATTTAAACAACAACAACAAAAATTCACCAAGCATCACAAAGAGCTATTAATTGATAAAAACTCTCTCTCTCTCTACAAGAAAAAATATAAATTTGTAATATAGGATGGCCGAATACAAATATGAGGAAACATTTGTAGGCTGTCAATCAGAAGGCATTTAACAAGCTCATGAGAAAAATAAATTATGAAGAGACCTGACATGGTCAAATGCTTATAACCACAAGCTATGTTTATTCAATGAGAATGCAGATACAAATCAAAGGATTATATGCCCACTGGGATTTAAAAACTCATATCTATATATATGAATCCTGTGCCCGCTCTGCTACTACCTGCTTGTATCATCTTGGATAAGTAATCAGTTTCTGGGGACCAGCAGTTAGCGTAATGGCTGTGTCGCTGGACTCCCATGTAGCCGACTGCGATTCGAGTCCCAGACCCGGTGGCTTAAACTCACGCCGGGCACGTGTGTGTGCATGCCCAAGATCCCGAGAGGAGAATGGACAAGGGATTGCGGCGTGGCCATCTCCCCTGGGGGGTGATTTCTCACTTTCTATCTCTCTGTCTCTCTCTGTCTTTCTGGCGAGTGCACGTGCCCTAAAGCAAAAGAAAGCTCTCCAAAAAAAGAAGAAAAAAATAAAACAAACAAACAAAAAGCCTTCCTTTAAGAATTTTCTAAACATATAGTGAATGAATGCTTGCTGTGAAGGAGACTGTAATCGGGAGATCGCATTTTGTGTGCTGTGATGATGCTTAGGGAAGGAATGTAAATTGAGTTACAAAAAAAAAAGTTTCAGGAAAAAAATATATATCTATTCAATGACTGCAGTAGGATATGTAGCCCCAGCTAGGTGCTACTTTATAGGATGCGTACAGTTAGACTTGTGTTCATGGAAATGTGTGTGTCACCTGTGTTTGCTATGAGGGTATTTGGATTGATTAGGGTCTTTGGTGATTCAATAAAAAGTGGGGGGAAAACAGTATAGAAAGCAAACATAGATACCAGAGACAGTGTGGGAGGAGAGTGGGAGGTGGAAGAGGGTAAGAGATAGGGAATCAAGGATTGGGGGGGGGAACATACAGAAATCAAGAAATGGAAGATTATTTGCTGACAATAACATGTTTGTTGATGTGCTTGATTGAGACAATATACAGTGTACTCTGGATGGAAAATCTCATTTTGTATGCTGTAATGATGTACAGTGAATTAATGTAAATAAATAAATTGAAAAAAAAAAGAGAGACTGTAATCTATATAGTTTTTCAACATCTCTGATGTCATCCTGGGAATGCTGGGGTTCAGAAAATTCTCTTTGTCTTATAAATATGGCAACTTATGCCCAATGAAGCTAAATCCTTGAATTTATTTAAAACATTCTTTTTTTTATTTTTTTTTTAGAGGTGTTTGCTTTAGGGCACGTGTACTCGCCAGAAAGGCAGAGAGAGACAGGGAGACAGAAAACAAGAAAGCACCCCCCAGGGGAATGGTCACACCACAATCCCTTCTCCTCCATTCTCCTCTCAGGATCTTGGGCACCCACGCACATGCACCCGGCATGAGTTTAAGCCACTGGGTCCAGGACTTGAACCACGGTCGACTACATTACTACATGGGAATTCAGAGACATAGCCATTACGCTAACTGCTGGTCCCTATTTAAAACATTCTTAAATTTGATTTCTTTTTCCAGACTAATGAATGCTCATATATTTGGGGTTGGCCATACTCCTTAGGGGGAGATTTCTTGTTTTCTGTCTCTCTGTCTCTTGGCAAGTGGACACACCTTATAGCCAAAAATCTCTCTTTAAAAAAACCCATCTTTCAAAGCCTTATCATTAAAATGTAGTATTTTAATAAGAATAGAAATATAAGACCCAAGGAAATGGCCCCAATTTTTTCAGAGAAGAACCTCTTTGAAGTTTGCACTTAGTCTTATTTCAAGAGGGAAGCAGGCTAGTGGTTAAGAGAGCTGGAGCCCACATGGATGACCACAGTGAGAATCCTGGTCTCAGTGGTTTGAAAAAACACTGGGTACGTGTGAGATGCCCAAAATCATGATAAAATGGAGTCATGGAGAAAGGACTAAGGCATGAACCGGCCCCATTGGAGGGTGCTTTCACCCTCTCCTTACTTCTCTGATGAGCATGTATACCCTCTGGTAATTATTAGTTTAAAAAAAAAAAAAAAAGAAAGAAAAGAAAAGAAAAAAAGAGGGAACCCAAGACACTGCAATCACTAAGAACCATAACTCAGAGTCTTGAACTCTAGAGCCTGCAACTCAAGTCCAGAAGCTGGATGATGCCTTGTTATCACCCTGAGAGGACCCTCTGTTCACTCTGTGTTCTTTTCTCTCTACTACCCCCATCCCTCCTTTCAATTTGTTCTCTCTCCTGTTTGACAGTAGCAACAGCTAGTAGAATTTAACCCAATGGTAGTAGACCTTAGGCTGTGATTCAAAGAATCTGAAATAATTTCTTCCATAGAATAGTTATAAGATATTAAAGAATTTAGATAGTAAAGTCTGGCACAAAGTGGTGCCTGCCTCTTTACCTCAAGACACAAAATAAGATCAGTCAAGCTCACTTTATAATATGAGAAGTCTAAGCTCCCCAAAGAGAGGATGAGCTTGATGCTATCATGAACCAAGGAGTTTCATCTATTTACTTCATATCAGAAATGGGTAGCCAATGCCTCATGGAGTCCTATCTGGAGTACTAAGACAAGAAAGTGAAACTCTTTGTGGAAGCTCTCAGAAAGAGGTAGGCTTTGTTTTGTTTTCCATAAAATTCAAATCTGGTAGGGAGGAGGCATGGGTAGACCTTCACCACAAATAAAACATTAAGGGCAGAACAGATCATCTGATGGATCCACAAGCTCTTTCTTCTTGTAATGGTCTTCCACATTGCCAGAGCCAGAGCGTGGGGTAATAGCTTTTATCTTACATGAGGTACCGGGCTTGCCTTCTCTTATCTGAAATCAAATGCTCAAAGTTCATTTTCCCTTAAATTACATAAAATGTGTGTCATGTGGAGAAGATGTGTGTGTGTGTGTGTGTGTGTGTGTGTGTGTGTGTTCCCCAACTTTTCAGTAATAAATGACACAGACATGATCTGGGGGAAAAATAATGTTAAGATCTTATTCTTGGGTTTTGGATAAAAACATCTAAAGAGTCAAAGACTTTAAAAATTACCTCAACTGAAATATAAAATGTATATTTAAACTGTATTGCAATGAAATTCAGGCTGTGGTTCATAATTATCACTTTCTCTTCTTCCAGTTTTTCTTAATTTGTAAGATTAAACCATGAACATAGACTATACAGTATATAGAGACATAACCAATAAAAACTTGCCAATGAAAAGATCTACATGTGTGAAGGGGAAATAACACGGGCTTTGAAATCATCGAGAGTTATATTTCATCCCAGCCTTGTCCCTCAGAGTCGTTCTTAATTGCACTTGCAAACGTTTTTGTTTAAAGCAGGCCAAAACTTGGTCTCTGAAATATTGTTTACAATGCTTGTTTAACATGTCTTCTTTTCATAGATGGCAGGCAGGGAAAAGAAACACAGGCCTTGTTCCTATCAGTGACATGTCCAAAATTAGTGGGGTCCAAATTGCAAAGTCCCACTCTCCTGAACAGAGGAGGCCTGTTGGCCCTAAGCTTTCCAAGCAGAGAGCACATATATTTTCCATTAAAAACAAATAATTTCACATCAAGATATTGTAAAAAAAAAAAAAAAATTGGTTGGCCCCATGACGTACTTAGAAAAGGTTAAGCTTACTCTTGAGTACAAAAAAGGAGACAAAAGTACAAACGTACTTCCCAGGAGAATGGCACTTTCTGAAGACGAACTGCTCCTGAACAAGAGGACGGAGAATACAAATGTGCACATACTCCTCAAGGCTAAAAGGACCTGGAGAGCTGACATCCTCCACATAGGCTCTCATTCTAGCATACAGATTAAAGCAGATCTTCCGCTTGCAGACTAGTGCCTAGCACACAGAAGGCATTCAATGATACTTATTGAACAAATGAATGAATCTTCACCACCCACGGAGTCCTAGAGACCACCGACCAAGAGTTCCAGAGATGTTTGAGTACAAGAGTACCTTCTGATGCATGCTTTTCAGTTCTTCCTTAAACCATCATGCTTCTTAGCAGACAGAATTAAGTCGATATTAAGATTTGCCCCATATTTCTAGGACACAGGTAAATATCTGGCCCATGAATTCCTGGTTTTTCAAATTCCTTTTAGTTCTGGATTGAAATATCCGAGAACAAGAACAAAGTTAGCAATACTCAGCCTTATTAAATATATTATCTTATTTTCTATTTCAGACTATACATTAGATACTGTTAATATTAGATAACAATACACATGCATAGATCAATCTAGCCTACCAAGCCCATTTTAGCCCTAAGGACCAAGGCTCTAAAATTAATCATGCTGTGACCTCAGACAAGTCATAAACCTCTTTGGCCCCATTTCTGTAACTGCATAATGAGAAAATGGGACTAGATCAATGATTCTCAAAATTTTGCTGCATGTTAGAATCACCTGGGGGGCTTCTACAAATCTTGATATGCAAGCTGCAGCCCAGATAAATGTAATCAGAATCTCTAGACGTGGAGACAAAGTACCATAGGTTCTAAATCACCTCTAGGTGATACCAAGGAGCAGCTGCAGTGACAACTACCGGGTTAGGGAACCTCCAAGTTCCTTGTTATTCTAAAACTCGGATTCTTCAATTCAATAAAGGTAAAACGACCTCTCCTGAGATTAGAATGTCTACCCTTAGTTTGTAGTATATCTTTTTCTACCAGCTAGGACTCAAGTGCCTAAGCACTTAAAACGAGCACATTTTTATACCCTACTACTGCCCATTGATGCTGGGGCATGGAGACTCAGGCTGCTGATAACATAGGGTATTAAGAAGTAGGATCTGCTACTGGTCAAAGGCTCCTGCTCAACCCCTAAGGGTGGATGCACCAGAAGATTGTGACAGAGTTTTCTGCTTCTGTGATTTTTTTTCCAGACATCCAGATGGGTTTGCCTGAGAGACCAAGTAGAAAATTGTACATATTCCTTCTTCCCTCTTGGATCTCTAACACATGCATATTTTCAGAAGAGAATTAAGCAAACTGCTTTACTTATTTACTTTTCTTCCTTTATCCTGCATTTTCCAGTCTGAAAGCATTACCTACCACTGCCGGGAGAGGAGTTTCTTGAACTTGTCCTTAACAAGCCATCTGGTTAACTGATCTGAGTTGGTAAAACAGGAGTGTCTGTGCCATTCACCCACAGCACTGTACCTACAACAACTTGCCACCTCACCATGTAAGAGGGCCTTAAAGGGCATGGAAATAGAGGAGTAGGGTTTGGGATCCGTTTTACTGAGAACTGTCCATGTGCCAGGCACTTTATTTACATCATTTCATCTCATCCTGTGATTCTAGCATTATCCCTAAGTTTACAATGCTGAAAACCTGGGCCGGAGAGGTCACCCGAGTTGCCTGAGGATGCTCACAGTTGGTCATTGGAAGAGCCTGGATTCAACCCCAGGTGAAAGTGAGCTAAACTCCACGTGCTGAGCACATAGTGAATGAGAAACAGAGTAAGGACAGGGCTGGGGGAGAGAGCTCACTTCCATAATCTTTTCACATACACGTTTTTAGAAAGAGAAGAGCATTTGCAGACACTGAGACCGAGTGCAGCAACCATACATCAGCTCAGGGAAAAGGGTTAAGACTGGCTGAAAGCAATGAGAAGCCATTCAGCCCACTCCCTCCTTTTTCCTTCACACTCCATCTCATCACAACCAAGGACTTCGTGAATCTACTCCCCCACCCCCCTTCCATCTACCCTTTTATAGTCAAACTACAACCCTTATTCTAAAAATAAATCTGCCTGATGAGAGACCAGAAAAAGCAAAGCTTCAAAGTTTTATACTTTCATTTTTTAGTTCTGGAACACTCGTTGGACAGATTTATCATCACGGTTTTACAAATTCCCCTATAAATAAATAATTCTAGGATATGACCAAATTACTCTGGCCTCTTGACCCAACGTGTTTTTGCAATTACTTGGCACTCCAACTGTATGCTACTTAAATTAGGTAACAGTCACCAAGTTATTTTTAGGTCACAGCAACACACACACACACACATACACACACACACACACACCCCACACACACTCCATTATACCTAACTTGCTATTTGTACTCCTTTGGAACAGAAGCCAGAATTGCCTTTTTTACTGGCGCTATCATTTCTGTTCAATCAATAGCAATAACAACATTGAGCTACATTTATGGAATGCTTACCACATATGAGGAACTGTTCTGAACGCTTTATACACGTTAATTCATTTTATTCCTGACCTATCACTGTGCAAGAGCTATCATTACATTTCCCTTTCGTAAATGAGGAAACTAAGGAACTCAAACACTAACGAACTTGCCCAAAAGCACACAGCTACGAAGGGGAGAACCAGCTAGAAATCAGGCAGACTAGATCCAAGCCCCTGCCTTTATTTCTCCAGTATTTGCTATGAAACTAATGTTTTGTATTTAAGTCGAATGTTAATCAGAGGTTCAGAATAACAGTAGTAACTTTGTGAAGGTCGCTATGTCTTTATTTCACGTATCTTTTTAAAAAATTCCTCCTATCAGCCCTCAGAGACAAGGAGGATATTTATTATATTTTCCTACAACAAAGGAGGGACAGGAAGCATATCTTCCTCAGTGCCTCTCTGATGTCATGTACTTGACCATCAAACTCTAAATTGCCTACAAGTATACATTTCAGAATCCTCTGTGACTCAAGGAAAATGTGCAATCTAGTCGCTCATTTCTCAGGAGTCATGAAGGTACATTTTTATAGTATAAATAGCTAACTCTATGTGATCGAATCCTGCCTGTGTAGCAGCCTCCTAAACAATGATGTTTTCCTTTCTTTCCC
>NW_006207959.1:1172580-1180222 GCF_000334495.1 Tupaia belangeri chinensis
TTTCCCTTGTTTCTCCATAAATGCCTCAGGTACAGAGCAGGCCTGTCCAAGTCCGTCTTTGTTCCGAAACAGCACAGAGCAAGCAGAGGCAAGACCTCAGATGCTTGTGTGGAAGAGGAATACACGGACCTCAAGTTGATGCCGGAAGCCTTCCCACTCTGAGAGGGTAGTTTCTCCATAGACTTGACAGTCAGGGGGTCACAGAGGGATTCTGAGTTTGAAAAACACTCAAAAATGAGAATATGACGCTGAAATATTTATGACGAAAATATTGTTCAGCCTACACTGTAAAATAGTCCTAGCTTTTTAAAATTAGAACTATTAAGTGTAAAAACATTAAAGATACTTAAATATAGAAAGATGTTGTCTATACTATAAAATATTTTGACAAAAAGGAGAAAGAAAATAGAGAAAAAAGTATACTTGTTTGATCGGGTTGATAGGTATACAGGGGAGGGAGGCCTTCAAAAAGTTCATGGAAAAATGCTTATTTGACAAAACTATTCATGTATTTTAATATTTTTTTGCACCACAATAAACTCATGCTTTAACTCCATTGTCTATTAATTTTTCCAAGTCCTCCCATATGGGTGTGCATGATATACTTCTATACTTTTCTATATATTTGAAAAGTTTTATAATAAAAAACTTTAAGCCTATCATCTCTTTAAGGAGGAGGTAGCAGTAGATTATTCTTTCTTACATAGGCAGATGGCAAACTATCTTTCTGAGCCCAACTTGGCTGAGAAGAAAGGAAGCTTTATAAACATTATAATAAAAATGGTAGCTCTCATTATGAGAAGTCCAGAATTATCTAACTCTCTTATTCAGTTTGGCTAGAAACTGAACTTTGTTTAAAAATCAACTATGGATAAATTAGACTAATTTTTTCAAAGCCTTTCCAAATCACTCTATATGCATTTATTTGGATCACTTCACCAGGTTAAACAGAAGCACAGGTCTAATGCCATTTATTCTTCGGAAGTTGAGAATCAAGCATGGCTTCAGACATAGGTCACAACCGGGAGGGGCTATAAATTAGAACAGTAACTTAATCCCAGGGGCTTCCGTGCCTCCGATCAGTTTCTTCCCAACCTGACACAGCATTACAAAAATGGCAACCAAGCAGCCGCTCTCCTTGACAGGCACCTCCAAAAATGGAGAGCGTGGCATTGAAACGAGGGACATAAAACTTGGACAGGGAGGATAGCAACCAGTGTTTACAAACATAAGCCAGAGAATCAGATGGACCAGCCATAAATTACCAGAGATTGTACTGAAATCTCTGAAAGCACGAGGCTTTAGAAGTTTTGACCTTATATTCTAACTACCCCTTCACCACACCTTCCCTGCAAAAGCACTCATACCAAAATGGTGCGGCCACCACTCTTGCTGCAATACAATCTTGGATCGCCAAGGGAGGGGGTTACCAAAATAAACCTCAGAAGACAAGCCAGACCAGAACAGTCTGCTTGACTCACTCAAGAACCTGGACAAAGTTGCTGGTCATGCCCTTTGAGGGATACCCACCCCATCCTTCACCTCAGTGGTGTGATGGTATTAACCTCTGGTTAGCCAGATGAAGGGTAATGCCCTTATTAGGGACATTCTAATATTGCCCTATGCCTTTCCCTTCTTTCCCTTCTCAGTCTCAACTTTTGGCCATTCCCCTCAAAGAGAGCAAAATAACAATGATAATAATAAAGTAAATTACAGACCCTTTTGTTCCTGAACTATGTGTCCCATCAAATTCCCAGATATTTGGAGAAAATGTCCCAAAAGCTACAAATAATCCAACCTCTACCACCAGAGCGTCTTCCAGGTCCACCGCTGCAGCGTCTCACCAACCCGAAAATGACGAGCCCTCCCAGCGGCCGCTCAGGGCGCCCAGTGGTGAGGTCAGCAGCGAGTTCGGCCCCGCCCCACTGAGGCAATCTTACTCTCTGACATTGAAGAACAAGCCCAGGCTGCCCAGAATCTCAGCTGCATCCACAGGAAGGGGAGAAAGGAGCCCCACTTTCAAAAGTAGGGCCCAGGAAGAACATTTCTCAGTGATGGACAGGCCACCCCATACACAACATTGACTACTACACAAGAGAGTGCAGAATCTATGACTCCTCCTAACTACCCTCACGTTTAAGTCCAGGGTCACCTTAATTTTTATTGTTTTGTGCCTCTCTTTGGGCCATGCCGACACAAAAAGCCAGCTTTTTATCATGACCATCTACTCCACATGAGAAAAGAAGAGACCATCCAGGCCATTGGCTACCCTTCTGTTTGCTCCTCAAAACAAACTATTGCAACTGTAGATGGTATTTTTTTCATCTGAAAAAGATTAAATAAGCCAAGATCACAATGAAAGAACAACGGCAAGATAAATCTATTGGGCATCATTCTAAGTCAACCAAACAAGAATACAGAGATAATAAAAACAATTACACAGAGAACATCTGCACATATTTGTGACCTCAAGAAAAGCCACCATCCACCATCTTCAGCTCAAAAAGGTCCAGGACCTACGAAAATGCTCTATATGCAATTGTATGATGTTCTCTTAGGACCCACCAAACCTACGGAAAGATAGACCTTTGTGGTGGATGAGTTCAGTGAGAAGAAGCTTGAGGGAAGAGGGAAGTGGAGGATGGAAACAGGGTAATATAGCAAAAGAATTCAGAACTGTAATCTGCAAGAACACTACTTAACAAAAGGTAGAATCCATCTTTGGGAAGATAAAAAAAGAGAATGGCAGAACTGTCCCACAAAGACAAAATAACTAACTTCTCATCCAAATGGCCTGTTGAAATGTACATATACAAAGCTTTCAAAGAAACCCAGCAACACCTTTGGTCAACACACTTCAGCAGACTGGCTGGAAATGTGACCCAGAAACTGTGTACCTTGCTTCAAAACATGAGAGGAAGAAAGAAGGTAGACTATTTCTCACTACCACCACCAGGATGAAGATGCTGAAGAGGAGTGATGTGCAGTGCCCCAAAGAACAGTATCTGAGGGTGAACAGGTACAGCTGGGCTGGGGCTCAGCCTTGCTAACCTTGGTTATTCTCTACTCAGTATTCTTGGGCACGTTACCCACTACTCCATCTTCAGAGGAGCCATAAAGTCAACAGTTTTCAGATGCGGCCAGAAAGAACACTGAGTTGGGGAGTGTTTCCTAACATTGTCATTGTCCCCTTAGAGCTTTGGCAGAAGAATGGCTGTATTTGATGAACTTCTACTTTCCATGAGGCCTCATTATAGGGATCTCTGCCCTTCTTGAAGGTCACTTTATTAACTACATAAAAGTCACATTTGTCCAAGAGGTGAGAAAGAGGAAGGATTTCCTACAAAGAGAACTGGTACCTCTAGGTTACTTGCAGTTCAACCTTGATGCTGCTTCCTCATTTCCGTAAGCAGTGGTTACATCTGAGAGGCAACAACTTTCCAACTAGTTACTGACTGAAATAGAGACCTATTAGTCCAGCCATGACTTGAGAGACCATCTGGTAGTATAAAGCCCATTTTTAGAAAGAGAAAACACGCTCAGAGAGGTGAAATGACTTGCACAATGCAAATTAGGAGCCGAATCAGAGCTAGAACCCACATCTTCTGGTCTCTGGTTCAATGCTGCTGGGTTTTTCTTACTGTACCAAAATAATAAAAGAAAGGACATAGAAAGGAAGACTAGAAGAAAGTCTATTTCGGTCCTTGGGAGCCACGGTAAAGAGAGTGCTGTCCCTTCTAAGAGAAAAATCAAAGGGAACTGAGGTAGTGAGGACTGTGCTTGGGAAGGGAGCGGGGGCATTTACCTTTCAACACCAGAGGTTCTTTGCCTTCTCTCTTCAGGGATTCGAGGACTATGTGGAGTGGCTGGGAGGGCATCACTCGGCTCGGCTCATTGGTATTCTCATCATAAACTATAATTTCTTTGGAAAAGATCCTCTTGAAGGAGTCCTTGCCTTCCCTACAGGAAATCAAGTCTAGGACAGTGATCTTCCCCTGCTGCAGTCTCCGCCGGCTGATCTTGTCGGCACAGTTAATGTGGACAGCTCCCTGGATGTGACTCTTGTTGTACTCCATGAACGGCCTGCAGTCAATGATCACAGGGCTCTGGCTTGGCAGGTGACTCTTGCTGCATTTGGTCATCTTCTTCGCCAAGTCATTTGGGTAGATTATTTTGATGCTGGCTAGCTGCTTGGGGGTCCCTGACACAGGGCTGCCCACCCCACCTGATGGACTTATAGAGCCTGTATTCTCATTGTTGTTGACCATCTGGTTAGCAGGGCAGGTGGTAGAGGTTCCGATGGTGGTGGTGGCGGTGCCAGCGGCTATGGCTTGGGTGTGGGCCTGATTGTCCTTGTCGTAGGTTGCCACAGTGCAGCAGCTGGCACTGCTGCATCCACAATTCAGGGAGCGGGCAGAGCCGCTGGATGAGGGCATATACGTCAGATTCGCAGCCTTAAGGGACACAACGGCGGTGGCGATGACAGGAGGGTGGCTGTTATTGCCTGAGGTGGCAGAGCCAAGGTAGCTAGAGTCTAAACAAAGGTTGAGATCCTGAGGTCGGACGGGCCTAGACAGTGCCACTACTACCCTGTCGTCTAAAGGAGACGGAGGCATGAGGAGGCTGAAAACTGGCAATTCAAGAAGAACTCAAGACAGTCTGTAAAGAAGGGGAAGGGGGGAAAGAAAGAATCAAGTCACGTGACACAAAAGACATGCTCATCCAATCCCTCTGCAAGGTCTCTGCAGCCCTTTGCACAAAGCAGTCCTAAGTGCCCTTTATCATGCTGTTATCAAAGCTAAAAACTCACTTTCAAGTATTCAAAGAGAATGCAAACCTGAGAGCCCCCATGTACGTGTGGCTGCTAAGTCTAAGGTTAAATTTAGACTTCATGTTGTAAATGTTAATGAACGATCTTTCAGGGACCTACACCCAAGTTCATCTTTAGAGAAGGAAAGAGCACAAGGAATTAGAGAAGCTGAAGACAGAAAGGAAGGCTCTTAAGAAGGATCTATTCTGGGCTCTATGTCCTGAGTAGAAGCCTACTGCCACTGAGAAAGACTCATTTGTCCACCTCTGCATGTTTTTCCATTTCATTCTTTCACCCACTGCAAAGGCAGAGGGAGGCCTGAGAGCGTTGGTATGGCTCACAGAAGCATACAACAGCTAAATGTACAACAGGAGTGGAGGTGAACTTTCTGCAAGTCAGAATGAACGTTTCCCCCTGGTGAATCTCTTCAACTAGGAGCTATTCTTGCCTTCCATTCTTTTGGGTCCTTTGAAAAGCACAACTGCAGTCATAATAAAACCTCACATGTTTTCTGTCAGCCACTTATAAATTAATTTGCATTTCCCCTTCCCACTACAAACTGGTGTCCGAAAATGAAGTCCAGGAACCAGATCTGGAAAGCCCAGCCCTGGCAGATCCATGATCACCAACTACTCCTCTGCCTTGGACCTGCCCCCATTCTTGTCTTCAAGGAAAGGACCCATTTGGACTTTTACCTCCCCTCCCCCACAGGCACAGACTGCTCCCAGAGCCCCTCTCAGTGGGAGGCAATGCTTTGTATAAGATTTCCCATCCAGATAGCCCCCTGCCCACCCCCCCACTCCAAGAGCATGGATTTGATAAAGAGAACTTCCCAATTAGTCTGGCCCTGTCCAAGGGGTCAATGAAGCAAGTATTTGCCACTGGATTTCCTTTGGGTCTCCCCAGAGGGCACCTGCAAAGGGACAGTTTCTTCCTCCGTGTAGGCACAGGCACTCTATAGCCCAGCCGGCCCCTGCCAACCCCCTCTCGTTTTATTAAACTGCACACGGAAAAGAAAACAAACCCCAAGCAAGAGCCGCTCACTAACGAACTTTAAGAGCTGTCTGGGAAAATGTCATCTATCATCGGTCTACACGAGACCGACACCATCCCCTGACACAGAGCCAAAGTGTCACAGGCGGAATTCACACACGCGCGCACACACAGGGGCACGCACCCATCACGCCCGCAGATCCCCGCTGACTGGAGTTTCTCTCATCCACCTCAGGATGGAAGCGAGGGATCCAACCCCTTCCCTCCCTCGGTTGCTCCTTTGCGTAGTAGTGTTTTTTCTTTCTTCTTTTATTTTTTTTTTTTAAGACCGAATACTATTCCATAAGATGTAACTGTTTTCCCGGCTGGACTACGCGGTGAAAGTCTTCGCTATTGTGTTACCTGGTAGGGTCTGTCCAGGATCAACAGTCCATTTCCGTAGAGACGGACGTCTACGCCTGTTCAGAGGCACACGTTGGGACCCCCACCTCCACACGGAGTGCGCGGTTCTAACACACACACACACACACACACGCACGCACGCACGCAAGGAGTATATAGAGATCTGCATCCCTGCAGCAGAGGTCTCGGGCGTATATATTGCCTGTGAAACCATCCAGTTTGGTCCAGGAAACCTTCCAGAGAAAATACTGAGCTATCCCCCTTCTCTCGCGAGTCGCCCTTCTACCACTGGGCTAGGGGCTGGAAACAAAATTGAGTGGTTAGAGAATGCTTCTTCCCCACTCCTGGGGCACTTCATATTCCCCCTCCTCGCCACACAGCGCACTAACAAGCTGGGAGCATTTCAAACTGCCGCAAAGCATCCTAACAAACCTTATTTTTCCTTCACCCCCAATCCAAGTAGACTGCGGAGAGAGTAAACGCACAGGGTAGCGGGAGCCAACAGCCCGAACCTTGTAACCTTACCTGCTGAGCTCCTCCGTCAGCATCGCCTCACATCCCTCTTACACACACACGCACACACACTCACTCACACACGAGCACGCCTTACACTCCACCTCCACTCCCGAGCTCTCTAGAGTAGTCACTGTGACTTGGACTTACTTCATAAATAAGTGGAGCCCTCCACCATCTGGCGCTCCTCTTGGGCTACGGTCTCGTACATTCAGCCCCCATTCACTTGGCTTCATTGATCTCCAGCAGCAACATAGTTACTTTCTCTTTTGCTACACTGTAAATGTAAGGTTCTGAAGGGGCGGGCCGGCCGCCGACCGACGGTACGTCCGGCCAATAGGAATTCGGAGAAAGCCGACCGCTACCTCACAGAGGCCCTCGGCCAATGGGAGGCTGGGGGGAGGAGCCAAAGGCGTGGTCTCCTCTCTATAAGGAGGGTTTATCCGACGCCGCTCTGGGTCCTTAGTGTTATAACACGGGCGGTGATGTCATTGGCAACCAATCAAAAACTTAAAAGAGCCAGCCGGGGCCCGCGCTGAGCAGCTGCTCTCTATTTACATGTAAACCGAATCGACAGGATGCAGTTAACCCTTTCCGGGGCCGAATTGTCAATGGGCTGCACTCGCCGCTCGCGCTGAAAAGGTCTCTTCCCACTTGACGGGATCCCTCAACACACTTCACGCTGTCTGTTTTTTCTTTTTATCCTGGACAGAGGATCAAAGTGTCGGAGTAACTTTCTCAGGGCTAGTGACCACGAACAGTCCCCGTCCCTAGTGGGAGAACTGGCTTCTCAGAGTCGCTCGAGGTGACTTGACAAACCCGAGATTCACGGACGACGCCGGGTCTCCTGCGCTGGGACTGGCGTGAGAGGGAAGCGAGGAGCGTCACTCTGTCTCCGGCCGGCGGCCTCGGGCCACGGTCTGC
>NW_006207959.1:1180319-1180700 GCF_000334495.1 Tupaia belangeri chinensis
CCGAAGCCGCCAGGGACCGCCCACCGCCCGCCTGGTCGCCCGCAGATGTCGCTGCCCCTCCGGCTGCCCCACTGCTATCCGGCACGACCACAGCGCGCCGTCCTTCTGTTCCCTTACTTCCGCGCCCCGGTCACGCCCCCGCCGTCTCCTGCCTACCTCCCCGGCATCGACCCGGTGCACAAAGGCGGCGCCCCGGAGGACTGCTCGGAGGAAGAGGAGGCCTGGATCTACGCCATAGGCTACCCCGGTCGCGGCCTGAATGGCGATGCCTGCGCCAGCCCCCAGGGCCGAGAGTCTCCAGGCCTGCCTCGCGCCCGCCACGCCCCCAGGTCCCTATCTCCGCCCGCCGAGGCCCCTTCTACTGTCCGACCTGCGGCGTCC
>NW_006207959.1:1183473-1208475 GCF_000334495.1 Tupaia belangeri chinensis
AGAGGAGGCTTGGATCTACGCCATAGGCTACCCCGGTCGCGGCCTGAATGGCGATGCCTGCGCCAGCCCCCAGGGCCGAGAGTCTCCAGGCCTGCCTCGCGCCCGCCACGCCCCCAGGTCCCTATCTCCGCCCGCCGAGGCCCCTTCTACTGTCCGACCTGCGGAGTCCAGGCGCCACGCTCGACGCCCCCAGCTCACCCGCCCAGCGTTCCTGGGCTGCCACCCATCCACCCCGCACGGCTTCCGGCGAGCCCTGGATGGCCAGCCCGGCGCTTCTGGAACACCCGCCGCTGGAGGAAAAGAGCCAGGGCCAAGTGTAAATGGCCAGATGGCATGGGGCGTGAGGAGGGTCGAGAAGGCGACCTTGCAGCTCCCTGTTCCCTCAACTTTGACCCGCTGCGTCGCCGGCCACAGTGCGCGACAGAAGAAGAGTGAGGGGCCTGCCAAGCCATTCTGCTCCTCATCAGGAAAATATCAGGGAAACTGCAGCAAAGTTTCCCTGAACACCGAAAAGGATTGGAAAAGCCTAGATGAATCGTGGAGAGCCCACATCAAAGAACCTTAAAGAAATAGAACTCTCCCCCCACCCAACCCATATACACATACCTCCCTTTCTGTCTGAAAAAAGAAAGGGACCAAGTGAAATAATACAGTGGAGTGATAAATTAGAGGCACCGTGAGCTCTGTGGCCATGAGTTTTCTCCCTTACCTGATTAGAGGTGGACTTCAGAGGCCAGGCCCAGTAAGTATGCTAAGTGGCAGGGCCATACTCCTGTAATGGACCTGGTATCAAGAGGTGCCAAACTACAACCAGCAGCACTGCTCTGCTCAGTGAGCTGTTCCATAGGCATCAAATACAGTCTGTTGACTTAAGCAGGATTTCATATAGCCCCTCTCCACCCACCAACAACAGGCCTCTGGCCCATGGCTATTCACCCCCTTATTGATAATTAGTGATTGCTTAGGGCACCCCTTTTCATCTTTACACCTCTGAGGATCAGCAGGTCATAACTAGGTAAGTTGGGTTGTAGGTAATTTCCATAGAAATGAAAACTTCCTAAAGGGTCTAATGTGGATCTCTTTGAAGCAGAAAGGCTGTCAGCTTGCCTTTGCCTAAGACAATGACAAAAATGCTTAGCAACTCAGAATTGGAAGGCGCCGAGTCCTGATTCTGACTTTATCGGTTGTATCTGTCCATCCAGTCACTCTGTTTACTTTTTCATCTGTAAAATGGTAATACCCAGCTCAGGAGACAAAGAGAAAAGTACCTGTGCTAGGGCTCAGAGGAGAAGAGATGCTCTGACGCTCTGTTGATAAAAGGTGTCCAATAAAATGTCATGCTTATTTTAGGAAACGGGGAGCCCCCATGTAAAGGCACTTGTGATCTGTAAGTTATGAATTCATTGCTGATGCCGCAATAAGCCCAAAGTAGAGATTAATACAATTGTAGGCGATTTTTTTTTGAGAGATTTTTGCTCTAGAGTACATGCACTTGTTAGAAAGACAGAGAGAGACTGAAAGCAAGAAATCACCCCCCCAGGGGGGATGGCCACGCTGCAATCCCTTCTTCTCCATTCTCCTCTCGGGATCTTGGGCACGCACGCACACGCACCCAGCGTGAGTTTAAGCCACCGGGTCTGGGACTTGAACTGTGATCGACTACTTGGGAGTCCAACAACATAGCCATTATGCCATCTGCTGGTCCCCAGGCGAGTTCTTAACAGCTTTCTCACAAGGTCTGAAACAGGAAGGTAACTTCAAAAGAAATGTAACTCATTTAATCGGATGATAATTTTATTATAGTTTGAAACTAGTGGATTATTATAATTTAGTGACTAAAAAGGTAAGCCATCCAGGCTGAAAAATTGGGAAGATGGTAAAATTCTTCTATGATTTATTAAACCTGAAATAATTTATCATATGTAACATGTACAAAGGTATAACTACTTTTAGAGTGTTTTTTTTGCTATGGTGTGCTTGTGCTTGCCAGAGAGATAGAGATGAAGAGATAGAAAGCAAGAAGCTACCCCCCCAAAAGGGGGGATGACCACATTGCAATCCCTTCTCCTCCATTCTCCTCTTGGGATTTTGGGCACATACACTTGTGGCCAGCATGAGTTTTAAGCCACCGGGTCCAGGACTAGAACCATGGTCAACTATGTGGGAGTCCAACAATGTAACTATTATGCCATTTGCTGGTCCCAAGATGTAACTATTTTTAATTAGGCATCTTAAAGTATATAGTTTATATGCAGATTATAGAGTGGTAGGAAAAAATCAGATGACAGACAGAGGTTTTTCTAGTCACTACTCCTCTAAGTTTACTTTGTACAAAAAGTGATTTTGTTCCTGCTTTTGAGTCATAATATCACAATATTATCTGAAAAATTGCCCTTAGATTTAAATTTGTAATACCAGTAAGGCAATGGCTATGAATATAAACTGTATACAACCAACAGAGGTTTTATATCCAAATTTAGGCTCAAAGAAGAAATGAAGCATCTTCAATGTATTTGGGCATTGTGACATGATTGTACTGATTCATATCCTCGCTTCTGTGAACATCATTAGAAAAATATTGATTGCTTCTTTCAGTGCAGGTACTATGTGAGAAAGCCAAAAAGTGAAGATAACTTAAGTCAACATATGATATAACGTCATGATATAACATGGGTAGTGTTAAACAATGTATTAGATTACTGTTTGTGCACTCAAATAGTTGTTGCGGGATAATGGCAGAAGGTGGGGGGTCTTCAAAATTCCTCAAGGTCAAGGTATATTCCTGGATGTACTAGAATTAGGACAGAGAAAGGGTTAGGGAAAACTAAGAAATCATATATCCTGGGGTAAAGACGAGATTATATCAGAAAGAAATGGGAAATGGACAGAGGAACAGAAAAATGGTGTGGTAACCAGTTGCAGTCATTGAGGCCAACCTGGTGAAAAACCACAAAACTCTTCTCCAGACCAGATAAGAAAGATACCTTGAAGGAGGAGGTAGCTGCTGTGGTCTGAATGTGTCCCCTAAAATTCTTGTGCTGAAACTTAATTATCACTGGTATAGTATTAAGAGAAAGGGCATTTAGGAGGTAATTAAGCCATAGGGAGCCCCATGGATGGGATTCTGGCCAACGCGAAAAGTCTTGGGTTTATGTCCATTCCCCTCTGTTGTTTCTGCCATGTGAGGACACGGCATTTCCCTTCTCTGGAGGACACAGCAGCAAGGCAACATCTTGGACGTATCGACTGGGCCTTTACAGACACCAAACCTGTTGGTGCCTTATTCTTAGAGTTCTCATCCTCTAGAACCATGAGAAATGTCTGTTCTTTATAAATTCTCCAGTCTCAGGTATTTTGTTAGAGTAGCATGAACATACTAAGATAATGGCCACTGCAGCGAGGAAAATGAAAGAGGGATCGTGTACTTGTCTCACCATCCACGAGTTTGGAAAGAGAAGGCCTGCAGGTCTTGCCCACATGACTTAGGAAGAGGCTCTGAGTCGTTCACGTTTCCATATCTGTGTTTTCCATTGTGGTGGTCTCTTGCCCAGGTAACGATTGAGCCCTCAAAATGTATTTAGTCTAAATTGAAATGTGCTGTAAATTTAAAGTACACATTGGATTTTTGAAAACGTCACAGAAAAATAGAAAATATCCATGATTTTTATATTGGTTATATGTTGAATTATTTGCCTTTTGAATATGCAGGGTTAAATGTAACATTATTAAATTGAATTTTATTGGTCCAGCCCCATAGTCTAGGAGTGAAGGGAGCCAGATCCCATATAGCCACTTGTGGTTCAAATCTGGCCCCAATGGCTTGAAAAACAGCCCAGTCAAATGTGCACGTGTGCCCCAAATGCTGACAAGATGGAGAAATGGAAGGAAAGGGATGGTGGGAACACATCCTATCGAGGAGTCCTTTCCTTTTCTCCTCTCTCTTGTGAATGCACGTGCCCTTTGGCAATTACAAGCATTAATTTTATCTGTTTCTTTTTACTTAGAATATAGCTATTAGAAAAATTTACTTATGCAACTTACATATTTCTGTTTGATTTGAGGTCACTTTGACACCAAAAGCACCAGAGCTGCAGAATGTTGGGCCTGAAAGGGACTTTAGAGCCTATCTAGGCCAGCGGTTCTTAAACTATGTTAGGATGATCCAGAGGGAGAAGGGATACCGGAACAAGTGGAAGGGAATTGCAGAAAGGGCAGAGTAAGCTGAGAGAGCTCAGTGACCACACTCCTACCCCTACCCAGCCACACTTGACAGATACATACATATATGTTTTATGAGGCCCCAAAGTAAAATTTCACTTGAAAAAAGGATGTGGGTTGTTTGTTTGGTTTGGTTTTTGTCCCGTTTTTAAACCTTGGGCCATTATTTACCTATTAGGCCATTTGAGCCCAGAAACTACAGCTGGCATGGCCAGATCATGCTAGACCTCAGGACTTGGCCTCAGACCTATTTTTTTGTTTGTTTGTTTTCTTTTATGTTTTTGTCATACAGTGCTCACCAGAGAGATACAAGAGTTACAGAAAGGGAAAGTATGAAATTACCCTTCTCGGGGGAATAGACACAATGGGATCCCCTCTCTTCCATCTCCTCAGGATATTGGGCACACATGCTTAGTGTCTGGAATGATTTTTCAAGTCTCTGGGTTGGGGACTGAAACTATGATTGGCCATGTGGGAATCCAGCACTTCAACCACCATGCTACCCTGCTGACACCCTCAGAACTATTTTCAGAGTTCAGCCTGACCATACAGAGGTGATTTGCTGGTGACTGGAATTAATAAGCTCCCCATCTCCACTTAGGTGGGCAGCTAGTCTTTTCAGGCTATCAGCTTTTTCTCCTCTTCCATTGACACCCCCTCCCTTTGTGACCTCATAAACACCTGCTGCTCTTTGTTGGAAGAGGATTCTAGCTAGGCACAGGTGAGTTGACCCTTGTCATAAGCTTATTTTCATTATGAAGATAACAAACAAACAACGGACTAGCCACAATCCCCAGCAATGCCTTCCTCTGTGACGGACGGACTATTATCATTAGGTGTTGCTACATCAAAGACAGTTAACATTTTCCCTTTGCCAAGCAGAGCAATTGTGTTTTATATGATGAAAAAAATGCTGTCAGAGCCACAGTCCCTCAACCCCAGGAGGCTGTGTCTGACAGCGCTGCTGAGGGGTGCTATGGGATGCAAAGTTAGAAGGTAAACTCATAGTCCAAGCATTCCCAAGCCTTTTGAGGGCTTGAGGAATTAATCTCACCTAAGATTGCCTAGTAGGTGAACACTATACCACTTCTGGGTATAACCAGCTCCTTTAGATAACCCCATGTGCCACAACGTGCCTTATTTATCTTTCCAATGCAATATTAATAGAACTGATTCTACAGATCTGGAATTTGGAAAAACAATATCAATAGGTACCACTTATTAAGTGTTGTGCTCTGTGCTGAGCACTGTTGTGATTTACATGCATTAACTCTTTTAAATCTTCACAACCACAACAAAGCTATATGTAGATACTTTTATTAGCTTTAATTTAGAGATGAGGAAAGAGAAATACAGATGGGTTAAGTAATTTGCCCAAGGTCATTCAGCTAGAAAGCAGCAAAATCAACATTTGAATCAAGACATGTGAGGCCAGAGCATCTGCTTTTAACCATCCTGTTAGTCTATTCTCTTTGCAATTTTACACATTTCTATCTCATCCCCCTCAGCCTACAGAGGGCCAAGATATTGTTAATTCCCTCTTCATAAGAAGTCACTATTTTGGGCTTTGTTTTCTTCTTTGAGTTCATTAAGTCCGCATGTGATCTCTCTCAAAACCCGCATCCTCCATGTTGGGAAATGGATCAAACCTTCTACTTAGTTTCCAGAATCCTCCCAAATGGTGCTCTAAAATTTTTCAGTGGTTTGGTTAGTGCTGCAGGTGGGTCTGATGAATTCAAGGAGGAGCCGATGACACCTCGATCACTAAGATCGTGTCTTATTGGCTATCCTATGTCTAGCCCTTGGCATGGGTGCCGGCACACAATATAAGCCCGGGAAGTTTCTGCAGAGTGAGTGAGTGAATGAATGAATGAACCAAACATTTTTCTTAAATACATTGCTTTGGTCCTTTGGGCTAAAAGACCATACACTGGATGACTTACAAATAACACAAATTTATCCATGAAAGCTCTGGAGGCTAGAAATGCAAGATCAAGACACCAGCCTTACTAGGCTCTGGTGAGAGTTCTCTTGCGGGGTGAAGACTGCTGATTTCTCACTGTGTGCTCACCTGGTAGAAGGAACAAGAGTCCTGGATCTGGTGGCTTGCTTTCTCTTTTATAAAGGCACTAATATCATTCATGAGGATTCTGACTTCATGACCTTATCACCTCCCAGAAGATAAGGTCCTCTAATACTACCCACCACTTCCTAATACTATCATCTTGGGCCTCAAGGTTTCAACATAGGAATTTGGAGGAAACACAGACATTCAGGCCATACTTCAGATACCTTTGAGTTTTATCTTTCCTTTGGAGGTATACTCTGGCTCATTTGATTCCTTTCTGGCTACTGATTTGACCTTTTCCACAGCTGGAAGTTTAGGGAACTCTGAAGTCCCTTGATTCAATCTTCTTTTGAATTATTTATGCAAATATTAACCAAATGTGTGTCTCTGGGGAACTTCATTGTTTATACATCAATTGTTCTTTTTTCCCTATATTCTCCCCTTTATAGTTTAACTGAAATTTCTTTCTCTCCTAGCATCTATAGAAATTTCAACATCTTTCTCATTATAACCCACCTCATTATAACTGACCTCTTAATAATTCTTACCATACTTGTTTTGTGTATTTGTCAGCTTTCTTTGCAATTACAATTGTCTTCTGTGCTTAGAAAAATTTCCCTTTCTGTGTTTTAAAGGGATGCAGGTAGCTTCTTTTTCTCTTTCATCGTCTTCCTTCTCAGAGCATTCAACAACGTACATTTCTTGGTGTTAATCTCCCTGACAGATGGCTTGTCCAGTGTTTATTATCTAGCATGTGACTGATACTAATAAATAGCTTCTCTCAGAAAGTCATTTTATCAAGGACCCATGCTTGGAAGTCTTGGAGCTCTTCGTGCTCCTGGTGGACGTGCTCTGAAAGGAGATAGAGGAAGAGCAGCAACCTGGAAAATCCAGCTCTGTGAAGGTAGCTCACATCCTCCCGGATTGCTCACCTAGGAGGGGTGCTCAGTATTCCCTCTTGTTTATGTAGTGAATAAAGTAATGCTTTAGAATCGCACTTGTGCTTAAAAGAGTCAAGAATGCACAAACGTGGTGGATACATCTCTTTTTTAGTGATTTTAAGTGTCTACCTACGTTGACTACTAAGCCTCACAGTACCACCCCAGCAAAAAGTAGGTGACCAGTGAACTCAAGTCAGCTCAAGTCATTTCAAGTTTTTCAGAAGGTCAGAGAAACTCTCTATTGGAATCAACTAAAATTTTAATATAGAAGATAAAGAAGATGAAGAGATTGGATGAGAAAGTAACAAAAAGAAAGCTAGAGCTGAGTTTGATTCAACTGCTGATACACAGAGCAGCAAATGTAGGTGATGGAACAACTGTGTCACCTTTCTACAAAGAAACCCAAAGACGCATAATTTACAGGGAATTCTTAGACAGCTTTATGCTTCAGTGTGCAATTTCTATTCCCAGGAACTAGAAAAACCGATCCAACTCTGTAAGCTTCTATTCTGAACTTTAAATTACAATAATTGCTGGGGCCAGCAGGTGGCGTGGTGGTTTAGGCACTGGACTCCCACATAGCTGATTGAGGTCTTAGTCCTGGATCGGTGGCTTGCTTTCTCACTTTCTCTTGCTCTCTCTCTGTCTCTCTCTAGTGAGTGCATGTGCCCTACAGCAAATTAAATAATAGTGATAAATAAAATTAAATAAAAATTCAGTTTAAAAACAAATAAATTAGAATAGTTGCAACCAGGTCAAGAAAGTGTTTTCTCTACATTCTGCACAAATAGAAATGCCAGTAGATTCAAATTCCCTTTATGACACAATCCCAGTCCTCATGTAATATACAAATCCTCCAGAATATTGACTGCAGAAGAGACAGAGACATTTTATTCATATATTTCACCTAAGATATTCTATCAATGGTTGTTTCTTGCTCTTCTAGCAGTTATGACTCCTTTAATTAATTAAAGAACAGATTTCTTCTTTCCCACTTTCCATCCTCCAACTATCAAAATTACACATGACAGAAAAGAAAGAATGAAGGACCAAAAGAAGTAAGAAAGGTGGGTGAGCCAAAGGAAGACTGGAATGGCTGGGTTTTTGTTTTGTCTTTGTTTTTCTTTGTATTTTTGACTCTAGAGTTAGACCGATACGTTTAGGAAGAGAGAAGGATAGGAGTGGGTAGGTAAAGAAAATGTTGCAGAGTCCAGAATTTTCCAATTTCATAAGCCAAAGACACTAAAACAGAATCTGGTCATAAATAGGGTTTGTTGAGTGCTTTGCTGACACCCCACCGCCACCACCACCAAAAAAAAAAAAAAGAAGCAAAAACCTGTGGTATCACTCAAGCCTATTGTCAGCAGATACTGGCCTCCTCACCTAGCATAAGAAATAATAAAACTATTAGATCTTGTGTATCTCTTTTTTCTTTCTCCTTTCTGTTTTTTTTTTAAGAGAGACTTTTGCTATAATGAGCATATGCTCACCAGAGAGGCAGAAAGCAAAGAAAACACCCCCCCCCCCCCCGGGGGGGGGTGACCATGCCACAATCCCTTTTACTCCATTCTCCTCTTGGAATTTTGGGCTAGCACGCATGCACATGTGCCTAGTGTGAGTTTTTAGCCACCAGGTCTGGGAATCGAACTGAGTTCGCCTATGTGGCAGTCTTGCAATATAACTATTACACCATCTGCTGATCCCAACCTTGTGTATTTCTAACAAGGGGCCACACAAAAACAGGCAGGAGCCCACTGATTTTGTATGGGATCCAGTGGACTTCAAAGATGAAAGATGCCAGGCTTTGCCTTCATAGGAAGCTAAGTAAGAAGATGTGTAGAAATATTTAAGTGCATGTCCTGGGCCACATTACTCAAACCTAGGGGAACCTCAAAAATGTGTCCCTCTGATCTCATAGCATAGGGAGCAGCTTGCGCTTCTCTCCCATAAGGATGCAGAGCTTTTCCCTTTGTGTGTTTAAGCTAGTGTGACCTTCCTCTGTGATGAAGTTCATCAGTTCACCACTTGAGTGGAATCATGATGGCCATTATTCTGCTTCTGTGAGGGTGTTTTGGAATGAAATAAACATTTAAATTGATAAACTTTGAGTAAAGCATATTGCTTTTCATCATGTGTGTGTGTGAGAGGGTGTATCTTTCAATCAGCTGAAGGCATAAATAGAGCAAGAGACTGATCTCTGCCAGGTTGCCTTCAGACTTCAACTGCAACATCAACTCTCTCCTGGGTCTCTGGTCTGCTGGTCTACCCCATAGATATTGAGCGTGCCTGCCTATTGTCTAAGCCACTTTCTTAGAAGAAATATTTCTTTCTATCTATCTATCTATCATCTATCTATCTATCTATCTATCTATCTATCTATCTATCTATCTATCTATCTATCTATCATCTATCTATCTATATCTATCTATCTATCTATCCACGCACACACACACACACACACTTCCTGGAGAAGCCTCGCCAATGAACTCTTCTTCCCTTTTGGTGGACAGGACAAAGCAAAACCTGAGCTAAGAGCACTGTATCAAGTGTGTCTTGCATCTCTGTTCCCATTACTAAAGATATACTGAACTGAGTTCATCTTTGTGTGCCTAATTTTCCACAAATTTAAAACTACCCTCAAAGGGTGATGAGGGCATACTTACTAAACCTAAGATAGGATTGTTGATGCAAAAGTAAAACAATTTTTTCTCTCACAATATATTAGGGGAAAGTAGAAAATCCCAAAGAGGTGTCTGGCTTTGGGATTCTAAAGCAATAAACCTGAGATCTGTTTCTGAGCATATGATTTGTGTCCATCCAGCTAAGGAAGAAAGGTATGAGTAGTTTTGCTTTTCATCAAATGTATATTTAATCTTTACCTAAACATCCTGAATTCTGACCTTGTCAAGAGTTTCCATAGTAAATACAGATTTCTCTCCCAATTTTATAGCATGTATTCATGAAGCTATTTTACATCCATGTGTTAATGTTGACACTTTGTTGTGGTTATTTATTCCTAGTTCTGCTTTTTTAAGATAATTGACATATGGTTGAATTATTACAAATCTCATCATAAGGACTTAAGGAATAGATTTCTCAAGAAGAAACAAGTCACAGTTCACAGAAGCAAATCAGAGACAAGAGTTCACTATTTTTTTTAATAATTATTTATTTTATTTATTCATTCATTTATTTTATAGTTTGAGCAGAGAGAGACAGAGGGTGAGAATGAGAGAGAGGAAGTGAGAAAGCAAGTCACCAGATTCAGGACTTGAATCCTGGTTGGCCATGTGGGAGTGTCCAGCACCTTAACCACCACACCACCTGCTGGTCCCCAAGAGTTCACTATTTTTGTAGCTGCTTAGTGTTCACTGAAATTACTACTGATGGCCAGCAGGCTGAGGTTATATGGGATACCAGGATAGGGTTCCCTGCCCACCTTAAAAATGTTAGCCAGATCCAGTGGAGCATGCTAATGACTCCTACCTTGGTAGAATGAGGCAAGACTCTGTGTTCTTAGACAGTGTAGACAATATGGTAAGACCCTATCTGAAAGACTGTGTGGTAACTCATGCCTGTGGTCCCAGTTACTCAGAAGGCTGAAGTAGGAAGAATTATGATGTGGAGAGACCCTGTCTAAGTACACACACACACACACACACACACACACACACACACACACTCACATACCCACATACTTGCAGTTACTTGATCATTTACCATGACATCTATTGCTCACATTTGCACCTTCCACTGTATTTCTATTGGATAATGCTGCTGTGGATCACCAGAGCTGCCCTGAGAGATGCTGTGAAGGAAAGTATGTTCACCAGGGACTGAATACTTCTCTTAATCCATCAGCCAGGTCCTTGAACTAGTGCTATAGTATTTGTCTTGCTCCCTTCTCCTTGGCTCCTTCAAAGTTACTCCCAATACTCTTTGGCCATTTGGGGCCTCATCTTTCAAAATATATACTCCTAGAAAGACCTAGCCAAAAATGACATGGAAATCTCAGAAATACATTAATGAGGCTCTCCTTTGTGGTCTCAAAAAACTTCGTCCCACAAACATAACATTTACAAAGAACCAAGATACTCTTAGTAAAAAGGTCCTTCACAGGTGATTTTGGCCTTACATATCTGTGGTTTCAATTCCTTAACCTTAACAATAGAACTTTTATTACTGAAACGCCAAGTACTATACCTGGAAAATAGTAGGTACCCTAAACATATTTGTTGAAAGAAAAATAAAGTCAAAGCAGAAAGGGACAGCTTAGTCACTTCATACTAAGCAAAGATGAGGAAAGCAGGGTCACTAAATAGTGCCTAATGCTGACCAAGGTGGTCTTAGATCCTGACGCTGGGCTAAGCCTGTAGGTGGAGCCACAGAACTCCAATACTAGAGGTAGGTTGCTTTGGAGGCTAGAAGTCATGCAGGCCATTACTAAAATGCATCCATTGGTTGTGAGTTCTTCCACTGAATCTGGTATAATCACAAAAGCTCTCTTGGATCACATCACAAGCAGCCATAGCTGGGACTAGCAGTTAGCATAATGACTATGTCACTGAACTCCTACGTAGTCGACCGCTGTTCGAGTCCCAGACCCGGTGGCTTAAACTCACGCTGAGCGCGAATGCATGTGTGCCCAAGATCCCAAGAGGAAAATGGAGGAGATGGGATTGTGGTGTGGCCATCCCTCCTGGGGGTTGATTTCTCGCTTTTTGTCTCTCTCTCTCTGTCTGGCTGGCAAGTGCACGCACCCTATAGCAAAAACCTCTCCAAAAAAAAGAAAAAACAAAGCAGCCATAGCTGAGGTCATCTTTCAAAATGAGAATCCTACTTTCTCATCTGCTCTTCATTTTTAGGCTTCCCTACTTTCTTCCTCTTCCAAGCCTACTGTTATTAACCTCTCACTTTACTACCAACATGAACACCATTTTGGCTTCTGTCATCGACTTATCTCCTATTTACTACCCGCATCATTTTAGTCTTTGCATCCCTGTAAGATATAATTTGTAGAACCTGGTCACAGGTGCCATCATAGCAATAAATGGTAAGATAGACCTGTTCTGATATTCTACCCAAGTGTTTCGGAACCTACTTGCTAGATTGTCACTGTATGTCAAGAGAATGACAGGTAGGACAAATAAGGGGGATGGGATGGGAAAACTAGCACAAGCCTTTGGAGCCAAATAATAGATTATGGCTGGAAACTCCCGTCTTGATTTGGCCTAAGGGCCACAGCTATATTTGGCTGGCCCCTGATTGACATAATTATTACTGCCAGAAAGTAATTTTAGAAAGAACTTAAAAGGAGGACATGGGTGATTAAAGTTCTAATAATAACATTTCTAAAAAGTCTGGGTTAATGGATCTGTAACTCAGGTATATGAAAAGAGGCTTCAAATGTTCAGGGACTAGTACCTGGAACTAAGCTTAGAAAAAACTGCTCTGTAGGGAAGTCAAGTAGGGCAGGGATAGATCACATGTCCCTAAGAAATTTGGGGGAAATAGAGAAAGGCGTAGCTCACCTTACATAGGAAGTTTATCTAACAATATTGTGTGCAAAATAAAGATTCCTAAAACAGGTAATGTTGTGTGTGCTTCCTTTTTGTTTTGGTCTTTGTTTATTAGGTTTTTGCCCTAGGGCAATGCATTTGCGGGGAGGAGGGGGGGGGAAGAGAGATTGAAATAGTGAAAGGGAAAGTGAAAAATTGTCCCCCCAGGGGGGGTGGCCACACCACAGTCCCTTCTCTTCCATTCTCCTCCTGGGATTTTGACCATGTACACACAAGTGCCCAGAGTGATTTTCAAGCCACCAGATTTCGACTCAAATTATAGTCAACCACATGGGAGTCCAGCACCTCAACCACCATGCCATCTGCTGGCCCCAGGTAGAAAATGTTTTAAATTCATTTACTGAGCTTCCCTTATGCACAAGGCTTTGTCTAGTCCCATTGGAAGATGCCCAGAGGCATGAGTGGGGTAGATGTGAACACTGGCTCAGACATTTTCTGACTGTTTAGAACCAGTTTCTAATTTAATTAGGCCAGTGCCCAGGCTAATTGGTTGACGCCCTACCAGTTGTTAAATATTTTGAATGTCACCCTTGGAGAGAAGGCAAACTTTCTCTCCTAAAATAGCTTACAGTCTAGATGAGGAGATACGCACACAAATAACTGTAATGCAATGCTGTGTCCTAACACTTGTCTTTGCAAAGGGCTTTCATACACTTTCTCTCATTGAATTTTACAACAGCTCTGTAGTGCCTGTCCCTGTTCTCATTTCGCAGATAAGAAAACACAAAGTTCAAGAAAGGAAGTAGTCTTTCACATTTCACAGAGTAAGAATTCGTCCTGAATCGTCAATATCTGATTTCTCCCTCAGAGCTCCCCCTGACAGTGTCCATGCCCTCCCTATTGAAAACAACAGATTAAAAAAAAGAAAGAAAGAAAGAAAAGGAACCAGCAGTTGGCATAATGGCTATGTCACTGGACTCCCATGTAGTCGACTATGGTTTGAGTCCCAGACCCGATGGCTTAAACTCACGCTGGGCACGTGTGTGTGTGTGTGTGTGTGTGTGTGTGCCTAAGATCCCGAAGGGAGAATGGAGGAGAAGAGATTGTGGTGTGGCCATCCCCCAGGGGGAGATTTCTCGCTTTCTGTTTATCTGCCAGCCTTTCTGGCGAGCATGTGCGCCCTATAGCAAAAACCTCTCAAAAAACCAAACAAACAAAAAACCCAGCAGATTCATTAAAGTTTTTTTTATTTCATAAATTAATTCTTGATTTCTAAGTACTGATTATCATATCCAAGTAACCATGTAAAAATCAGCCTTGTAGGGTACTTGGGCATTGTTTAAGCCAATCCCATGGCCTAGTGGTTAAGCGAGTCAGAGCACACCCTTATGGTTGACCAAGTGGTTTGAATCACAGTCCCAGTGGCTTGAAACTAATGCCAGGTATTGAATGAGTGTATGCCCCGAATCCCAAAAGGATGGAGAAAAGAAGCAGAAAGGATTGCAGTATGAACATGACCCATAGGGGATGATTCTCTCTCTCTTTCTCTCTCTTTCTCTCTCTCTCTCTCTCCCTGGTAATAGCACATACTCTGTGACTTATAAACAAACAATAAAAGTAATTGTTTAAGGTACTCCTCTTTCCAGGATAGAAAAATGAAATGTACTGGAACCAGCAGATGGCATAATGGTTATATCGCTGGACTCCCATGTAGTTGACCGCAGTTCGAGTCCTGTACAGAGTGGCTTAAAACTCACACTGGGAGCATGTGTGCCCAAGATCTCTAGAGGAGAATGGAGAAGAAGGGATTGCAACATGGACATTCCCCCTGGGGTGTAATTTTTTGCTTTCTGTCTTTCTGTCTCTCTCTGTCTCTCCAGTGAGCACATGTGCCATATAGCAAAAATCTCTCTTAAAAAAAAAAAAAAAAAGAAAAATGAAACTTACACAAAACTGAAATGACTTGTTCATAGTAACAAAAAATGTTAGTTACAAAGTCAACACTAGAGACTCATTTCTGACGATTGCTCCTAGATCTTTCTTGTTTCATGTGTTTTCCATGTTTAGAATAACCTTACCATCAGAAGACTTGTGTAACTAGAAACTCCACTAGGTATTACAGTGTCAGTCACAAAAATTAGGCCACCTTATTAGTACCTGCTCACTAGAACATCCTGTTCTCTATATGAGGTGAATTTCTGAAAAGTTCGGCATAAATACACTTTGGATAACTTAGATTTCATTTTGCATATACTCATACTTAGGGATTTCTCTCTGGTGCATCTCTGAAAGGATGCCAGAATAAACTTTTCTTTTCTTTCTTTCTTTCTTTCTTTCTTTCTTTTTTTTTTCTGAAGCAAAACAGCCTTGTTACAGTGAATATTTCTGCCTTTGCTACCTGATTAATTCTTTTGACAGCTCCAACTGTGCTTATCTTCTGACTGGCAAACCCCTATCGCATCATCATCTGGTTTGTTTTGGTCACTGATTCATTCACTTTGCTCCAAGAGGTGCCACTAATGAAACTGTCACGAGGGCAGGGATACGCTTCCATTTTGCTCAACCCTGAATGCCTAGTACTCGGATGAGGACCTGAAATGTAAGAGGTTCACAATAAGTAGTTGTTGATTAAATTAATGAATTGACTTTCTAGAAAGGAATTCTTGGCGTTGATTCATCTCTGCCGCAGAATTCAACCACTTCAGAGCCGCTCCTCCTGCCTGAGACTGCTTCCTACGAGCAGGGTGGCTGCAGAACTGCAAACCATCCCTCCCTGCTGTGTGGGCACGGGCAGCCACTACCATCCCAAGCTGCCTGTGCTTTGCCATCTTTTTCTTCTGAACTCTGAGTAACCAGCACATCAGCCAGCGGGTCTAAGTCCCACTACCTTGGTTCCCTCTTTTCCATTGTTCTGGAGCCATCTTCTAAGGCTCCTCACTTATTCCCACCCCATCAGAGTATGCCCAGTCTCTTTCCTTAGAAGTGCATCCCCATCCCATACTAAAGAGTCTGAACACCATTTCCAGAGTAGAGACCTTACAGCCCTGCCCTGACCACAGCCTGGCACCCTCCTGCCCACTATGGAGCAGAGCTGCTACAGTTGCCCAGTTTATGGACTGGTGCACCTTCATTTCCCATGACCCCTATAACTTGGAGATATCCCCCATATGAAGGGCATCCACAGGTTATGGGCTATAGCATGATCACTTGGAGACAGGATGGCATCACGGTTAATGGCCTGGAATCTGGAGTCCAACAGTGTGAGGTCAAGTCTGGTAACTTCTATTTCTTGTGTAACCTTGAGCAAGTTACTTAATTTCAGTTTTCTTATTTGTAAAACTGGAAAAATATCAGAACCCATCTCAGAGGGTAGAAGTGAGCATTAACTATGAAATGTTGCTCAATATCTGGTACATATTGCAAATACTCATCGACATTTTCATATGTGTGAGAAGGAAAATGATGATTTTTTTTTTCCAGAGGGTGGCAATGCAAATTGAAGAAGTCAAGCAAAAGCCAAATATTCTGAGTAAGATGAAAACAAGTTCCAAGGGGAAGACGAGGGACAGCGGTGGACGATAGGAGATGGTAGATTGAACAGGTAGGACAGGGAAAGTGTGAATAGGTTTAGAGGGAGAGAAATGAAGAGTTGAAAAGCAAGACATGACAAAGGCAGAGAAAGGAGGTATAGTTTAAGCTTCTAAGAAAAGAGAATTTGGAGTAAAAAGTCTGGATGTTCTAAGTAACTTTGCTAATCACTTCAGTCCCCAACAGCAGGGTATGTTGCCTCCAATTATGAAACTAAGTGGCCCTTCTTCTATTTTATAAGTTCTACCCCTACATGTAAGCCCTGTAACAATAGCAAGTCCACTGGATTTATTAATTCATGGATCTCAATGTCTAGTGCAATCTCCTTAATAATCTTGGACCAAATAGGCAACTGCATATAAGGTAGCCCAAGATCTTTACTATCTTCTCACAAAACTTGAGCCTCAAATACTTTGACTTTAAAATGTTTTTTTTTGAAAAGTGCAAGTATTGATATTTAATTTTCCTCTGGCTATTCTTGCTAACAACATAACAACAATAATAACAAATAAATAAAAGGTAAATCTTTATCCTCCTTAACTTCAGCTTATTTTGATATTTAGTCTCCCATGCTTTCATTCATCCGGTAGTATGCTTGGCTCAGTGAGAGAAAACAGTATGGCAAAGAGAGACCCCGACCTGCTTTTAAGTCAGTCATCCTTCTGTATTTATTAGGCGTCATGCCTCATCAGGGGACTGCAGGCTGAGGGGTCCAGCCTGAGGGTCTCAGCTCATGGGCCATTGGTTGTGCTGTTCTGCTCCCAGTTGCCAGCATATTCTGACTGTGGGTAGGAGGAGCTGCATCACAGTGCACATGCCCGGATATTCTGTGCTACTCGGGAAGTGGTCATGGGCCTTGTTCCCCAGCCCTTTCCCCACTGAAGCTGTCTCTTACAGCTAGGCATTAGCTTTATCTAGGAGACACGTCTCTGAGACATTACCCTGTTCATTCCCTGTTCTCTCCTATGACTCCATGTTGCTTTAGTCTGAACAACAGTTAACTACTTTTGAACATTTCTTTTTGAGATGTTTTTGCTATAGGGCATGAGCACTCAACAGACAGAGAGACAGAGAGACAGAGAGACAGAAAACAAGAAATCACCCCCCAGGGGGATGGCCACACCGCAATCCCTTCTCCTCCATTCTCTTCTCGGGATCTTGGGCACGCACGCACACGCACCTGGTGTGAGTTTAAGCCACCAGGTCCGGGACTTGAACTGTGGTCAGCTACATGGGAGTTCAGCGACATAGCCATTACACTAACTGCTGGTCCCAATTACTTTTGAACATTTAGAGTGTGCCTGGCATGATGTCAAACACTTTATTTGCACAGCCACTGCAAATCTTCACAATAATCCTGTGAAGTGTTGTAAGTATTAATTTTCATTTTATAAATGAGGACACTGAGGTTAGAAATGTCAAAGTTAGTCCCCAACCCATATAACTGGACTCCTTGCTTCTTTTATTACTTCTCTCCAATTCATTTATCTTGCAGAATTATTTCAAAGAGGAAAATATGAATTGGTCACTGTGTCAGAAAAAATGCTTGTTTTCCTCTACTAGGTACTCACAATACAGATCACTTCTGCGATCCCAAAATGTGTGGGGATTTCTCCCCACTAGCAAATGAGCAAACAATCTTATAGCAGACACCATCTGGTTGTCCTCTGATTCAGTGCAGTTTTGGCCTGGAGATTGCACTGAGATCCTCCAGGCTGAGGGGGTCAGTCCTCAAGACTGCCCCACTACTCAGTTTAGATGCCAAACGCAAAGTCCAGATTGTCTCACCAGTGCTTCTGATCAACCAGCTATACACTGGAGTTCCCACACTGCCCCTTTTCTTCTCAGGTACTATTAAATTGCAGTCCACAGAACTTAGGAAAACACATATGTGTGCTACTTTATTGCAAAGGCTACAGATAAAGAGGTGCATAGGGCAAGACATGTGGGAAGAGGGCACGAAGCTTCCCACCGCAATCCCTTCTCCTCCATTCTCTTCTCGGGATCTTGGGCACGCACGCACACGCACCTGGTGTGAGTTTAAGCCACCAGGTCCGGGACTTGAACTGTGGTCAGCTACATGGGAGTTCAGCGACATAGCCATTACACTAACTGCTGGTCCCAATTACTTTTGAACATTTAGAGTGTGCCTGGCATGATGTCAAACACTTTATTTGCACAGCCACTGCAAATCTTCACAATAATCCTGTGAAGTGTTGTAAGTATTAATTTTCATTTTATAAATGAGGACACTGAGGTTAGAAATGTCAAAGTTAGTCCCCAACCCATATAACTGGACTCCTTGCTTCTTTTATTACTTCTCTCCAATTCATTTATCTTGCAGAATTATTTCAAAGAGGAAAATATGAATTGGTCACTGTGTCAGAAAAAATGCTTGTTTTCCTCTACTAGGTACTCACAATACAGATCACTTCTGCGATCCCAAAATGTGTGGGGATTTCTCCCCACTAGCAAATGAGCAAACAATCTTATAGCAGACACCATCTGGTTGTCCTCTGATTCAGTGCAGTTTTGGCCTGGAGATTGCACTGAGATCCTCCAGGCTGAGGGGGTCAGTCCTCAAGACTGCCCCACTACTCAGTTTAGATGCCAAACGCAAAGTCCAGATTGTCTCACCAGTGCTTCTGATCAACCAGCTATACACTGGAGTTCCCACACTGCCCCTTTTCTTCTCAGGTACTATTAAATTGCAGTCCACAGAACTTAGGAAAACACATATGTGTGCTACTTTATTGCAAAGGCTACAGATAAAGAGGTGCATAGGGCAAGACATGTGGGAAGAGGGCACGAAGCTTCCCTGCCCTCTGGATTTACCATCTTCCAGGAACCTCCATATATTCAGCTGCCTGGAAGTGCTCCAGACTCAGTCCTGTTGGGTTTTGTCTGGAGACTTCATTGCATAGGTGTGATAGAAGCATGGACAACCATGTAGAAATAGGATTGGATAATAGGGTATGATCTAATGCTTCTGGACTGAGTGGGAAACCCAGCAAAGCCTGTCTGTTCAGATTCTTCTTGGTTTCTCAATGCAACATTCCTTCCTCCCAGGTATGGGGCAGGACCCCTCTGGAAGAAAGATATTTATTTCTTTATGTCCGTTCTGCACCTACCTTGGGGAGCTTCAGCAACTGAAGACGGAAGACCAAATAGTTATGGAGACCAGCAGTTGGCATAATGGCTATGTTACTGGACTCCCATATAGTTGACTGTGGTTTGAGTGCTGGACCCGGTGTCTTAAACTCATGCCGGGTGCGTGTGCGTGCGTGCCCAAGGTTCTGAGAGGAGAAAGGAGGAGAAGGGATTGTGGCGTGACCATCCCTCCTGGGGGATGATTTCTTGCTTTCTGTCTCTCTGTCTCTCTCTGTCTTTCTGACGAGCTCATGTGCCCTATAGCAAAAATCTCTCCAAAAAAAGAAAAAGCCAAATAGTTATGAGACAGAAACTATGCATGAAAACCAAAATAAATATGAATGCAAGGTCTTTAATAAGTGCATGGAAAATATGTAGTAAGGGAAAAACTATGAATGGATTTCAAAAAGTTTTGCACCAAAATAAACCTATACTTTAATTCCACTTTTTCATAAACTTTTTGAAGTCCTCTCATGTATGTCTGTGCGTATATACATATATATTAGATTGTTGAAAAAGTCGGAATGCATTTTTGCATAATAAAACATAGAAACATATGTCACGACTTTTCTGACAACCTAATATATTATAATACCACAGTCATAATCTTGTTTGAAATATTTGACTGCAATCTCTCTGCTTTTTGAATAAAACTCACTATCCAGTCTCATTTCATAACCATTTCTCCTTCCCTCATCAAATTCCAGTCTTAGGAGTTTTGGGAGTAGACTGACCTGTTCCCTTTCATACCACATTTAGTATGCCATTTCCACTCCCAAAGGCTATTCGCCAGCTCTTTACATACCTGGCTGTTTTTCACTTCCTTCAGGTCTGAACAGAAGTGCCATCTCCTTAAATTGGTTCCTCCTCTTATTCTGTGTCACGGCATCTTGTATATTTTCTTCTTGCACAGACTGTTTTTAAATTACTTGTTTATTTGTAGATAATCTGTCATTTTCTTTCTGTCAGAATAAGTTTTTGATGAAGGCAGGGAATTTTTTTCTTTTTTTTTGGAGAGATTTTCACTGTAGGGTGCGTGCGCTCGCCAGACAGACAGAGAGAGACATAGAGACAGAAAGCGAGAAATCACCCCCCAGGGGGGATGGTCACGCCGCAATCCCTTCTCCTCCATTCTCCTCTCGGGATCTTGGGCACGCATGCACATGCGCCCGGCGTGAGTTTTAAGCCACCGGGTCCGGGACATGAACCGTGGTTGACTATGTGGGAGTCCAGCGACATAGCCATTACGCTAACTGCTGGTTCCCAAGGCAGGGAATTTTTCTCCTTTGTCATTGAATAGCCAGTTCTTTATAAATGCAGGTGCTTAGTAAATATTTGCTGAATGAATGAAAGGATGGTATGTTCAATTCAGAAGTAGATTTTCCATAAATGCAATCCATTTAGGTTTCAGGTTCATTGTTTCCTAAGCACCATTGCAATGCAGCCACATAGTCATGTATTTTCAAAAAATTGTCAAAAATGAGATATGTAAACTGTAATTGTTGAAAGCCATCGAAGTGCTTTCTGTGGTTCTCAGATGCTTCCATGAATAGCTATGTTGCTGTTAGCTCTTCTAAGGCAAGATTGAGTTCCAGGAATACTTCCACTTTTTGTTGAGTGGACTCACTTACTGGTACGGTGCAAAGATGCAGGACCATAGCATTAGAGATGTGAGCTGTGGAAAAGTCTGAGATGTATGGCACCAGAGGCCAGTCTATGGAAGTTCTTCCAAATCTTACAGCTCATTTATGAAATGTCTAGAATTTTCTCAACTTTCATACTCAGGAATATGCACTTGACATGGCTAATAATGAGTAACAAATCTGAAAGAAACATCTCTGAATTATCATCAGTAAAAGAGTAAAGACAAATTTATAAGGGTGAAGCCATAACCCTAAGCATTTTAAAGCATAAAATACAAACCTGAATAAATGCAAATTTGAAACAGAAATATTTAGGACATCAAGAGATCCTAGGATGGAATGCAGAATGTGACAGAATAACTATTACAATCACAGAAAACCACCTCACTGAAGGGAGAAGGAAGAAAGAGGAAGTGAGCTAAGTAACTTCAGAAATGAGTGGTATGTAGGCGAGGCAAAAGAGACTGTATAAACACTCTCCCTAGTAGATAAAGTTGTGCTTCATAGGCGTAAGAGTAATTCTGAAACCACTATACATGCGTCTTTTTTTTTTCCTTTTTTCTTTCTTCTTCTTTTTTTTTTTTTTTTTTTTTTTTGTGTGGGTGTGTGTGTGTGTGTGTGTGTGTGTGTGTGTGTGTGTGTGCTCCTATAACAAAATACCCAAGGCTGGGTAATTTATAATGAATAGAAATTTATTTCTCACAGTTTCAGAGATTGGCAAGTCCAAATTCAAGGCACCAGCAGGTTCAATGTCTGGTGGCCTATTCTCTTTCCTAGGTGGTAGATTGCTGCTGTATCCTCTAGAGGGGACAAACAATGCCCTTGCAAGGCAGAAGAATGAAAGAGCAAAAGAGGACTAAACTAGTACCTCCAGTTTTTATTTTTATAAGACATGAATTCATTTATAAGGGCAGAGCCCTCATGACTTAATCACTTCCCCCAAAATCCCACCCCATAGTATCACCACAGTGGGGAATAAACTCCAACATGAATTTTAGAGGGCACATTCAAACCATAGCACCATGTAACTAGAACTGAATAATTAAGTAAATATGGGGTTGTTGGAAAAAGTCATGATGCATTTTTGCATAGAAAAACAGAAATATATGCCATGACTTTTCTGATGATCCAATAGATGGTGGGAGCCAGGTTTTTCATTATTGGAGTAGGTGGTTTACAGATAAGCAAGGGACGGTGGCTAGAATGATGCATGAGATTTAATATATTTAAGTTGGAGACATCAGTATAAATTCATATTTAGCTTAATAGAGATATAGTTGGTTATCTATAGAAATAACTGTAGAAATGTGTATATGTACAGGTTAGTATATACACCTGCGTTTCATTGGTTAGGCCTAGAATCAATGACACCCTAGTAGCAATGAGCATACCTTGTACTTAATTTTTTTTAAGAGAGATTTTTGCTAGAGGGCATGTGCACTCACTGGAGAGACAAAGACAACAAGAAGTAACTCCCTAGCAGGGATGGCCATGCTGCAATCCTTTCTCCTCCATTCTCCTCTCTGGATTTTGAGCATGTATGCATATGTGCTCGGCATGAGTCTTAAGCTGCCAGGTTTGGGACTTGAACCATGATTGACAGTGAGAGTCCAGTGACATAACCATTATGCTATCTTCTGGTCCCCAGATCTTGGTTTCTAATACCATTCTCCAATAAAAGAAACCAGAGTTCTTAGAGAAATGACTGATTCTAGATCTGAGACAGGAAGTATGCTATGTGAGTCTTGAACATCCTAGAGTGTCATAAAGTAAGAAAGTATTAAAAGTAAGAAAGACACAAAAATATATCAATGGGACATAGGAGCCAACCAAAACAGCTCCCAAAGATTAAGCCAGAAACAGTAGGAGCAATGAAATGAATAAAATACTATTGGATTATAACTCAAAGTATAAAACAAATATCCCCATGTCCATAGTGATATAAGTAAAATATTGAATAAGTAACAAATAGAGGGCAAGAGTCAATTCTCCCATGCTGAAGAATCTCAGTAACTTTTATAGACATTCTGCTGTCAAGGAGCTTGAGTATAATCCCCTATTTCCCAGGGAAAGTAACTTCTCAAAACTACACCAGGTAAAGAACAGTAGGTGAGGGGGTAGAGAATAACTTTTCAGTGGAGAAACTGGACTAACACCACCTCCGCCAGGTGGTCGAGGTCAGCACCAATAGTAAACAATTCCTGTTGATAATTGGTACCTTTGATACAATGTGATGAAAATAATCCTTTACTTTGATGCTCATCTTCTCCTAACCAGTAACTTCAGTCTTATCATGGGAAAAACATGAGCAAAATTGCAACTGAATGAAATTCTAGAAATAGTTGACTAGTCATCTTCAAAATTCCCCCCCCCCCAAAAAAAAGGGAAGTCTGAAAACTGTTATAACCAAATGGAACCTACGGAGATATGACAACTGAGTATAATGTGATATCTTACATGGATCCTGGAATAGAAAAACACACACTCAGCTATAACTGAACAGAAAGGAATCTAACTAAAGAAAGAATTTTCATTAATGATAATATATTGGTATTGCCTGATGAATTGCAATAAATGTATCAAAGTAACGTGAGAAACAGGAGACACTGTGTATGAAATATATGGCAACTCTGGGCTATCTTCACACATTTATATCAGCTTTATCAAATGTACAATTTGTTATAATTTTTTTTTATTCTGAGTGAATATTCCCTTTTGAATCTAACTTTGTATATATGATTTTTATGTGTTTTTAAAACATTGGACCCCCCACACATTGTGTTAATGTCAAGCTACATGAAATTTGGAGGGGATCCTGTCTGCTTCAGACCCACTTCCCCTGAGCACTATGCTCAGTCAGTTGTCCTGCCTGGAGCCCAGCCCAGGTGCTGGAGACTTTGTGAAACTCCTCCTTTGCCAAACGCCCCTCTGCCTTCTAGAACTTCCCATCTGCACCTGCTGACATCTCTAATTTGCTATTGTTTGACAGACATTTAGTCCTACTACAGCATTTCTCATACTATCAAATTTGAGCACTCATCTTTTATATCAGACAGTATTCATTCCTAAAACCTTGAAGCAATATCAGTTTCCCCAGTTCTGGTTGAATGTGTCTTCAGTGGGCTTGATTGCATCCAGACCCATCTTGACACCTCTGCCTTATCTCTGTCCTTCTGTTAAGAACCAGCCATGCCCTGTTCTCCCTAGGATAATGTTTGCTCCTCCAAATACTTTGCACTTGTTCTTTGCCATTACGTCATCAGTAGTCAGGTTTCTCCCCTTACTGATTTCCCTCTTGGTTTCTCTGGCAATAAACTCATAAGTCTCTGGTTCAGAACTTCTTGAAAACTGATTTCCCAAAATCAAGTTGGTACTTGGCTAGATTTTCTCAGAATTTCCTTTATAGTACATTACAAAGTCAAGATGTCAAGGTTACTTTCTGCCACTATTTCATTCTAATTTTTTTTTTAGTAGAATTTGATTCTCTACAGTAGTTGTGTATGTCACATTCTTATCCTTCTAAAAGATTCAAACAAAGATAAGCAGCAACAACTCTTTTCCTAATAGAATATGATTCCAGCCACTTTCTGACCATCTGGTTGATGACAGTTTCCTTGTATAGCTTCTGATAATGATCAGATATTATCCATGGCCTTCATTGGGATAGGTAGGGTACAGTACATTCCCATGAAGACATTCCATTACTTTTCAAGTTTTTACCCACACAATCTCCTCCATACTTTACGATGCATGTTTTCAGATTTGCATGTGCTTTATATATTTTTTAGACAATAGTATTATTTTCCAACCTCTTTGTGTGTGTGTGTCTGAAAAGGATATTATATATATATCTATATATATATATATATATAGTG
>NW_006207959.1:1208727-1225444 GCF_000334495.1 Tupaia belangeri chinensis
AAAAAAAACCCGAAATTGCTCTGGGGTGATAGTGGCAGTGTTCTAAGGTGAACATTATGATGTTGTTCCAGTTCTTCTCCTTGTCTTTCATGTGGAAATATTTTGCAGACTTTGAACTTAGAACAGCTGTGAAACAGATGTTTTCACTTAGGGAAGCCAAAAAGGATGTATAATTACCAAATATTCTGTTCAAGTGTGTGTGTGTGTGTGTGTGTGTGTGTGTGTGTGTGTGTGTGATCATTACTCCCTGTGTTCTTCTTCTTTCACTATCTCTATGCCCCCCCCCCCAACAAATGATTTGGTTAATTAAACCTAGCCAAAGGGAAATTAATTCTGTTTCTCAAAACAGTAACTCAAACCAGCTGTTTTAGCCAGTGGTTTTACAGAATAGGTGCAAGAATGCAGAAATGCTGCCTGTGATGGCCTCAGCACAGTGCCAGGTCCAGAGTCCAGAATGGTGGCCTTATTGAGCACATAGTCCACTTCTCTGCTCCCTCCACCTCACTGGCCTCTCCAGTCCAATGAACCTTCGTATACTCTGCTCTCCTTTTCCTCAAGCTATATCGGGTCCCTCCCCCATCTTTTGTTTGTTTGTTTGTTTTGCTAGAAGGCATGTACACTCATCAGAGAGAGACTGAGAAGGAAAGGAAAAAGCACCCTCCCTCCATGGGTAATGGTCAGATTGCAATCCCTCCCCCTCCATCTCTTCCTCGTTTCAGGATTTGGGGCACACATACGTTTGCATTTCTCAAACTACTTGATCTAGGACTCAAAGTCTCTGGTCAGCCATTTGAGATCCAGCTGCCTTATTCACCAGGTCACAAAGCCAGCCCCAGGTTCCATATTGTATGCTCTCATAGCATCATAAACTTCCCTTCAGAGAACTCATTTGATGTAGTGATTATCTGATTAATGTTTCTCCCACTAGATTATAAGCTTCAGGAAAGCAGGGACAGTGACTGTTTTTAACCATCCTTATTTTCCTCCTATAAAGATATTGGTGTATTCTAAGGTTTAGATATTATTTGCTATACTCCTTGGCCTTCTGGCTTAGGTCAAGTGCAACAGTACTTGCTGAATGAATGGATTCTGTACCATGAACAAGTGTGTATATGCTGAATTTCATGGATTTATGTTTAACTTGGGCTTGTTTGGCTCCATCTTCTACTTCTGCCCATTCTTCTCTTCTCCTTTCTCCCACTCCCTCCTCCATTGCTTTCTTTTCCTCCTTTGCTTTCTTTTCCTCCTCCTGCTCTTCCTCCTCCTCTAGCATCATCATCACCATCCTGCTATTATTTCTGGAATAATTACTGGACACTAAGCAAAGAGCTTTTCATAAATTAATGCAATGTATCTTTCTCTATAAAACATAACAGCACAAGCGTAATGGTAGAGTTTATTAGCATTTTGACTTTGCACATAAGGAAAAACAGAGTTATAGAGAGCTATTAACTTGCCCAAGATTACTCAGTCAGTAGTGGTTGAGCCAGAATTTAGTCTTCTGAAATTCACTGAGACTTATTTTACGGCCTAGTATATGGTCCCTTTTGCTAAGTATTCTATGTACACTCCAATGTGTATTCTGAAGCTGTTAATGGTAGCATTCTACAAATATCAATTGGGACCAGTGGATTAATTGATGGTGTTTTTCACATTTCTGTATCTCGGCTGAACACATTCTGTTACCGGGAGAGGCTGGTTCTATATGTTTACTTTGCTAATTAAACAAACAATAATCTAGTTCTTGCTGTGCAGGTGCTTTGTAGTAGCATTCAACATCAATAACTAATTAACTATAAGTGAAGGTGATCTCTCCTCAATAATGTTGGTGAGGGCCAGCCCTGTAGCAGAATAGTTTAGGGTGCTAGATCTCACACAGCTGACTGCAGTTTAAATCTCAGTCCCACTGACCTGAAAAAGACACTGTTCATGTTCATGTGTGACCAAAATCCTTCCAAAATGGAGAAATGGAGGAGAAGGAATTGTGGTTTGGCCACACCCCATTGAGGGTGATTTCTCCCTCCCTCCTTCTCTCTCTGGCTCTCTAGTGAGTGCGCCCTCCTCTAGCAATTAAAAATAACAGTATGGGTGAGTCTCATCCAATCAATTTAAAGGCCTTAAGAGTCATTGAAGTCTATCTATTAATATAGACACAGTTTTTAATGTACATTGCTTTATACTGCATACTTCTTTCTATCTTTTACTTTCTACCTATTTTGTTGTTTTTTAGATAGCATATAATTGGATATTACATTTCTTATTCAATATGACAACAGCCCTTTTAATTGTAGTCTTCAATTCATCACATTTAATAAAATTATTGATACAGTTGAGTTTAATTTACCATCTCACTATTTGTTTTATATTTGTCTTTTATGTTTTCTGTTCCACAGTTGCCCTTTTCTTTTTAACTTTTTTAGGGGTTAATTGAATAATTTTAGTACGGTATATTACCTTCTGTATTGTCTTCTTAGTCGTATATCTTGGCTTTGCTTACTTAAAAATATATTGGCCCCTAGGGAACCAGCAGTTAGTGTAATGGCTATGTCGCTGGGCTCCCACATAGTCTACCGCGATTCACATTCTGGACCCGGTGGCTTAAAACTCACGCCGGGCTCGTGTGCGTGCGTGCCCAAGATCCCGAGAAGAGAATGGAGGAGAAGGGATTGCGGCGTGACCATCCCCTCTGGGGGGTGATTTCTCGCTTTCTGTCTCTATGTCTCTCTCTGTCTGTCTGGTGAGCGCACGTGCCCTATAGAATAGCTACAAACTAACAGAGCCTCTGCCAGCAGGTGACCTTGAATATGTGTGAAACAGAACTTTGTTCCCTTGAGCTGTGATGGACAGGAAACATGAACATGAAATTAATATTGTATTAACCAGATTATATTATTATTATTATATATGCTCAGCCACAGTGGTATACGTTGCTAAGACACTATGCTTTGCAGAGTGGGACCACTTAGAAGGCTCAGGTTTGATTCCCAGTCCAACCTGAAGGCCAGGTGCAGTGGCATGCACCTGCAATCCCACAGACTCAGGGGAGGCTGAGGCAGGAGGATTGCAAGCTTGAGGCTGGCCTGGACAACACAGCAAGACCCTATCTGAAAAAGAGCCAGGTATGTTGATGCACCTTTATGGTCCCAGCTGAGAGGCTGAAGTGGAAGGAGTGTAACAGAGTGAGATTTTCTTAAAAATAAATAAATAAATATTTATTTTTATTCTTAAAGAATATTTTTACTTAGATATCGCCATCTTGGTTGGTACACTTCCTCCCTCCCATGCACCCATCCCTGTAAAGACATTGTGTTCGGGCCTCCGTTGTTTTGAATGAGAGGTAGGCAAAAGTCCACATCATTTTTCCCTGCATCCAACATTTTTTATTTAGTAAATTTTATTTCTTTAAGGTGGTTTTAGATATAGAAAATTGAGCAGAAAATCCCTAGGTTCTTTCTCACTCCTCATTCAGTTTCTCCTATTATGAACATTTTATGTGAGTGTGATACATTTATTAAAGTTAATGAAAAATACTGCTACATTATTATTAACTAAAGAGTCATAGTTCACATCAGGGGTCACTCAGTGCTGCACAGTTCTCTAAATGTAGGACGTCAGGTACAAAGGGACTTCAAAAAGTTCATGGAAAGGGGAATTAAAGGAAGAATTTCTTTTGATACAAAGAAAATTTGAAATTCATGCATAGAATTTTTTTCATAGTGCACATTTTTTATCACCTTTTTGAAGCCCTTCATGTATACCATTCCAGTGTCACAGAATAGCATCACTGCCCTAAAACCCTGTGCCTGTTCATCTCCTTCCCCACTCAAACCCCTGGAAACCACTGATCTTTTAACTATCTCTGTAGTTTTGCCTTTTTCAGAATGTCACATAACTGGAATTACATAGCATGGTATAGCCTTTTCAGGCTGGCTACTTTCTCTAAGCAATCAATATGCATTTAAAATTCCTGGATATGTTTCCATTTTCTGTTTGTTATGTTATGTTATTTATTTATTGTCTTTTATTTTTCTGTTTGCTTTAAAGTTTTTTCTCTTTAATTTTGGCTTGTAACAGTTTGACTATGGGGTGCCTGGGTGTGATTTTCTTTTGAGTTGATTTTACTTAAGATTTCCCAAACATCTTAAAATTTGTAAGTGATATTATTCTTCAATTTGGGAATATTTTTAGCCACTATTTCTTAGCATCTTTTTTTTTTTTCTGTCCCATTCTCATTTCTGCTCCCCATCTTCAGAAAATCTAATTAATGCATGTTATGCTGTGTAATATTTGACTATAGATTGCTAAAGCTCTATTTGTTTTCTTTACACCCTTTTACCTCCCTGCTAGTTAAATAATTTAGATCTACACTTAAGTAGATATAAATTCATAAAGTTCACTGTCCTTTTATTCTTTTATCTTCAATTTCCTGGTAAGCCTCCTGATAAACTTCAATACTTTTATTTTTTAGTTTTAAATTGTCTATTTGTTTCTATTTTATCATTTCCCCCTTTATTAAGATTTCTATCTGTTTACTACTGTTAAAATATACTCATTTAGGGACCAGCAGATGGCGTAATGCCTATGCCACTGGACTCCTATGTAGTCGACCACGGTTCAAGTCCTAGACCCAGTGGCTTAAACTCACGCCAGGCGTGTGTGTGTGTGTGTGTGTGTGTATCCAAGATCCCAAGAGGAGAATGGAGGAGACAGGATTGTGGTGTAATGATCCCCCCTGGGGGGTGATTAAGAGCATATTTTCCTTTAGTTCTTGGATATGCTTTAAGCACGTGCTTTGAAGTATTTGCCAAATCCAATATTTGGCCAACCCTGAGGTCCGATCTATTGACTTCTTTGTCTTGACCCTAATGCACATTGTCGTGATTCTTCTCATATTTAGTATTTTTTTTATTATATACTGAACATTGCAAATTACACATTATCGAGATCCTGTATTCTACTATCACACTCTGAAGAGCATTGAACTTTATTTTGATAGGTGGTTCAAAATTACAGGCTAATCACTTTGAACTTCTTTAGGCTTTATCTTAGGCTTCGTTATGGAAGATCTGTGAAAGTCCAAAATGTTTCCCAAGGCTTTTTGATCTTGGTGGGTTCCAGCTTCTAATTCTGTCTCCCATAAGACCTTCTCAAGACTTGGTGTTACGGTTTGAGAAGGTGGATATTGGGTAAGTCTTGCTCTGTGTAGGACATGCCCCTTACCTCTTGGCTGCGGCTTTCCTGGTTTCTCAGCAGGTTGTCTAGGGAGCCGAAAAGGTATAAATAGCCCACCAACATTTCCCATTACTGTTAAGCCTCAAGTATCTCTGTTTTGCTCCTAGCCCTATAGCAACTCCTATCTGATAAGCCTCTTTTTATATCTCTCTGCACTTGTACTGTCCAGCCCTCACTCAAGAACTTGTGGAAAACAAAAACAAAAATAAAAAAAACAGTAGAGTTATGGTCTCATCTTCACAACTCCTCTCTCTACCATGTCCTGCCACACAGATTCTAGACTCTTTAACAGCCTCGGAAACTGATCTCTAGCTCAGAGGTATTTATAACTCCTTCTTCTTCTATTCCAGTCCTCTGTGCTATAGTGGAGAAATTTTACACAAGAAGAGAGCCATGGCAAGTGTGGGTTTCATCGTATGAGCTTTCCTCCAGGGATCGTAGTCTGGTGCTATCTACTGTTCAATAGCTAGGAAAATACCTCAAATATGTTGTACAGTTTTTAACTAGTCTAGTATCAGTTGCTTCATGATGGTCAGAGGTAGATGTTTTAATTAAGCAAAGAATTGAAATGCTGCTCATCTGAACCCAGAATTAGTCATCTCGTCCACTATGCTATCTTGCCTTTCAGTAGAAAGAAAACAAAGCTGTAACTATAAATAAATTAGGTGCAAAGCAAAATGCACGGTGAAAATCTAAATTGGGGAGGCTGAGAAAGGCATTCAATGTTCAGATTAAATAGAATAGAAAGAAGCTGTTTGTGTGAAGAGTAATAACACCACCACCTTATGGAGTTTTAAATATCTGCAAAGTGCTCTTTTGCTCATTTCTTTTTTCTCATAACAAACCTTTATATTTTGGATACATTACATGTCATCATTCCAGTATGACAAGTGAATGCAGAGACCATGAATAGTGAAGTAGCTTGACTGAGGAAATAGATTCAGAACCTATGTCTCCCTGGTGTCAAACCGTGTTATCTGCCTTCTTCCACTAAATTAAGGATAGCTTTATAGAAAAGAGGAGATTTATGGAGTAATTGCAGCTTTACATCAAGAAAGAAAATTGTTTTGTTTTGTTTTGAGAGTTTTTTGCTATAGGGTGCATGTACTTGCCAGAAAAACAGAGAGAGACAGAGAGACAGAAAGCAAGAAATAACCACCCAGGGGGTATGGCCACACCACAATCCCTTCTCCATTCTCCTCTCGGGATCTTGGGCATGCACACACATGTACCCGGTGTGAGTTTAAGCCACCGGGTCTGGGACTCAAACCATGGTCGACTACATGAGAGTCCAGTGACATAGCCGTTACGCTAACTGTTGATCCCAAGAAAGAAAATCTTGATCACAACTATGCAATGAAAACTTAGTAATCGTCTTAATACTTGTTCATGTTCTGTCCACGTTTGGCCAAGGGGACAGTGGCTGCACACAGTGGTCAGCTTCTTCAGAGAGAAGAGCTGGGTTATCCCAGAGCACACACCATAGAAGGTGGCAAAGACATCTTTCTAGACCTTTATACCATCTCATCCTTCATTTCTAGCTTCCTTGTATCTAGGGAGAACACTGCTTAATGTAAAATAACTACGCAATAAATAACTGCAGGTCACTTTGCAAATATTAAACACTATAGAAGTAATTACGAATATTATGTCAACCTGATTGTGGATTTATAGCCTACATTAATCAAATGAGTCTTGGAAAGAATATATCTAGCACATATATATGCCTGCATACTGTATAATGCGTACTTGTCTTACCTTCTGGAGGTAAAAATTTAAATAGCAAGCTTGGGATGAATTTCATTATGGCTGATGATAAAAAGAAAAATCCCTACTCAACAGTAATCTTGATAAAAATGCACACTAGCTGTTATCAGTAAAGAATATATCGGCTCAGATATTATCTTGGCAATCACATTTTTAAAGTTTATTTATTTTCTTCTATGAGAGAGAGAGAGAGAGACCAAGATATACAAAGACAGAGAGAGAGATAGGCATCCCCAACAGGGTCTTCATACCACCTGTCCCCACCCTCAACCTGTCTGGATCATTGGTACACGTACACACCTGGTGTATACAAAATGGCCTCAGGACACGAACCCTGGACCTTCCTGTGTGGTTCAGAATTGTGTTACCACTGTGCTACCAGCCAGCTTCTTTATCAATCATATTTAAAAGTAATATTTTTCCTTTCAAGAGTCTGTTATGTGTCTGACTTCTCATTTAGATGGTATTAACAGCAATTAGGAAATCTGTAGTTGATTAGTTTGAAATGCCCCCAGACTGGGACTGTTAAGTAGAACCTGCTCTCTTTAGGAAGGATGGGCTAGCCCTGCAGTAGGTTCAGATTCCCATGCCCAGTGGAGAGGAGGTAATGAGGATGGAAATGAATTAAGCAGATTTATCATGGTATCCCCATTCTTTTAGTTTCCTAGCTAGTAGGAAACAAGGGCTTAAAATACAGAAGTAAAAACAGAACTGTAGGCCTTTTTCTTCATATAAAAGACAGAAATAATGCCCCAAATATCAATTGTGCATGCTATGGAGCAGAACCTTTCTTAACAAAGAATATTTCAAGGGAACCAGCAGTTAGCGTAATGGCTATGTCGCTGGCCTCCCACGTAGTCAAACACAGTTCACGTCCCGGACTCGGTGGCTTAAAACTCACGCCGGGCGCGTGTGCGTGCATGCCGAAGATCCTGAGAGGAGAATGGAGGAGAAGAGATTGCAGCGTGACCATCCCCCCTGGGGATGATTTCTGTCTCTATGTCTCTCTCTGTCTGTCTGGCGAGCACATATGCCCTATAGTGAAAACCTCTCCAAAAAAAAAAAAAAAAAAACCAAAAAAACCCCAAAAAACAAAAAACAAAGAACATTTCAAAATGTATGCGATGACTTTATTTTAGAGTCAAACATATCAAGCCCCAGAAAACTCAGAGGTTTTGAACTGACGTTCCTTCTGATAACAGCCACAATGCATTGTCTTTAGGAAGACTGCACATTTACTCAGCTTGCCAAGCAGGCCCTGAAACAGTACAGTATTGAAGCAATGGCCAATTGACAGGCGAGGTTTGCTAGGCCTGAGAAGAGGAGCGGGAATGCAGAGGTCTGGAGCATGACTGTAGAGCGCTTGGCAGTTCATGAAGTCCTTCTCTGTACTTAAGCTCATTTCCTGCTTGCTTTATCCCTTTTGACAAAGTTGATATAACCAATTTGAACTTACAAATGAAGCAAATAAGGCCCCGTGGGTATGAAAAGCAATGGCTGTCATACTCTAATCCTAGCACAACAGGAATTTGAAACTTGAGTTTTTTTTTTTCTTTTTTACTTCCGTATTCTATGCTTTTCTGAGGTTCTGAACTCAGTCATCTACTCATCAAAAGCCTGCTCTCCTGTAGCCCAAGATATAACCTGGAGAACAATGAAAGGGTACGTTCAAGAACTGCTGCATAAGCTTAATGCTATCTCTGCCATTTCCTCTGTAGTCCTTCAGCAAATCCTGTGTAAATAGAAGTTTTATCTGCGTTAAGGAATGTCCAAGATACTTGGGCTTTGCAGCAACATCAGCAAAATCATAGGGAAGATGGAATTTAAACCAATCAAAGAGTGAGAGCTGGCCCAAAGCTCTCTTGCCCTTTGCTTCCTAACTTCACTCAAGTGAGCTTGTCTCTCTCCCTCTCCAGGATAAAGGCCTCTCTGTGGGCACAGGCAGTGTCTCACTCACGTTTCTTCCTGAGGTGTAGATGTGGTGTGTCGTATGTCGCGGACATGAGCCACTTGCTTATGCAATAAAATGTGAGTTGTTACTTAACTTTATCACAGATCATTGGACTGTTCACCATCCTCTGGACCTTCTCAGTCCTCAAAATGGAAAGCTATCTAGTGTTTTAAAACTAGAAATTAAACTTGTGCATTTTAAGTGTTTAAATTATGACTGAGGAAGTTCAAATGTAGCACAACTCAGGATTTTTCCTACAATGCTAAAACAAATGGCCGATTCATTTAGTTCAAAGAAATTATTCAAACAAGCTGTTAGGTACCTGCTACCAGGATTACTGTTCATTGGAGGATGTCGCAAAGTTGGTTGATAGCAATGGTTAATAAACCTCCATTATTAGCACCTAACAATTCAATGAAGAGTGGGAAAAATATGTTTGATTGCCTATGTTTAAACAGATCCTGGTATTGGATTGACTCGTGCAGTGAGGTTAACACTGAGGAGTCAAAGGCTGCATTGTCATGTGGAAAACCAATAGGAGGAATGTGAATATCTAATTAGCTGGTTAAGTGAACTACCCCCTTCCCAAAGTGTGGACCATAACAATGTTGACATCACTGAGGTACTTGTTAGAAATGCAGATTCTTGGGTCAGCAGGTGGCATAATGGTTAAGGCACTGGATTTCACCATAACCAACCATGGTTTGAGTCCCAGACTGGTGGCTTGCTTTCTCACTTTCTCTTTCTGTCTCTCTCTGGTCAAATTAAATAACGATAATTAATTAATTAATTAATTTTTAAAAAGAGAGAAATGCAGATTCTCAGACTCTGTCCCAGACCTAATAAATCAGAATCTGCATTAAAACCTTCAGGCAATCCAAATGCACATCGACATTTAAGCAGCACAGAACATGGGGACCACCAAATGGCATAATAGTTACATCACTGGACTCCCATGCAGTCAACCATGGTTTGAGTCCCAGATTCAGCAGCTTAAAATCAGTCCAGGTATGTGTGCATGCATGCCCCAAATCCCAAGGAGAATGGAGGAGAAGGGATGGTGGTGTGGCCATCCCTCCAGGGGGTGATTTCTCTCTTTCTATCTCTCTGTCTTTCTAGCAAGGGCATGTGCCCCATAGTACAAATCTCCCTTAAACAAAAATAAGCACAGAACATAACCTCTAGTACTTTGTATTTGGGAATATGGAGGTCCCTAATTTTGCCTCACAACTTCGAGGAGGCAGAGTTAGAAGAATAGCTCATCTTCGGATAAGGTCAGAGTAGCCAGTGTTGAACACTCTGAGCTTTAAAGTCCTGGGGGAAGTCATAGGCAAAGGAGGTTATAAGACTCCCAGGCCAGAGCCAGTGTTTAAAAAAATCGTTTTATCAAGATATAGTTCATATATCAAAAAATTCACTCTTGTAAAGTATAACATTCAATGAGTTTTTTAATACTTACAGGGTTACACAATCCTTTTTTGTTTGTTTGTTTTATTTGCCAGAGAGCACTGGCTGGAGAGAGACAGAAAGAGAAGGAAAGTGAAAAATCACCGTGCTCCTCAGGAGGGATGGCCATGCCTCAATTCTTTCTCCATCAGTACCCTTTCAGGATTTTGGGCACAGAGTACATACCCCCAGTGTGAGTTTCAAGCCAACCAGAACCTTGATGTCAGCCATAGAGGAACCAGATGCCTGGCCTCTAAGCTACCCACTAGCCCACCATCACAATCCACTTTAGAACACTGTTACCATCTACACACTAGTGATCTGTATTAAGTCCCACATCCCAGCTCTTAACCTTGGACAATCTACTTCACATTTCTACAGTTTGCCTCTTCTGATCTTTCATGTAAATGGAATCATACAATATGTGACCTTTTGTGAATGACTTCTTTCAGTTAGCATAGTATTTTTAGGGTTTATTCATGTTGTAGCATGGATCAGCACTCTCTTCCTTTAGATGGTCCGATGATATTCCATCACTTGGATAGACCACATTCTGCCTTTCCATTCATTTGTGGATGAAGGTTGGATTGTTTCCAATTTTCAACAATTATGTATAAAGATACTACGCATAATCATTTACAAATTTTTGTGTAAACACACATTTTCACTACAGCCAGTTTTGACCTTTAAACAAAGTGGCTGATTGGCTTCCAGTAGGAGAAAGTCAAGCAGTAGACAGGATTCCCAGGAAGAACGCCAACCTACTGAGGAAGAAACCTGCTGGCAGGCCCAGCTCTTTCACCACCCACCTATGTAAGCACTAGCAAACCACTTAACAACTCAGAACCACATCCACAAAACGGTTGTATATATTTGCCACATCAACCTCATGAGTTTTATTTTTGGTTTTGGTTTTGTTTTGTGAATGCCAAATGAAATCACGAACATGAAATAATTTTTAAAGCAAAATGCTACAGAAAATTTTAACAGGAATATGGTTGATGATTGTTCTCATCATATCAACATTTTTTTGGCAGTCCTTGAAGTTGTCATTAGCTAGTGAGCTGATGACCTTTTCACTTAGAGCTTGGGGAGGAAGAAACACATAGTAGGCCTCCCTCTCTAGGGCTTGAAAAGATCCCTAGTAAGAGAGGAGAGGGAGAACTCTTTAAGACTCATTGAAACTATGCTTAAGTTTTGTAGCCAACGAACAACTTCTAGGGGAAAAGAACTACTGCCTGCATGATGGATTGCTATAGAAAAAAGAAAAGAATTAGAATTAAAAGAACTATTTAAATAATTGATCCATTCATTATTTCTTCACACTGATAATGTGCTTTGCAGGGACCTGTGTGCTTGTGGAGGCTGGTGGCATGAGGGCTGGGCAGATACATAAGAGAAGTACTTGAAACTCCATGCTGCTTTCAGGAAACCAAAGTGGCTGCTCCACTTTCTTCTCGATGACCAGAAATGCAGCATAGTTTAGTAAGGAATGACCTCTGGGATAGGCAGCAGCAGCCCATTCAGATAGAATAGTCCATGGATGACTGTAACTCTTCTACAAGAAAAAAAAAAAAAAGGGAAATTAACAGTGAAAGAGAAAAGAATGGGAGAGAGAGAGAGTAGGGAAGTGAGAAATTATGGTTTCCTCTACCCTTAAGAAGGCACAGAGACCAGTGGTATTCTCAGCTAAAAGCTGAAACAACCCAATGTTCACCCCAATGCCCACTTTGGCCCCCAAAGCAGAGAGAAGTACAAAAACCACAAAGCCAGAAATTCTAGTTTCATAGGCAGGAGGACAAAATGGTGGGCAATATGAGGAGGGGATTTACTGGCTTCCTATTCCAGTCCGGTTGGCTAAAGTGAAGTGCTGTGGTTTACTAGTTACCCTTATTCATATAGTTCCCTGCCATTGCAGTATTTGTGTGTGGTAATAGCACCATCTGGGTTAGTGAAATAGATATTCCAGGTATAACAGACTAAACACAGCAGAATGTTCATAAAATTCTTAATCTGGGCCCTCTGGGCCACCAAGAGGAAGCACAGAGTTTATACAAGCAAATTGCTAAGTCAGGCTGAAACCAGACATGCAAACATTTTCATGAATGTTTTAAAAAGTCTCCCACACCACAGGTGGCCAGCTCTCAGACCATGTGCTGAGAAATACTAGACCCCCCTGTGCTGGTACCTTCAGCAAATGTTGTCCTTTCTTGCGGTATAGCTCCTACCACCATCAAGAGACTTGCCCCCTCTCACCTTGGGAACTCAGGGCAACTTGGCTAGACCAAATTTTCTTTCCAGAGCATTTAAGTGCTACATTTCTATAAGGAGGAATGGTTTCCTTTTATTTGAATATTTCAGATTCCCTTCTCAGGGTGGTAGCATGGTGAGGGGCAAGTGTGAATGAGGAGCTACAGAAGTTTCTATTCAAATGCTGGCTCCAGCAGCTCTGGGCAGCAGGATCCTGGGCAAGTGACTGCCTCCAGGAAGCCTCATCTCCTCATCTGTAACACAGAGACAAAAGGGTCCACTGCACACAAGTGTTTGGAAGGGAGCATCTGCATTTGTGTCTGGCACAAAGTTGGTATTTCAAGAGGGTTAACTCTTCCCCAGTCCTCCACGAGATGATCTTCTCTTACAACCAAGCCAGAAGGATGCTACAAAGCCCAAGAATCTTGTGCGGAGAGGAGGCATCAGAGAATTCTCCTCCTCTACCCTCACAATATGATGGAGGAGCTGGTCCCAGCTGATAGCACTCATCCCTTCTGCCTAGTCCCAGACTTTAGGTTCCCAGAGGCATAGGCTGTTCTGCAGAAGCCCAAGCAGGGCATGCACTCCTACTAATACTGCAAGCTATACTGAGCCTAACCAGTGTACATAAAGTCTAGGGGCATGGCTGTTCATTCAGCAGCTTGGTCTGGAAAGAACCTTGGCTACTAAAATATCTTCAAGTCAATACATTTCCCACCCTGCATCTGCTAGTGCTGGAAAGTCCAAAGCAGATGATAGGCAATTCATCTGACAGTGAGGAATAGCCCAATCAGGAGACAAAAAGGGAACCTACTATAGAAACCCTGTGTGCTCAGTGCCAGGAGCAACATGAGCTTGTATGTAGGATATGTGCTGAGAATATGTATAAAATGGTGGGTTTCATTTTTTTAAGAAATCATAAAAATATGTAGGTCTAGGACTGAAAGTCCTTATGGCTGCCTTGTGAGAGTTGAGGTCTTTCCTCATTGCTTGAGATCCCAGATTGGTTCTTCTTTCCTGGAGCATGTGGTGAACAGTACTTTGGGAGTACTGCTTTGCTGACTTCAAGGTCAAGGTGTGTGTGGAGTATGCTAGAGTGCTGGCCTCAGTCAAGTGATTCTGGATAGGTTTTCTTGCCTCAATATTCTCATCTATTCAATAACATTAATTATATTATCTTGTCTCTAGCTTCAGTTTATGGTGAAAGCATCAAAAGAAATGTTGATAAAGAACTTTGGAAAGTTAAGATTTGGGTACAAATGTAAGGGGACAATTTTTTAGATTACTCTGAGGTGCTGATGGGTAGAGGTACATGAAAAGGTCCAACGGGCTGTTACCAGTTTGCTTACACATCCTCAGTGTTCTTGTCTCCGGAGCACAGTGTTCGTTCACACAGTTGAAAACCAGAGCCAGTCCCAGGCAACCCTTTGCCTCCTAAGAACATGGGTCAGAATCCATCCCACAGCCCCAGAACAGATACAGCCAGAGCCTGTGCTATTTCTCCAGACCTCTGAGTTCTCTTGGTACAGGTAGCCACTCTCTCTTCAGGACTGATCCTGACTTGAGAAAGGAAGCTCCTGAGCAGCCTCAGGGCTGCATCAAGTCAGATGCCCTGTTAGTCTGCCTAAGAATCATGCCCAGAGATAAACAGTGGTCCCCTGTCTGGCTCACAAATCCTCCCATAGATACCTACATGGGATCTACCAGTGCTATGGGCTGAGTCACATCACTTCCCCTGCAGACTCTCTTAAGGTGACGAGTCTCCTGTGCATGAGTTCCTAATCCATGCTGTGATCCAAGTGAGCTGGTCCATGGCTTGAGCTCTGGTCCCCAAATTCCTGTTCTGATGCCTGTTTCTGTTCTTTGTTCTTCTCTTACAATACTCATCCTCAAGTCCTTTTTTCCTGGATTTCCAAATAGCATTTCCCCTCCAGTGGCAGCCAGCTTCTGAGATGGTCCCTACTGACTTTTTTCCCCTGAGATAGTCCTAGCCTTGAGCAGTCCACTCCCACATTGACTCAGGCGTGACCTGCGTGACCACAGTAGAATGAGGCTGACTTGATGGTGTGCAAGTTTTGAGGCAGGGTCATAAAAGGCATCGGAGATATACAGTGATTGAATGTAAATAATCAATCATAAAATTAAAGTTTAAAAATTATTCAACTTTCTAAAACATGTGTAACAATATCATTTTCCTTAATTTATAGAAAACATAATAATTCACTTGTATATAGAAAATGTGTTGAATAAAATAGTTGGCAACATTTAAAAAAAATTTTTAAATAAAAAGCATCAGAGCTTCTGTCTGTACTCTTGGATCAATTGCCCTGAGAAAAGCCAGTCACCTTACTGTGAGGACGCTCAGCAGCCTGTGAGAGGCCCATGTACTTGACAGAAACTTCTCACCATCAACCAGCATCAGTGGAGGGCACCATCTAGGAAGCAGCTCTTGTGGTCCAGTCAAGCCTTCATAAAACTGTGGTCTAACCAACATCTGATTGTGTCCTCATGAGAGACCTCAAGCCAGAATTGCTCCTGGATTCTTGGTTCACAGAAACCATGAGAGAATAAATAATTTTATTCTAATTTAATATTCTTGTTTAAGTTACTAATTTTCAGGGACTACTTGTTACACAGCAATAGATAATCAATATAACAGTTTCTCTAATTTCCCTGAGGCAATGTTCCACCTATCCCTTGAATATCCCATTGTATCCAGAGGGGACAGCCCACCGTTCATATCTCCATTCTGACCATGTGCTAGTGATCACTGTGCTGGTGATTGCTCATTCTACTCATCTCTATATTCTGTCTTGCTGTGAGTTCAAAAGCCAGCTTTTTGTCTAGGTTCTGAAATAAGACTTTAAGTAGGTAGGGTCCCCGCCGTCAAATCCGAACTGGCACTAATGGATACCTATAAGGGCAAAGTTTCTAGGACTCAAACAACCCTACCGAATTGATTTGCTCTATTTGCAGATTCACTCTGGAAGTATAAAGACAAATGCCTTCTCCCCTTTAGGAGGGAGCTGTGGATCATGGGAGTGCTGCTGGGCTTGGTTTATGTGAGAGCTCAGCCACTGGGCTGACTGGCCTGCTGTTGGGCCTCAGTCCTGCCCATGGTCATACTTCATGCTTCAAGGGCTACAGCCTGGTATTGAGCCACATGTGGCCTTTCTGCCTGAATACACTTGACCCAGTTCATTCTGAGGAAACAGTGAAGTAAAACTATGTGATGTCACCTGGCTACTGCCCAGCTACAGACTGCTCCATCCATCACTCTTGCAGCCACAGAGGGATCATCACCTGATACAGGCTGGAGCTGCTGGGACAGGAAGAAGAGCCAGGGGTAAAGGCAAGCGAGGGAGAGGCATCAAACCAAAGCCAAGCAGTAGAGTATGCAGCCCAACCTAGGCCCCAGCATTAACTGCCAAGTTGCAGTGAATAAATATGATAAATCATCTCCTCAGCCATCTTGTGAAAAGGCTTCAGAAATGCAGTGTCGTCATCAATTCCCTTCCTGGTCTTCTCAGAGATATATTTTAAAATGTCAACCCAAAATGGAAGCTCCAAGACCCCAAACACTACACAAAAGATGAACTTTTGTATCAGAACACTTTCTCATTTGGACTCCTTCACTCTTCCCCTTGCCAAATGCTCTCTTGAGCTGACTCTAATAATTAAATAATATCAAGGCAAGAGGTAAATCCAAGCAGGGAAAGATCTGGACACAGCCTTCCATGCTAAAGTCGCAGAAGGTAAGAAGATAGCCATTTGCAGTGGACATGGATGGGCCCAGAGGTGTGTGTGGGGCAGGGCCTGTCTGAAGGTGGGGGACAGGGGAGCCATAGGAAAATGGTGGGACGCATAGTGAGCACTCACCAACCTGTCTGACCCTGCTGCTAGCCTCTCCAGGTTTGCATGAGAAGCTTGGGATGCCAAGTACAGTCATGAAACCTCAGAAAAAAAATACATAAACATCACATCTGAGTTCAGAGCTGGAAGCTGCTCTGGGTTCAGCAAGGTGCCCAGTATGGTGCTTGGCATGAAAAAATCCTACTCTACAGGGAAAGA